>NC_056734.1:21079766-21124766 GCF_019279795.1 Protopterus annectens | reverse complement strand
AACAGTTAAGAGGCAGATAATAAATAAATCAACACAGGATTCAATCTAAAGGTGAGTCTGTTCTCTCACTAGATGACCTTAAAACAGCATTACAACCCTTGCATGAAGATTTCAAATTATTATCAGACAAATTAAATGCATTTGGTTCTAATCTAGACCAAATTACATCCAGAATTAATCTTATTGACAGGAAAACTGACGAGAATTCAAAGAAAATACAAGATTTACAAACCAAGGTAAATACAAATGACAAAATTATTAGTGACTTACAGCAAAAAATAATAGACTTAGAAGCACGCAGTAGGATAAACAACATTCTAATATGTGGCATTCCAGAAAAGTTTGACCAAGTACAACTACCAGTCATACTAACTGAGATTTTTGAACACATTACTGAAAATAAAATCTTAGCTAAAGAAATTACTATTGAAAGAGCTCATAGAGCATTATGAAGATCACAAGATGAGGGTGTTCCTAGGCAGATTTGTGCAAGGCTACTAAATGCTGCACATGTTACCACACTCCTCATGGCTGCAAAAAAGAAAAGTAACATTTCATGGAGAGGTCACAGGATTAGAATAGCACAGGATTTACCCCAACCGATTAAGGCTCAAAGACAAGCTCTAGCTCCTTTTTGTGCTTTGTTAATAAAAAAAAAATTACACTTCCAGATGAAATACCCAGCCATCCTCTCCTTCAGCTATGGGGATCAGAAGTTCCTAATACACTCTGCAGATGAAGCAAAAAAAGTATTTATGCAAGCTTTCAAGGCACTACCTGCTTAACTAGCTATACTGTTAAATATAGTAAAATAATATAATCAAGATAATACAGTATATGCCTAAAAGCTATGAATTACTGTTAAGACTAACAAATAGTATAACCAAGATGATTACACCTACAAAAACCTATCTCTGCTGGCTTTATAACATGGCTAACTGATTCTAACTTACCCTGTCATCTTCCCAGCTTATTTTTACCATCATCTGGATGTCCTGGCTTTTTTTTTGTTTTTATTTTCCTTTCTAGCTCTTCAGCAATATGTTGGCCCATTTGAATCAGTGCACAAGGCTCCCTGTGGCATGTTGAGGCCTTATGTAGAGCTCCACAAGGGTTCTCTAAGCTCCCAGGGCCGTTTCAACATTCCATTACCCAGAATGCAACAGGAACATCAGCCGATGACATCACGAGGTCGGAGGTCGCAACAGAAGAAGAAGAAGAAGCAGTGCATTTCTGGGAATGCTAATATCATGAATTAGAGCTTAGGGAAGAAGAAATGGATCTAAAACAACATTTTCTGGACACTTCAGGATGGGGGTAATTTAAATAGACTATAAAGGACTCTGGTCAGGGTAATTCAGCAGCCTAATCTTATGTTTAAGTAATGAATTTATTACATATAGGTTTTTTTTCTAGCAATACAAATACATCACTTTGTCAGAAGTCTTTCATATCAAACTGTATAGTAGCTGCCATCTGCTGGTCATGTTGCAAAACTACAATGCCATACTTCAGACATGCTTTTCTGTGCCTTTCAGTTTTTCAAAAACTATATTTTATGTGTTCACATTTAGTTTTCTATTTAGTATTTAGGTGTGTGTTTAAGTGCTCATTGTGAAAGTGTTTGTGATACAAACTCAGACTCTGTCTGTAAAATAAAAAGCCTGTGCAATTGTCAAAAGTTATTTAAAGACAGCTAAAGACAATTGCCTGTATAGTAATCCATTAGTCTGCTTCACAGCTGTGCTACCTTTACTGAAAATATGTCTTCAAGTTTGAAATTTATCTGTTGTTGCATGGTAACACAAATTAGCATTTTGACTACTTTCACCATGATTCAATCACGATTCATGAATCATGATGTTTTAATTCTGTACTGAAAGTGCAGGATATGGATGGCTTGTTCTTTCTCTCAATGAAGGTGGATCTACAAAGCTAGTGAGCTTGATATGCTGTATGCTTGTGCTTGGTTTAATTAGCCGGCTTGCTAAAACTTGCTTTCTTGCTAAAACTTGCTTTCTTGCTAAAAAGGCTGGCTAAACTGTGTTTTTTATTTGTTTCATAGTTTCATAGTTTCATAGTATAGTACTAGGCTATCTGCCCTGGGGCATTTGTAAGCCTAGCCATAGTGATGTGGCTTTTGCCATCCCAAGAAATGGTAGAAAAATGTACAGAATAAATCTAGAATACTGTGCCTCTGTCTAGTAGTTGACACGATGAAGGTCCCCTTATATAATAGAATTAGTTTACTGTGCCCCTGTCTAGCAGTGACACAGATGTGACCCCTGGGGTAAACTTACGATCTCCCATCCACTCATCAAGATTTCTCTTGAAGATAGTCAGTGAGGGGCTCTGCCTAATACGAACTGGGATCCTGTTCCAAAGCATGGGAATCCTCTGGGTTATGAATCTATCCCTCCAGCATGTCCTATTCATACTTGTGCCGAGGTTTAAGTCTTTAGCTCTCGTGGTCCTGATGGATTTGGATTTTTTGAGGTGGAGCATGTCCATCAGATCCTGATTGGACATGGCCTTGTATGTCAGGCAGAGATCACCTCTGAGCAGGCGGTATGCTACTGAATAGAGCTAAAGTTTCTTTAGGCAGAATAAGACATATGTTGGAGACCCTTGATCCTTTTGGTGAGGTACTTTTGTGGTCTCTCCAGCTGTTCCAAATGCCGGGTGAGGTACATACCAAATGGGGCATTGTACTCAATCATGGGTCTGATGAGGGAGGAATATAGGGGTACAATGACATCCTTGGATCTGGATGTGAATCCCTTCATGATGAGGTGTGCAAGGTAAAATGTTTTTCTAACCACTTTGGCAACGTGGGTGTCAAATGAGAGGTCTCTGTCTACTTGGGTCCCTAGGTCTCTGATTACTTTTTCCATACTCAGTGGGTTGCTGTCTATGTGATAATTTGTGGGTACTTTGTTTTTTCCAAAAGGGATGACTATACATTTTTTGGCATTTAGTTTAAGGCCGTGACTATGGCACCAGTTGTCCGTTTCAGTGAGGCCTTTTTGTAGGATGTGTGTGTCTGCTGGTGTATCGACTATGGCGCCCAGTTTTCAGTCATCTGCGAACTTTGTCAGCCACAGCCCTCCCATGTTTGCTTTAACATCTGAGAAATAAATGCCGAACAAGAGGGGTCCCAGGACAGATCCCTGTGGGACACCACTTGTGACTGGCTTTGAGTCTGACATTGCTCCAGCGATTTTAACTTTATGGGTTCTGTCCTTTAGCCAGTTTGCAACCCATCTAGTGACATAAGGGTTTACTTTTAAGCTGTTTAGCTTATCTATGATGCCTGAGTGGGGTATTGTGTTGAAGGCCTTAGCCAAGTCCAGGTATGCTGTATGGACTGCTTTACCCTCATCAATGGCTCTAGTGACTGTTTCAAAAAAGTCAACCAGGTTTAAAAGGCAGGATCTGCCCTTTACAAAGCCAAACTGGGTGGGGTAAAGTGTCTGTAGGTCCCCTATGTCTCTGTTTATGAGTTCCATAATGATTCTTTCCATAGCTTTGCAGACCAGGCTAGTTAAGCTTATGGGGCGGTAGTTTCCAGGGTCTGTAGAGGCACCCCCCTTGTGGAGTGGGACCACTGTTGCTGTACACAAGTGTTCAGGTACATATCCCGAAGTAAGGCTAAGGTTAAATAGCATTTTTATGTGTGGGTTTAGCTCCTCTTGGAGTTCACGTAACACACACCCTGGGATACCATCAGGTCCCATTGATGCTGTGTTTTTTGCTTTGTTTAGGGCGGTTTTCACTTGGACATCTGAGATGACAGGGAGATTACATTCAGCTGGGACAAGTATTTTTTCTTTTGGGGGTGAAGGAGGGGAGAAATTTGCACTGAACCTGTCAGCCAGAATGTAAGCAATATCTGTGAGTTCAGTGTATTTTTTGTTGTTGTGAACCAACTCTGAGCATATCTGAGGGTTTCCGCCCAGGTTTCTAACATAGCTGAAGAAGGCTTTGTGGTTATCTTTAGTGTCCTTAGCGATTTTTCTCTCAAAGTTTGCCTTGGATGTTTTTATGAGCGAACGTAGTTTTCTGCTAATGTTGATCAGAGATGTCTTCCCTTCATGGGATTTCACTCTGACGTGCAGTAGCTTCCTTCTTTGTTATACAATTTGTTTATGGCTGAGGTCCACCAGACAGGACGCTTACATTTGGTGGAGAGGGACTTGGATTTGTTTGGGATTGCATGATCCATGCATTCTTGGAGATGTCCATAGAAAGCATTAGTGAAGGATTCGGCATTGTGGGATGTGGTATCCACTGGCACAGTGGGCTTAAAGGATACCATCTCAGTCTTAAGAAGAGTGAAGTCTGCTTTTGAGAAGTTTTTCACTGTGGTCTTTTGTGCTGGGGGTGGAGGTGGGATATGTATATCCAGGGTGATTAGTTTGTGGTCAGATCTCACTAGTGAGGGTATACTTCCGGTGTGGAGCATTTTGTCCCCATGTTTGTGATGATCAGGTCTAGTATATTATCTCCCCTAGTGGGAGAGGTGACTAATTGTTCCAGTGCATTTGAATTTATGAATTCCAGGAACCTTTGGGCTAGGGTATTAGGGCTAGAATAATGTACCCAATCTATGTTTGGGTAGTTGAAGTCTCCCAGTATGATGGTATTTTGTGATACATTCATATCCTCCAATGTCTTCAGGAAGGCTGAGTGGGGTTCTTGAGATTGGGAGGGTGGTCTGTAACATGCTACCAGTTGTATAGCAGTTTTGCCTATGGTTAGTTGCATTTGTATGGTCTCTGATGCTTCATGTGTTGCTACTAACCTGGAGGTGTGGGTGTCCTTTATGAATATGGACACTCCCCCTCCCTTTGTGGTTCGGCCCGGGTTTTGGGGCCGAAAAGCATGATACGAGGTATAGCCTGGTAGCGCTGGGGTGCTCTCAGGAGCCTTGAACCAGGTTTCAGTTACTGCACAGATGTCGATGTTCTCCATGCTAAGGAGTGCATCAAGTGCCTGCATCTTGAGATTTAGACTTCTGGCATTGAGCAGCATTACCCTTAGATTTTTTTCCATTTTTGTTTTCTAAGGAGGTGGGTTTGTCTTTTGAGCCTTGCCTAAAAAAGGCACTATGGAGGTGGCAAGAGCCTTAGCCAATATCCGGAAGCCCAGTGGTGACAGGTGTAAGCCATCCCTTGCAAAACAGTGTGGCTTGTCCAACATATCATCCCAGGCAGACAGACATTGGATCCCCTTAGAATGACACCAGTACTTGAGCCAGTTGTTAAAGCTGATCATCTTGTCTTTGTATTGTGGTATCATTTTTGGTGAGGGCAAGATGCTGCTCAGGGTCAGGGTCATACCAGCCTGGGCTACATAATTGGAGAGCTCCTCTATGTCTCTTTTCATGTAGTCCAGGGAGGTACATCTCAGGTCATTCACACCAGCATGGACAATGACGGAGTCATATTTGTACTTGCTTTGGAGTGACCTGAGTGCGTGTGTTATGTGGCGGATCCTAGCTCCCGATAGACAGCTCACAGTCACCTTCTCCTTGTTCAGCCTTGTCAGTGGGACATCAGTGTGTCTGACTAAGGAGTCACCTATTACTAGTGTATCAGGCAAGGTGTTTGGCCTTAAGGGCTGCGATTGGTCAACACACTGATTTATTGAAGTATGTGTTGCATGTGTTTTGTTTTGAGGTGGTGGATTTTTGGATGTCTGCTTTGGGAGCCTCTGTTGTTTTGGTAAGTTTTTTATTAGAGCCTCCGAGTATGTCTTTGCGTTTTTATGTGTTTGGTTTGCAGTTGTGGTAGGTCTATGTGGGACTGGGATTGTTGTGTGTGTGGTTGCCATCTCCTCCTGTCTGGTCATGCCAGCCCTGAGTTGAGAGAGTTCAGCCTCCAGTTTGGCTATATAGTTGCATATCTCACATGTATTTGTGTTTGTTGGGAGGAGGAGAGGGTTATCTGTGTACATGAGACAATTGTAGCATTGTCTCAAGATACCCAGATTGACCAGCTGAACTGGAGACGACGTCAGTAATCTACCACTCGACATGCTAGAACAGTATAAGGGAGTGGTATACCTTTAAGGGAAGTGGGTATTCACGGGGGTGGTAAGTAGATGTAGTGCTTTACTTAGTACGAGAGTGCTTACTTAGTAGAGAAGTATTGAGAACAAGTGCTAGGCTTATAATACAGTGAGTAGTCTGGTTATACTAAGAGTAGAGCTTCCTTAAGGGAAAATTTGAAGAGCAGACTTGGCGGAGCCAGAAAAAGTTTAACCTTATTTAACCGGCGTTGCACTATGCAGTGATGATATGTGAGTTATGTAGTTTATTGTGAACTGCATTTAGTGAAAATCCAATTATCTGCTTAGGTTGTCAATTAATGCTCTTGTTTCTGTCTTTCCTTCTTTAATCTTATTGTTATGTAACTCTGTGTGTAATGCATATTTAGTAAACCCAGCTAGATATCTAGACAGGTAAAAAATGTATTTACATTACTCAGAGCTATTCTGTTTGTTGATGTATATATTTAACCTGTAATTTTTTCTTGTTATAATTACCCTCTTCATTAACCTCCCTTTAGAGCAGTATACTCAGTTAGAGCTTATCTAAGTTGACTGTCCCTTCTCCAGACAGGAGACCAAAACATAGTATTAGGTTATGATGGTACTTACTGCTATGCCAGCTATAAATAGAACCTGCGTTACTATCTGCTGTAATGGTTATTAATAGTTCTGGTTATAAAGTGTGTTGGTTTCAATTGCTTAGTAACTTTTATTGTCTATATTACTCCAACCTCACTTGCCTATTTGCATGAAAATTTTCGAGGTCAATAATCTAAAAAAAAATGCTGTATGTATTATGTTCTTATGGTGGTATTGTTTTATCTCCTTTAACTCCTAACTCGAATGTCACTTTGCCTTTAACTGTCCATTCTATGTACATACTACTAAAAACTCCTGATGTCCACCACGGCAGTAAAACTTAATAGTAAAATCAAAACTTTAATAAAAAGAATATAACATAAAATAAGCAGTGCTCAGTCTTCCGATAAGCGCTTTCGGCAAATAAGCCTTCCTCAGATCATATAAAAAGGGCTGTTCAGCTTTTGTATTTATAAGGCATCACAGCCATTCCTCATTTAGTTCTCTGACACGCCCTTTTTGCAAACCAAAAGGAGGCCAACTAACAGAGAGGTATAATTTCCTTCATTGCAATTAAAGGGCAGTGCTTCTCTTTACTATAGGATTGTATATGAGAAAACTAATAGCTATGGATGTGAATACATTATATGAATGAAGCAACATTCACGTAAACTTGCTAATCATATTCCTTCTATTCTTAAGTGCAGGCTTTAATGGCACATCAGTATTCAAATTGTGCCATTAAAGCCTGCTCTGTTCTTGGATTATTCTTCATAAGGGAAAATATTTAAAAACAGATCACTTGTATCCATCTAAAACTTTTTCAAAAATGACTCAGGGAGACAGGTGGGTAGGCATGGGGTTTATGGTAAGGAGCATGGATGCCAGAATACGATTTACTACCACATTACACTTTCTGTCATATATAAAAAATGCGTTTATTAATTGCATCGTCCCTGGTAGGGTTTTTTTCTTAGTATATCCTAGCATATATCTACGTTTTGAATCTAATTATGATGATTAGTGTGAATTCCTGGAATGTAAATGGGCTTCAAGAAATCAATAAAAAGAAACTAGTTATGCACCTGATTTTTCAGGATAAATCCAACATTGTCTTTTTACAGGAGACCCATATGACAAATGTTCAATGGGATAATATTAAAAAAAGAAATTGGATTAAACTTGTGATATGAGCAGGGAATAGTCTTGCATCAAAAGGCACTGTAATAATAATTAAAAAATCCTTTCCTGGCGAAGTGCTAAATACTAAATTTGACCCGAATGGTAGATGGTGTTTATTTTCCTGCTCATACCCTCAGGTAAAATCCCCTTTACTTTTCTTAAACCTATGTAGCCCTTGTACAAACCAGCACTTATTCTTCTATGAAATACATAATCTACTACTTCAATTTCCTAATCATTTTTTCATTATTGGTCATGATTGGAATGCACTCATGGACCCCTTGAATGATAGTTCAAATAAAAACAGGAAACAACCCTCGCAAGTAACTGCATCTATTCAGGATTTGATAAATAGCTTCAACTTAGTTGACCCTTTTTTAATATTTGACCATGACAAAGAGCTAAATAAGTTCATGTTTTATTCAGCTTTGCATAAAGTCTGGTCCAGAATTTATTTTTTTTTGGTCACTGATATCTTTTCAAACAAAATTACAAACTTTGCCCTTGAGGCTAGATGTATATCCGACCACTCAAATGTCTCACTTTGTATTAATCCCACTCACCACCTGAATCGCAATGGTAGTAGTCCCACTTGGTCACTAAACAGTAACATTCTTAAAAAAGATGTTTTGCAGGAAATTAATGATTATCTGAAACAATTTGATGCAGAATCTTGTTTATCCACCATCCCCTTAGATATCCAATGGGCTATGGCCGAAGCAGTCATCAGAGAAATACTCATACAAAAATCATCTTATTATAAAAAAAAAGAGAAATTGTACATCAATAACCTCAACAATGAGCAAAAGATGACTGATGCAAAACTACAAAAGGATTTTTCTCCTGAACTGGAAAAGAAATTACATGTGATACAAAAAAAATGTACTCATTTCACTTACAAAATCAATCCTTGTTAGAATTCAAACTCCTTCACAGATATTCGGAATGGGCCCAAACCCCCTTCAGAACACTAGCTGGACTCATAAACATCAAAGAGGGACTAAACTAAATTAATGAAATAAAATATAAAGGGAAAAACGTATACAGTAATGAAGATATTGTTAACTCTTTGGTAAATATCTTCACTGAAATCTATAATCCCCAAAACCAGACCCAAATGAAATGCACAAAAAATTCCTAAATGAGCTATCTGTTCCAAAATTATCCTTCGCGCAAAACACCCTTCTAAACAGCCCCATAACACTGAATGAAATAATGCTAGCTATTAAAAAGCTTAAACCAAATAAGGTGCCAGGTCCTGATGGCTTTACAGGAGAATTTTCTAAAACTTTTAGTTGTCACCTTTCTGAAACTCTCCTTGCTATGTATAATTATATCATCTCGAAAGGGATTACTGATAAGTATATGAACAATTCGAAAACAATATTCATCCCAAAACCAAACTCTGACAAGTCCAACCCTCTCTGCTATAGGCCCATCGCCCTTATTATCATTGACATCAAAATCTTATCTACCATTTTTGCTAAAAGAATTCAGAAAGTTATAGCTACAGTCATTTCTCCTGAACAGTTGTGATTTATGAAACAGAGGCAGCTGTGCGACAATACTCTTACCTTAAACACATTAATGTTGTTTCTAAAAAGTGATAAACACCCGCGTTATGCACTCACCCTTGATGCTACCAAAGCCTTTGATAACATTGATCTAAACTTCCTTTACCTAACCATGAAATTCTTTAACTTTCCTGATCTGATTATCAACACTATTAAGATGCTTTATAACAATGCCTCTACTTCTCTGTATATAAATAAAACTTTATCATGCCCTATTAAAATTACCAATGGCACTAGGCAGGGTTGCCCACTCTCACCTTATCTTTTTAATTTATATCTGGAACGATTCCTTCTCTGGGTTAAACAAAAGACTTATCACCATATCCCAAAAGTCTTCGACATTGATATAAATTATTCTGCATTTGCAGATTACCTAAACATCTATTTTGAGCTTCCAACACCGATCTTCATAAAATACGAAATTATATTAATCTTTTTGCTGAGGCTGCTAATTATAAATTAAACCCTGCAAAATCATCTATTTTTCCATTAAACCCTGCAAAACATTTAGAATATTACTTCCCTCTGTCTGACATTCCTCTCAAATATACAGTTAAATACCTAGGAATAAATTTCACACACCCTCACCAAGAATTAATAAATGCAAACCTATATAGAGTCTGGGGTCAGATAAATAATGATCTAACTAGATGGAAAAACATCAGTCTTTCTTTGCTATCAAAATCTGCTATCATAAAAATGAATATTTTGCCTAGAATCCTTTTTCATCTTAACTCCATCTTCTTAAACGTTCCAAAAGTTTTTTTCAGAAAAATGGAAACCACAATCTCAAAGTTTTTATGGTTCCCTAAATCAACTAGAATATCATACAGGAATCTAATTATCCAAAGAACAAAGGCAGTTTAAGTCTCCCGGATTTTAATTTATATTACATCATTAATGCTAGCCATCTAATTCAAATAGCCTGCTATGACCCCTCTGCTGAAACTTGCTTCCTAACCTGGATCAAAATCTGGTGCAACTATATATATTCATTAAAACTCAATCAATATGCTGTCCCTTTTCTTGCACCTGATGGTGACTACAAGTTCAAGATCTTGCCTACACTAAAGAACTTAATTTGCATCTTTCAAACTCTGATGACCTCCTTAAAATTGCACAATACTATTTCCATTCTCCAACCTATTCACCTAAACCCTAACTTAAAAAATCAATAATAAAATGATCGATCTAACAAACTCCCCTATTGTTAAGAAAACCATAGTTTGGCACTTCTATAAGTCTAAAAATGTTGCCGAGGTCAAAGCTTTATTTGGTGCTCCTAACAAATATGATCCTATCTTAAGGCAAATTAGCTCACTTATAAAACAAAAATTCTCTAACTATAGAGTGAAGGAGCAAGACATTATAGTATCACAATCTATCATTAAATCTCTTTCTCTATGGAATAAAATGATTTTGAATACCTATAAACTTGTGTCAAGCATTAAGTATAATCATTCACTTCTATTTTCCAAATATTGGGACGGTACACAAGGAGAAATTTCTATGGAGTCTAAGTACGAAGCAATCAATAATACCCTGAATTTAACCCCCTTCAAAAACCTAATTTACACTCAGCTTATGATAAACAACAATTCCTACTATACCCCAGCAGTCTTACTGAAATTCGGATACAATAAAAACCTAACCTGTCCATTCTGTTCCCTCCCACACTTAGATATACTTCACATCTTTTTGAGCTGTAAGAATATTTACAAACTTTGTTCTCTCAGAACTCAGTTGGAAAAAATGGGATACGAAAAAAACACATTCTCTTGGCAAACTATGATTTTAAATATTATTCCTAAATCTCTTAAGGGTATCCATCACCACATCTGTGTTACAGCCTGTGCCCTTCTCAAATATTTTATAGCCAAGAACTGGGTCAATCCCGCAACAATAGCTTGGGAAAACTTTACATCAATGGCAATCAAATATATATCTGCACATAAGTTATGCAATAATAACAAAAAGAAAAAAGAATATTTTCAGAATTACTGCTGTAGACTTTTTGACCTAATCCAAACTAAACAATCTTCCAAAATGTGGGTCTCTAACACTACATTCCAGGAAAACCTCCATCAGTATCATTTCTGGCCCTATAACCATTAGACATTGTTACCATCACACAGTAACTTTAGATTTTACAAAATATTTTGTTATATCATTTTGTTATCCTCTGGCATCCATGGTGGAAATATGTTGTAAATATGGTATAAATAGAAGTACATGGTGTAAATAGTTATTTTTTATGGTTATACCCTCCTTACTGCTTTTCTTTCTTCTTAAGACAGTCATATATTCTTCCTTCCAAGCCACTTTCCATTTGTATCTCTAGACTTTGACTCTAATAGGTTATTGGGGGTCTTTACTGCTTATATTGGTCTCTAAGATGTAAGCTTCCCTGTAAGATAACTGCTGTGTTCAAAGTGCATAGTTTTTGCACTAACTGTTATATATATACCTATACTTTACTGCTTCCCACAATGACTTACAGTATTTCCTGTGTATGTTTGAAAAGTTTGAAAAATTCAATAAAAATATATTTGGGGAAAAAAAAAAAAAAATATATTAATATATATATATATATATATATATATATATATATATATATATATATATATATATATATATATATATATATATATATATATATATATATATATATATATATATATATTTAATATATATATATAAATTCATGGGTGATGTCTTGCCCCAACATGGGTAGGTAGGTCACAAGGAACATGGCCCTCATTAAAAAGCACATTATTTATTTATTTTTTTCATCAGGTTGAACTCCTGACCAGTTGCATTTGGTGCCAAGTGGTAACATGAACAGTGATAGTGGAATTCTGATTCATACATATCTGACACCTTGACTTCAGGACTGATAAGTTATGTACTTTTGTCTTCTGTGAGAAGAGTGTATAACAGAAAATCAAAAATCTACCCAGTCACATAACAAAAACAATTACTCATTTAAATAGGATTATGTCTATCCTTGTACAAGTGGTTAGTTGGTGTGGGAGTGCAGTAACAGCACTGATAGTGCTGTTCATTCATGCGGATATGACATTTATAGCACGGCTGAAGTATTGGAGCATTTAACATGAGGTGATCTGTGCTAGTGAGTGCATCAAGGATTGTTATACTTTTAGAAATCAGCTTTCTATAGCTGCAGAGCTTTTTTTCTTGGACGTCAAGTCAATAGTTGTAGGGGCACCAGTATGTGATTCTGACAGGCTTACTCAGTTAATAAATGAATGAATGAATGAATAAATGGAAAAAATAAAATAAATAAATAAATGAATGAATGAATGAATGAATAAATGAATGAATGAATAAATTAAATAAATAAATAAATATTCTTCAGATTTAGTCCAGTCTTGATACATTTAATGAAAGCACAGACGCATTCAGGAAACAGAAATCACATGTGAAAGCACAGACGCATTCAGGAAACAGAAATCACATGTGAAAGCACAGACGCATTCAGGAACCAGAAATCACATGTGAAAGCACAGATGCATTAAGGAAACAGAAATCACATGTGAAAGCACAGACGCATTAAGGAAACAGAAATCACATGTGAAAGCACAGACACATTCAGGAAACAGAAATCACATGTGAAAGCACAGACGCATTCAGGAAACAGAAATCACATGTGAAAGCACAGACGCATTCAGGAAACAGAAATCACATGTGAAAGCACAGACGCATTCAGGAAACAGAAATCACATGTGAAAGCACAGACGCATTCAGGAAACAGAAATCGCATGTGAAAGCACAGACGCATTAAGGAAACAGAAATCACATGTGAAAGCACAGACGCATTCAGGAAACAGAAATTACATGTGAAAGCACAGACGCATTCAGGAAACAGAAATCACATGTGAAAGCACAGATGCATTCAGGAAACAGAAATCACATGTGAAAGCACAGACGCATTCAGGAAACAGAAATCACATGTAGCCACAAGTTCAACAAACACTCATTCTTTTTTCTCTGCTTATCATTCTATTCTGCTTTACAGACATATTATTCTTACTAATGTCTGAAGTGTAAAATGAGTTATACAGATTTGTAAAGCACGTGTGAAGAGCAAGACAAGTTTTCTAATGAATGTAAGTGAAGACTGCCTTTCGGTGAAGAGATAGAACTATACGGGTGTAGGGTATAATCGTGGCTTTACAGAAATGAGACATCAGGCAATGTTTTCCTGCATACATGACATTATACCTTAACAGCTTATAAGGTTTTTACCACAGCTGTAAGTAGATCAGATGGTTCCATATTCAATCCCTTCCAGGCAAACAAGCTTTTATGATACCTAGGAATAAATTTCACACACCCTCACCAAGAACTAATAAAAGCAAACCTATATAGAGTCTGGGATCAGATAAATAATGCTCTAACTAAATGGAAAAACATCAGTCTTTCTTTGCTATCAAAATCTGCTATCATTAAAATGAATATTTTGCCTAGAATCCTTTTTCATCTTAACTCCATCTTCTTAAACGTTCCAAAAAATGTTTTCAGAAAAATGAAAACCACAATCTCAAAGTTTTTATGGTTCCCTAAATCAAGTAGAATATCATACGGGAATCTAATTATCCAAAGAACAAAGGTGGTTTAAGTCTCCTGGTTTCCCTCAATCAAATTTCAGATACTACAGCAAACAGCTAGAGTAGGTTCTTGCTACAGTTCTTAACCTATTTTGGCATACACTGTAACCAAAGTGCTTTACCAGCTGTGATTTCAACCAGCATTGTAATTACAGTTAGTAATGGTAGTTACAAAGACAGATCAACACTGATCACATTACTAATTTGCAGGGACTGATGAACACCTTTTTACAGTACTAAATGCACTGTCTCACAATCTGTATGCAGAGCAGCTGCCTTCTTTGCCCTATTCTAGGTATGGATTTGACTTTTAACTTTTGTTGAGACAGTAAGAGATCAACAACTACACCTTACACTGGGCTTATGGAGCTGTTATAGAAGAAGTACAAGTAAAATTCAAAACACTGAGAAAAAATTGGCATGGTTATTTTTTGTTAACGGAAATGTATGACAAACTATGACACAACATCAATCTTAAAAACAAGGATAAAAGCAATAATGATAGGAATGTGTAAAAAATATCTACATTATACATGACAGTGTTCTATAATAAGATTAGACAGTGAACACAACATTTAATAATTTCTGTTCTAGATCTTCCTAAGAAAATGTTGTTTATTTACTAATTTTATGTGCATTATATTTCACAGTTAAATATGTCAGGGGATTAAGCATTTAACCATCATATTCATTGAAGCATAGCAGCCCAGAAGAAAAGTGATATACTTCACAGAATCAAAGTGGAAAACTGTAATGCACAGCACCACAATAGTACTATACAGAGAGAACATTATAATGCACACTGCAACAATAAGACTGTGACACACAGCTCTATAATAACACATATAAAGAGAGAGAATATTATAATACACAATGCAAGAATAAGACTAACAATCAGCACTACAATAATACTATACAAAGAGAGAACATAATACACACTACAAGAATAAGACTAACACACAGCTCTACAATAGTACTCTACAAAGAGAAAATATTATAATACACACTGCAACAATAAGACTGTAACAAACAGCTCTACAATAACACATATAAAGAGAGAGAACATTATAATACACAATGCAAGAATAAGACTGTAACAATCAGCACTACAATAATACTATACAAAGAGAGAACATTATAATACACACTACAACAATAAGACTGTAACACACACAGCTCTACAATAACACATATAGAGAGAACATTATAATACACACTGCAACAATAAGACTGTAACAAACAGCTCTACAGTAACACATATAAAGAGAGAGAACATTATAATACACACTACAATAAGACTGTAACACACAGCTCTAGAATAACACAGCGAGAGAACATTATAATACACAATGCAAGAATAAGACTGTAACAATCAGCACTACAATAATACTATACAAAGAGAGAACATTATAATACACACTACAACAATAAGACTGTAACACACACAGCTCTACAATAACACATATAGAGAGAACATTATAATACACACTACAACAATAAGACTGTAACACACAGCTCTACAATAATACATAGAGAGAGAACATTATAATACACAGTACAACAATAAGACTAACACACAGCTCTGCAATAACACATATAAAGAGAGAGAACATTATTATACACACAACAATAAGACTGTAGCACACAGCTTTACAATAATACTATAGAAATAGAGAACATTATAATACACTTTACAACAAAAATACTAACACACAGCACTACAAAAAGTCCATAGAAGAGAGAACATTACAATACACAGTACAATAAGACTGCAACACACAGCTCTACAATAATACTATACAAAGAGAGAACATTATATACACACTACAAGAATAAGTCTGTAACACACAGCACTACAGTAGTACTATACAATGACAGAACATTATAATACACACTACAAGATGAAGTTTGTAACACACAGCTGTACAATAATACTATACAAAGACAGAAAATTATAATACACACTACAACAGTAAGACTGTAACACACAGTGCTGCAAAAATACTATACAGAGAGAAAATTATAATACACACTACAACAATAAGACTGTAGTACACAGCAGTACAATAATACTATACAAAAAAGAGCATTATAATACAAACTACAAAAATAAGACTGTAACACATAGTGCTACAATAATACTATACAAACAGAGAACATTATTTTTACACTACAAAAATAAGACTGTAACACACAATGTTATAATAATACTATACAAAGGGAAAACATTATATACACACTACAAGAATGAGTCTAACGCACAGCTCTACAATAATACTCTACAAAGAGAGAACATTATATACACACCACAAGAATAAGACTGTAACACACAGCACTACAATAGTACTATACAGAGAGAACATTATAATACACACTACAACAGTAAGACTGTAACACACAATGCTGCACTTATACTATACAGAGAACATTATAATACACACGTCAACAATAAGACTAACACACAGCAGTACAAAAATACTATACAAACAGAGAACATTACAATATACCCAACAATAAGACTAACACACAGCTCTAAAATAATACTACACAAAGAAAGAACATTATAATAGACACTACAATAATAAGTTTGCAACACACAGTGCTACAATAGTACTATACAAAGAGAAAACATAATACACACTACAACAATAAGACTGTAACACACAGCTCTGCAATACTATACAAAGAGAGAACATTATAATACACACTACAAGAATGACTGTCACAGACAGTGCTGTAATAATGCTAGACAAAGAGCGAACATTATAATGCACACTACAACAATAAGACTGCAACACCCAACTCTACAGTAATACTATAGAAGAACATTACAGTACATATTATAATTAGTCATTTTTGAACTAGCTGATTTTAAAGTCATATAAACTTATGTTCACAGGCTTATTTTGTAAAGTTTGGTAGCTCACATTTTCAGAGGTTCATCCTAAGTCTATAAGGATAGTGTCTGTTAGTCACCCTTTTTCCGTTGAAGAACAAATTTTATCTCTAACTGTGTACATTACAGATGTATTCACGTGGCTCGGAAGTCCATGGCTGGCAAGTTGATCATATACTTATTTATTATATATCAAAAAGAGACAGGAATTAAGAGGTAGTGTTCAAACTGAATATAGTATTTCTCTGGGTAGGAAAGCATAAGGATATATAAGAATGGTTTAACACGATGTCTATCGCCTATATGTAACAATGAGGGGTTATCAATCTATCAGTTTGAATTAATCATTATCAAGTGGTTGCAATATCTTCCTTACAGATCAAGATGAAATTTCCTCACAGTAGAAAGTTGGAATAAAAGGGGTACCTAGGAAGGTTTTAGAAGGTGGTTGACATTTGGCAGGGGTAGGTAATAGTAGAGGGAGTGTGATTACTTATATTGTGGGAAGAATGTATGGATACTGATCTATTAGGAGAATCAGTAGTCAGAAAAGGGATACGTGACAAATGTATTACTGATAAGATGTTTTGAAGAATACTTATGTTTATCAAGAAGACTACATTGTTACTTTAGCAGTTTTCAAAGTAAGCAACATTGTCTATTATTTTCCAAAATAATATTGGCTTGGTGGTTATATTACAGTTTGACATGCAGTTAAAAATACTTTGCATTTTTTATTTCTCATTTTCATTTGAGAGCAAGTAAGAGTTTACATGTTATAGATTTTCTGTGAATATCTGTAGTCCCCAGATATAAAAAAAAATATATATATATATATATATATATATATATATATATATATTTTTTTTTTTTTTGTCTAGATATTAACTATGATCATTGACCTCCTTTAACACATTTTATGGTTTCCGGAAGTGCTTGCTAAGGATGTCATTATGAGAATTTGACATTTACAAAGTTTCAGTGGGTCTATTGTCTGATTGTTTGATGTGTAGTGACCAGTCAATGTTACTCAGTTCAGACAGTAATGAATCCTCTTTGGATTCTGACCTGGTTATACATTCAAATAACAGCAGGAGATGAAGGGAGCTTTGAAAGGGAGGCAGCTTGTAAGTTAAGATGGTCATTGTACCTGCTTGGTAAGCAAGTAATTTTATTTATTCTTTGTTAATATTATTTGTAAAATGAGCAAGAAGGAAATCAATTGTAATGGTAGTGCTTGACCTATTGGAATTATTTATGAGCTGGGAGAGGTTGCATTCTGACTGAAACATCTTTCTCTGGTTTCCTTTCAATGATATATAGGGTGTCGAAGTTTAATTCTTCGATAATTGTTATACAGTTTCTGTTGTACAGTTTGATAATGTTTAAAACTGCTTGCAGATTCAAATGTTTCATAGCTCTTGGTGAAAGATGTATATACTACTCCAAACGTAGTTGAAGCTATGGCCAATGGTTAATGAGATCAGCACCCGCCCGCAGGCCATCTCACAGTTTGGGGAGATACTTGTTTTAAAAGATCTGGGATTATTATTTTCTTTTCCTCAAACAGTAGGAGAGAGTGACCTCCACACTTGCAATAAGACACATTTTGTAAATAAATGTGAAGTTTCTTTAGAAAGGTGGAAGGGTAAATGCTATTTTAAGCCATGTTTCGCTGGCAGGTAGTGTGTCAGAATTGGTATTGGTCAGTTCAGACAAGTGCATTCCTAATACAGTACTCTGGTCATTGGCATGGCAGAATTTTAAATAATTACCAAAATAAGAAGTGCTAGTAGGGTTAGAATTGGTATGAGTTGCAAGTAAGGACAGACTGCTAAGTTACAAGTAGTTGACAGTCTTTTGGGGAAAGGTTGAGGATTGTTAGAATGATTTTGTGAAGCATTTCTCATTAAGATGTATGGCAGAGTCTGGTGAGGCATATTCTACAGTGTAGCATTTGAGCCAAAATTGGTGTTAGTGTCACAGACTATGAATTGTCAATGAAAGCAGATATAACATAAAAGTTTACTTCCTTTCCATACTGGTAGCGGGAAGAAAAAAACTGTTAATAGTTAAAGTTCTATATAAATAGTTCAAGTTATCGATGAATAAACTTAAATTTTACTTAGATAGTCTCACAGTGCATTGCTTTCTAGGTAGAGGGATAGCTGTTTTTATTATATTTTTAGAAAGTAAAAGTTTCTACAAAGGGTAGGTGAGTACTTATCACTTTCAAAATGTGTCAGCAATCAATAATAAAGTTAAAACTACAAAGGAGGTAAGAGTGAATGCTAGTAGTGGTTTTGTGCTGGGTCATTTGAAGAAATTACCACATACATGTATTTCAACATATCAGCAATAGCAGTGGCAGCCCTGCACTATACATACATAATAAATAAAATATAAGAAATACTATGTTGCATTGCTTAGTTTAGCTTGCTGACAGCATTAACTTCAATAGCATAATGAATGCCCACCTGTATAAGATATTTTAGACCTGACTATGTGGCATTTATACAACACATCCAGGTGTGTGCAGATGCACCCAGACAGTGATGGGCACACACACACACATGTAAGCATGCACACACATGCACACATAAAAAAAAATCTAAGACAGCATATTCAAAAAATGCAAACAAAATCTATGTAGTAATGTATTTCTGCTTATTGCTCCAACTAACACAAAAACAGTTAAACTGTACAAGTAATAAGCATATGGAAATTGTCACTGGGTATTGCAAAGAAGAAATAGTCATAGTAATGCATTTTGGCATGCTCACAACAACAGTAGCAGCAGCTCCCTCAGTAGATATTTATATGTATTATTCTCTACTGGACTTCCTTTGTGTCCCTTCTGCACACAGAAGACCATAACGTTCTGATTGGCAGCCCTTGAACTTATTGTGGAGCTGCACATATTACCTTTAGCTGGCTTGCCTCCTACTTTAGATGCCATAGCTATAGGATCTTTGACTGTATATACCTTGCTATATCTGAAGTTGCACAGCATTTTTATGCCTGTTATTGATCTTTGTGCATATTATCATTAGCTGAACTCATTAAGAGAAAGAGAGAGATATTAATTATTACTGTTACACATGTGACACACAACTACATCTTTTCTTCCCTCAGCACATGATGTCCACTGTGGATTCATTAGCAGAAGACATAGACATTACCCAACATTGGATAACAGTCAACTACTTGTGGTTCAGTGCATTCAGAACCATCAACCTGCCCATCCATAACACCCTAAGAGAATATAATTACCCCATCCTTGACCCTATTCTAATTTTCAATACTGACAGGCAGACCTTTGTGAAGAACATGAGAGATATTGGTGTACTTTTCAATGACAGAATGACACTTGTGGACCAGCTGTCAAATGTTATGAAGACATCCTGTTTTGTTCACATTAAGCATCTCTTTCCTGCAAATATTATCTCTGAGGTTGTTCAGGCTCTGGTATCTTCCCAGCTTGATTACTGTAAATCACCATGCCTGGGGCTACCAAGTAGTGAACACAATCATATCCAATAGGGTACAAATTCTGTAATGTGCTCATTAATATTAAATTTCTTCTCCAATCTTCATTGGCTGCCAGTAAAATTACATATTATCTATCAAATATTGCTTTACCTTTATTTATCCCTAAATTATCTGTGCCCCCACCAACTTAAAATGCGACTGATTTCATACTGTCCATCCAGTCCCCCTACACACATTCTTCTCCACATTCATTGGGTCATCTTGGAACCCTGTGGTGCCCACACCTTTAGCTATCAAGCCTATTCTCTTTGAAACCTTCTACAACAATGCCTACATGCTCCAATGACTCTCTTAAGTTTTAAAAAGTCATTGAAAACAAATTTGACTTACCTTATGATATTATATTACTAATACTTTTAGTGCACATTGCTAGGGTAAACTTATAGATGGTTACTTTTACACTTATACATGAATACATAAGAAATGCATGATAAAACTTGAAATGTAAAACACAAGTACCCAACAAATAACCACTTGTAAAGGATATATAAAACCTGACTGAATAACATGTTTGCATCACACATAGGCATGCACAGATGTATACACATACACGCATGCATTTACACATGCATGCTTACACACACACACACACACACACACACACTCACGTGTACACACACACACACACACACACACACACACACACACACACACACACACACACACACACACACACACACACACACACTCACATGGACACACACACACTCACATGCACACACACACACACACACACACAGACAGAGGAAAGAGCACAAAATCATAAAGACCAATGCATGCAGAGGTGCATGCACCCAGATATGAAAATGCATGCACAGAAATATGCAACTGGGAAAAAGTAGGTAAGGGGCTGCATATGTCTTTGTTTTCTCAGCAATTTGAAATGCAAACCTATAGTTTTGCAATTGCCAAACATATAAATCACATACTAAGCTACAAATGTGAGCTAGATTGCAATATGTATGTTTAGTATTTTAACTTTCGTGGACTTTCAAAGTTAGTGACAAGCATACTGGTCTCAGGAGTTGAAGGAACACCTGTGAAAATGAGTATGCTTTCTCAGGATAAACAGCTACTTGGATTTCTGCTGAGTATATTTGAGCAGTTAGTGAAACATTTGCAAGGAGTCAAACAAATGTTTCTCTGCTGATTGTTTCTTTACAAATCAATATCTAGTTAATTAGCAAGAGGTATGTAGTTGATAAAAAAAGATAACAAAGACACTATTTTATATAGTTTTACAAACAAGACAATGTAATCCCTTACTTTGCTAGTTAATTATAAACAAGAGCATTTTTTTTAATTTACTTTTTTTTCCTTACCGATGCCTTGTATGCCCTGGGAAGCAGATCACTGAACTGAACATTTCCTGAACTAATTTTCCATCCTCTACAGTTGTGAATTTTGAATGACTTTGCGACTGCCTTTTTGTGCTGTGCAATATAACTCTAATTATATTTTATCATGAGCCTAACATGTTCCGTCTTTCTGCTTGCCTTAGTGTTTCCCAACAATATGGTACATTTTTGACATCATTTTTTTCATTTTCACTTCAATTCTTCATAAAACAGGTGAGTCTGATTTCAACAGAGCTCTGCTATTTTTTTCCCATTTGTGTCAAAATGAACTGAGATTAAATAATATGATGCTGATTTATGACCTTCAGACAATCTCTACTTTAAGATTCTCTCTCTCTCTCATTTATCCTTCAAATTCTTCTTAATTTCACAACAAATTAAGTGCCACTGTAGACAGCACAATTATTTGATGTTTTTCAGTCTTTTCCTGCTTGACTGCAAACTGGTGAAACAGTAAACTCCATTTAACATGTCAGTGATATTAATATACTTGTCCTTCTTATTTATGAATAAAGACAAACTCTACATAGATATCTTAAGACTTTCCAGTGCCATTAAAGCTAGGAAATGTCACAAGATACACTTACTTCTGTACTAGACTCCAAGATGACTTGACATTGAAGTATTTGTATTGACTGATGCAATGTAATTCATGTGATCTTACATAGCTATGTTCATGATTAATTAATTTCCTTACCCTCTGAATAAGTACACATTTCGTTTGCTGGCAGCTGTCTGGACAATACTGCATCCTCAGATTTGAAAACAACCTTTTCACATATTAAAAGACAAAAGAAAATAAATGAAGTTTGGGAACAAACCAATTTGTCCAGGGAAATCTTCAGGTGTGTATCAGGTGGAATTAGTAACAGGAGTGGTAAATGATGGCAGTGGAAGAAAGTTAGTTACTGTGGTGGGGATGGAAGGATTATATTGGGAAAATAGGTGGGTTTGGAGGAAATGAGGGAAGTATAAGGAGGGGCTTAAATGGTTTGTGTGAGTGTAACTGGGTAAGGAATCAGATTTTGAAGTGAATTTGCTATTGCAAGTGCTATGTCCATGATGACCAGAAGGTACTTTTGGGAACATGTAGGCCTCAGGTTAACAATGGTTTGTCGGCTGAAGTAATTTGGTAAGTTATATGTTAATTTTTTTCTTGTTCTTTTTTTCTCATAATTATGAATTCCTGCCAGTTGTGAGTAGTTGCTAGATAGAATTATTGCAATTAAATAGGTTTTGAAGGGATCTTATTAACAGTCTTCATTTAAATAGAGTTATGGAAGGAAATGCAGCTTTATGGTTTAGCCATTCTGGAGGCTAGTAGATTTACTTTGATGTTATTCATGGTGGGTGCGTATTGTTGATAAGGGGCTTGGAGGTGGCGGTCCTTGGGTTGTGTGTTGGTACAATGTCTGTCACGTTGACTCTCGACCATGGTAGTAGTTCTCTTTTTAGAGAGCAATCTTGTTCATCTGGTTCTGTGTTGCTGGTATTGTGGTAATGTCTTAACATTTCAGAGCCTTGTGTTGTGCTCACATGGTGGTTTTCCAGTGGTCCATTGCTTTGTCATAGTTGCTTAGCATGAACTTTTAGAAATTGGTTATGGTGCTGCAGTGATCATGGTGCCTGGTGATTAGAATGATCCTGGATGGGGAATCAGCTTGTTAGTTAGCTTTGAGACAAGCATGGGTAATGGTTAGTTGCTGCACATGCACGTTACAGCTTTAACGGCTGTGGGGTGATAGGGTGGGGGATTATCCTAGGAATGTGCAGTGCTTTTGAAGGGTTGTTTAAAAGTAAAAAAAAAAAAAAAAGAATCAATTCAATTCTTAGTGGGTGCTTGTGGGTGGTGGAATTTCTGATGCTCTTGCCAGATTGTATTGCGGGATTTTGAGTTTGAGAGAAGAGCTCGGTTATGTGATTCACTAGTAAACTTTTTTTTTTTTTTAATATGTGCAGTTCTCTTGGAAGCTTTACGTATGATGCATCTTACTGCCTCAAAATTTATATAGGCAGTGTTTAGGTACACATGGCATTTAAGGGCAGAAGTAATCACTGAACCACACCAAGTGAACAATGTGAAAAGTGACATGGTTGTACTGATTGTCATAAATGCAGTAGGTTCAGGTTTCAAGTCCAACAGAAAGAAAAGTGTTAGTAGTATAAGTAGTAGCTAAAATTTCTACATAATTTGTTCTATAGCTTCACAGTAATTCTTTGCTCTCTTTCATTTTTTTTAAATAGGTGTATAAATATGTGTGCGTGTATGTGTGTGTGTGTGTGTGTGTGTGTGTTTGTGTATTATATATATATATATATATATATATATATATATATATATATATATTATATATTATACAACGTTCTGCAGGAAACAGTATAACTAAACTCTGTAGCTTTTGGCTACTGTGGAAGCTCAGATCTAGTCGGAATGTTTGAGAGATTCTGAAAAAGTTGCATAGCAAGCTGACCCACTGTTTTGTAACTAGAACTGATTGTACTTACATTAGAGATGACTGGGTGCCAGTTGTGAAAGGAAATACAACTTTTCTAAAGCCAATAAATGGCATGGGTTTCATGCCTCTTCAAAGCTAGGGCAAGCAATTTACATCCAATTGCATTGCACACAAAGACTGAGAAAGGGATATACTTAAAATATTTCTTGTATAAATTTAGGTAGTGGGTGTGAGCAGGGTTTGCTGCAACATACTATTTATAAAGGATCTGAGGGTGATGACTAGTTAACGACATACCTCTCAACTGTTCAGATTTTCAAAGATTCAAGATTCAAAGAAACTTTATTGTCATTTAGGAAACACAAGTGCTACCTAAACTAAATTTTGAGTGTCAGCTCTTTTACAGGAGACACTGACATGATAGGTATTAAAGAATAAACAATAACTACAGTACAGAAGTAAATACCCAAGTAGCTAATGCACATGCTTATACACTATTACACTGGACAGCAAGCACTGGCTGCCAGATGATTAACACATGAAAATAAAAGTACACTAAATACAGTGGTGAGATTGGGTGATATAGAACATAAGGAAGTGAATGGAATTGCAATTGAATGAGAATATATAAATTTCAGTATGCAATAAATAAATAGAATTACTGTATAAAAAAGGAAAAAGAATGAGAGACTAACAATCTATTATAGCTTTGATGCATTCAGATTTACATCTGCATTAATGAGTCTTATTGCAGTTGGATAAAAACTGTTCACGAATGTGGAGGTCCTGCAGTGGATACTCAGTAACCTTCTACCAGAAGCAAATTTAGTGAACCAACCATATGCTGGATAACTCAGTATTTTGCAGGACCTCTTTTTACATCTCATTTCAAAGAGCTCCTGTAAGGAAGGACGACTGGTGCCCACAATCTTTGCTGCTGTTCTTGTTATTCTTTGCAGCTTTTTCCTTTTGGCCATTGTGCTGTTGCCGAACCATACAGTGCAATTGCTGGTGATAATGCTCATGTTGGTTCCTCTGTAGAAAGTCTTTAGAGCATTCATAGAGACTTTCTTTTTCTCAGCCTTCTTGGAAGTGTAGTCACTGGTGGGCTTTTTTTAATTAGCTGGCCTGTATTTGTACTCTAAGAAAGATCCTCTGATATATGTACCCCCAAGAACTTTGTAGATTGGACTCTCTCCACTTCCTCACCATTGATCTTGATGGGGCAGGTGCATGGCAAGCTCTTTCTGAAGTCAATAATAATTCATTTTGTTTTTTTGACATTCAGGTCCAAATTATTGTTATTTCACCATTCAGTCAAGGAGTTGACCTCATTCCTATACCCACTTTCGTCATCACCACTTCTGAGTCCCCCACTGTGGTGCCATCTGTAAATTTATGATGTGGTTGTTGCTAGCTTTCACAGAGCAGTCATAGGTAAAGATTGTAAACAGTAGAGGACTTGGCACACAGGCCTGGGGTACTCTGGTGTTGATTGTAATACCCACTGAAGTGTTGTTACCAGCACAGGTCCTTTTTGGTCTTCCACTCAGGAAATCAAGGATCCAGTTGCAGAGCCCTTTATTTATGCCAAGGTTGATTAGTTTTTCTATAAGTTGCATTGGAATCACTGTTATGAATGCCAAGCTGAAATCTATGAACAACAACCTGGCATAGTTGTTCTTCTCTTCAAGATGCTGCAATGTGAGGTGAAGTGCCACCAAGATGGCATCAGCGGTTGATCTGTTTGCCCATTATGCAAACTGCAGTGGGTCAAACGATTGGGGTGGTACTGCAGCCATATGCCTTTTAACCAGTCATTCAAAGCATTTCATTACATTTGATGTAAGGGCCACTAGCCTGTAATCATTTAAGCAGGTGGGTTGGCTATTTTGAGCAGAGGGATTATGTTGATAACTTTAAAGCATGCTAGTACTTTTTCCTGGACAAGCGAGGTATTGAAAATGTCCATCAGGTCTATGCTGAGTGGGTCTGCGTAGCCTTTCAATACTTTCCTCAGAATGTTATCAGGGCCAGCAGCCTTCCTAGGGTTCACTTTTCTCAGTTGGTTCCTTACATCCACAGCACTGTTGCACTGCCTCCTTTTAGTCATTGAGAACCTTTACAGCCTCCAGGTTGTTTTTCCTCTTCAAACCTGCCATAAAATGTAGAACCAGGATAAAATCTGAGCGACAACAAGCGTGGCTAAGTAAAATAAACCAAAAAGCTCTTATTATAACTTAATAAGCACTTTCGCGTTGTCCTCAGTGCTTCAACAGATTTTAAAAATACAGAAGTTAACACTCACTATTTAAAATCCAAGCCAGAAATCAAAGACTGGTTCCAATTATGACATCATAACAAACTGTCCAATCAGCTATAGAAACTCTGACAGCAAATTAGACAGTACATTATCTGCCAATGTGTACTAAACAAAGAAATAAAACGAACTATAATTTCTAATACGGCTTATGTATGTATAAAAAAATATATATAAAAACTACTTATCTACTGGTCACCTAGTTCTAACAGTAGATATGTGCTTAATCATGATAAAATATACAAGTCCAAATCCATTAAATATAGTTCTGAGAATGAGAAGAGAAAAAAAATCAGAACAATTGATTGCCTGGATTACATGATAAAATGACTGAATGAACATTTAATGTCTTGTGTATGCTTGCTTAATTTAGCTCTCTATGTAAAGAAAACATATAAAAGCTGTGGGTTCCTATCTGTTGCATTTAGAATTGCTAGATGTTTCCAGCATTCAAAATTCTTAAGCAGAGCACAACATTGCAGTGAAATGCAAGAATTCCTAAATGCATACCATGAAGACCAGTTAAAAACAAACTGCTACTACAACATAAGTGAATCACCTGTCTAACAAGAAAAGTTGAAACAATGAAGAATAAATACCTAGCTGCCTGTGTTAAAGTAGATAAGCCATTACAGTTGATCAAATCAAAAAAAGTTCAGTATAAAACAGTTGATAAAAACAAAAAGTTTAGTATAAAACATTACTTCACAGTAGACATCTAAGCAGATGTGGTATTATAATCACAATCTTAATGGGCAGAACCCATGTATACACATGAATCTTAAAAGCTATAAAAATACAAGCTAACTAATTTTATTAAGAAACATCAACCATCATTCAAGTGTTATATGTAGAAATGAGTATGTCTGCTTACAAGTGCAAGGTCTTAAAACCAAAAGGAGCACTACTCATTCATTAAAATTAAAATGAAAGCACCTTACCTGATAAAAACATCCAGTAAATGTATTACTTGAGTTATGATCCTGCAGAACCAGGCCAGTGAAGGTGTATAGATCCTAAAAGTGCCAAAAGAGTGTAAATAACCCTGAAGTTGCTTAAGAATCATCCTCTATATGCATAGAGCCAGTCAAAGGAATCTGTGTGAAAAAAGGGTGTTACAGCCTATCATTCCATTTAGCTGGAGTCACATAACCAATCAGTAGGGTTAAATGTTATTCTACGAGGCAGAAGAAAAAAATAGTGAGGCAATGGTCCAGCTTTCAAGAAAGGTTTGACAGAAACACCATCATTCAGTCCATAACACTGGTCAGCTTGTAACCAACTGATTCGTTCTGGTTCAGTCTTCTCAGTTTTATTCATCCTGACCCCCATTCTATTGTCTTCAAAGTGTCCTGTACCATAAATTTGAAATTATGTTCTACTCCTTGCTCCACATGTTTAGCTGTGGCCACAGTTGTATCTTCCTTCCTAATTTTATAGGAATGTTCTTTGAACCTGTCCCTAAGTGCCCTATTCATTTTTCCTATGTAGAAACTGGGACATTTCATGCAAATAGCTAAACAAACCACATTCTTTGTCCAGCAATTGTCATTTAGTTCTCTGGGCACATAAAAAGGTCTGCATTTCAGTATCAGAAATTCCACATTTACAGAGCAATGTTCAGCCTCAGTGTTAGTCTTTGTACCAGCTATTATTCACAAAAATTCACACTCTGCCTCCCTTAGCATTTCTACACAGACCGAGGTTCCTATCTGATCTGAACAAAGTGAAACCATCAAGGCTTACAGCACTGTCATTAATCCTGTTATTTAACCAAGTGTCTATAAAGATTAACATAGAGGAATTTCTCACCTTGTTTGTGGTATTGAGCTCAAGCCTGAGAAAGTCCAGCTTATTCTCTAATGAGCATTCTTTTGCTAACATAACTGAGGGAAGTGCAGGCCTGCAAGGGTTTATTTTCAATATAGCAGCAATTCCAGCTCTGCAGCCTCTTTTCCTGGTTCTGTTACATCTTTTCCTTTTGGGTCTCATCCTGCCAGTTCAAGAAACTTCCATTCCCTGATTTAGGTACTTTGAAGCTTATTTAGTTAGGATCTTGAGTTCCAGCAGTTCTATGAATGTTATAGGCCCCAGATGCTCTGTAGTAAGCAGGGAATTCAGCCAGAATGATAGCACAATCGAATACTTGATCTCCAGAAGTCTCCTGCTGTAAGTTACTGTAACATCATTTAAATGACTGGAAAATGATTTTCTCATTTTTTTACCAGAAAAATAAGACAGATTAAGCAATCCTGTATCATGAGCTAACACAGACGCAGCCTCCCTGGGCGTGTCCATTTTTTTCCCCACCGATTTTCACAGAATGTCCAGATTTTTGCATCAGATTTTTGGCCTGTTTTTCATAAAATTATGGTTTTCTGGCAAATTAGTGGCAAATCAATAAAGACTGATGTTATTAAATAATGACAGACATTTGAGTGTCATACTTCATATCCTTCAGAAAATTCATGCTAATGTAAAACCTGTTATTCTATCAAATTTCTAAGTTTGTAAGAGCAATATTTAAAAACTGTCCTTTTTTTGGGCCTTTGTCACACCTTTATATATGGCTTTGTCCAGATTTCTTGCTGTAAGAGATTGAGAGGTATGGTTAACTGGTATATAGGGTGATTGGAGGTGCTTGACTTTTCAGTTAGTTGCAGAGTTTAGTTTATTCCTGGTAATGAAGGAGTTTGTTGGTTGGGTAGTCATGTTGTATGGTAGCATCTTCCATATGGGATTGGTTGGTTGGTGGCTTTCTGGGCTTGGCAGAATGGTTGATTTTGTGTTGCATGTCTTTCATAGGCTGACATTGGTTTTGTGGTTTTCTTCATCTTCTGGTCACCCCTTGCAATCTTAACATTTGGCAATTAAGGTGTAAATCATAACATGCCCATATTCCTCTGTCCCCTCTATTGGAAACATCAGGGATGGTATGTTGTTTCATTAAATAGTAGTATATAACTTCATGGCACCCATGAAAATGGAGAATAGTTGCATGACTGCTGAATCATACACCAATGCACTGTACAAACACCTACACAAATGCATGGATCTCGCCATACCTAATAGAACCAAGATGCTCTCCTCCCAAAAAAGGAAGCCAATCTGGTGGTCCCCTGCCATAAACAAACTCTACAACAGAAGGAGGAAAATGATGCAGAATAAGGTGAAGTCCCAGGACTGGAAAAACTTCCTTATCAGCCTTAACAAAAAGTTAAGATCCCTCATTAAATCTGTAAAGCTAGCTATGAAAACAGAATTGCAGCAGATAGTAAAGACAACCACAAGGCCTTCTATAGTTATGTAAAGAATCTCCATGGCAATGCCCACATTTGCTCTGAGCTACTACCCAATGGTACCTCCTATACAGAGCCAACAGATATTGCCAATATACTGGCTGACAGATTCAGTGCCAACTTTACCCCCCCCCCCCAAAGGACCAATCACAATGCCAGTAGATTGCTAGGCACCCAGTATTACTGCTGCACAGGTTAAAACAGCACTGTCTAAGGCCAAAAATACATCTTCTATGGGAACTGACAGTATCCTTGGCTGTGTTCTACATGAACTACAGAGTGAACTGGCACCTCACCTGTGTGCCCTGTTCAATCACAGCCTCATCTCAGGCTTTGTCTCTACTGAATGGCACACTGCTACAGTCATCTCTCTCCACAAAGGATGAGTGACTACAGACCCTGGGAACTATTGCCACATTAGCCTGATGAGTTTGATATGCAAAGCTATGGAACACATCATCATGGACCTAATAAACAAGGATATAGGGAATCTACAAACTCTGAATCCCACACAGTATGGTTTTGTGAAGGGTAGATCATGCCTGCTCAACTTGGTCGACTTCTTTGAGACAGTCACCAGAGCTGTGGATGAAGGCAAGGTGGTTCATACAACCTACCTTGATCTGTCCAAGGCGTTTGATACCATTCTTCAATCAGGAATCACAGAAAAACTCACTAAGCTAGGCATCACCCTGTATCACTAGGTGGGTTGCAAACTGGCTCACAGAGAGAACCCACAGTGTGAAAGTAGCGGACTCCAAGTCAGACTGCCAACCAGTCATGATTGCAGCCTCACAGGGTTTGGTCCTGGGTCCTCTCCTGCTTTGTATCTACTTCTCTGAAGTCCAGGCCAACACAAAGGGTCTCTGGATGACAAAGTTCACAGACAATTGCAAATTGGGAGCTATTATTAACTCTCCAAGTGATGTTGACATCCTAAAGAAAGGCCTCACTGAGACCAACAACTGGTGTCAAAACCATAGCCTTAAGCTCAATGCCAAAAAATGTGTTATCATTCCCTTTGGAAAAACCTGGTTCAAATGAATTAACACATTGATGGTAGTCCACTGAACACAGAAGGTGTTATAAGAGATCTGAGAGCACAGGTTGACAGCAGCCTCTCTTTTGACCACAACATTGCCACTGTGGTCAGAAAGTCCTTTTATGTGGCACATGTCATTACTAAGGCTTTTGCATCCAAGAAGAAAGAGGTAATTGTCTCCCTCTACTCTTTTCCCATTAGGCCAATCATCGAGTATAATGCCCTATTTGGCATGTACCTCACTAGACACAAGCAACAACTGGAGAGGCCCCAAAATTAGCTCACAAAGAGGATCCTAGGCCTTAAACACTTGTCCTATATGGACAGTCTCAAAAAACTCCAACTATTCTTTCTCTCATATCGCATACTTAGAGGCAATCTCTGCTTGACATACAAAGCCATGTCTGATCCAGCTCTGTTAGAAATGCTGCATCTAAAGAAATCCCAATCCCTCTGCACCACACACTTCAGTGATCCCAACCTCTTTACCACAATCAACAGAACATGCTGGAGGGACAGGTTCATAACCCAGAGACTGTCCTTGCTATGGAATAGACTTCCCATACATGTCAAACAGATCACCTCACTGGCCCTCTTCAAGAGAAATCGTGATGAGTGGATGGGAAATAGAAAATTCACCCCGGGAATCACTCCAGTGGGTCTACTGAACAGATGCACAGGGAACTAAGGTTGGGTGGCATGATGCCAGGGTAAACCTATGGGCTAGGTTTGTAAAGGCTCCAGGGCCATTAGCCTGGTACTCACCTATGAACCTATATATATATATATATATATATATATATATATATATATATATATATATATATATATATATATATATATGGTGTGGCCAGATGAGGTGTGTCAGGTTGTCCTAGCATAATCAGATACTTGATACAGGAATACTGGGCAGCTTTGAAAGGATGGTGTATAGTAAAGCATTGCTAGATTTTGGTAAATTGTGTTGCAGCTGCCTGAGAAAGAAGGAGTTTGGTTAGAAGGACTGTGGTTGAAATATTTGGGTCAGGCTTTGGGATAAGGTAAGGCAGTTCAGTCTGTGAAGGTGGACTTACTTTTGATTAGTATAGTTACATGAATGGCAAGGTTATGAGACTTTATTAAATCTTCGACTGTGGTTCGCATGTTGAAGGGTTGGTGTAGAGATGATAGCGTGAAGACTGATGGATGATGGAATGATTGGTTGTGTCTGGTGGGCCTGGTTAAGAGTTTGCTGTGGTCTCATGTTGGGAGTCCTCAGGACTCCAATTTGATCAGTAGGGAACAAGGTGAGGACGTGTAATCAGTTTGTATATATGATGAGGAAAGCTTTTTGGTGGATGTTTTTCAGGAGAGAGGTTTTCAACTCATTCTTTGTGCATTGGAAGGGTATCAGATTTAGAGAGGGAAGGCAGATCAATTGAACTCATTAAGAGGGTGGGTTGTTGGTCATCAAATGTTTTCTTGTCTTGTATTAGATAATTGGGTGCAGGTACTGGCTTAGTATTGAATTACTTTTTCTTCTACTAGGAAGGGAAATTTCATTTTGGTCATTTTTATGCCCACTGGGTGGCAAAGGGGGCTGCAGCTAGGACAGATGGCACGCAATTGGTTTGTATTGTCTCATGTGACATTGGGCTCCTTAGAGTCCTTGTGGTACACTGGGCAGCTAATGATCTGAGAATAATTCCAAAACTACAGTTGGAAGTCAGGATCAGTGAGGATCAGTTATTTGAAAGAGGTTATACCCAAGTATCTATATTGAATGGTCAGTGGTAGTACCATGGTTATTTTGGTTTTGGAGAGGGCTCATTGGTTTGTTAATTTTAGGCTAGTTAGGCATTTACATGATAGGACATTGCGATTTTAATGACAGGGATCAAGTTTAGTTCAGAGGTGATGGAGTACACCTGAATGATTTTGGTTTGGACCTCTTTAATGTCCACTTAGGTTTGTATTTGGAGGGTTTGGTGAAAGTTCTGGAACGAATGAGGGGAAACAGCCTGCGTTAGGCTGGTTGGCAGAGAAGAGGGGCAGGCTTATCCTTCTTCTGTTCCCCCTTTGGTGTTGGATGTTTAATTCAATGAGTTGGGGAACGAAAGTGTGCAGTGGGACACTGCTTGATAAGTAAAAGTAAGTGGAGGTGAGGAAGTTGTTTATTTGGTTAGTGTGAGTGAGGTTACACTGCCCTAGTAAATGGTTATATGAATGTTCAAACTGTGATTAATAAATTAACATATTGTTCAATATAGTTACGTTTATGGAAGTTTAACAAAGGTCATCAAATATCATTTGGGGGTTTGCCTTTATTGAAGGGGACCAGGAAAAAAAACATGTTTTTTTTACCTTGCTTTGATCTTGTGAATGTAATGAACAATCATCATGTTATTTATTTATTTATTTTTTACATTTTCTGAAATTATTTCCTTAAACAATTATGTCTGGATACCTCCTAATCTGTAATTTGAGGAAAGTGGTATTGCAATATAGGTTTACAAATTACTGTAGTAAATTTCACTTGTCTTCTGTTATTACCAGACAAGCAAGAATGTAATCTTTCACTGAGAAAATGTAAAACACCAGAACTCAATTTATATAGTTAATTTCACACTTCAACAGTTTAGATGTTCAGGCATTGACAAAGCAAAGTGATGTCCATGTCCTCAACTTGATTTTTTTTCTGAATTCAAGCTTTTCTGAAGAAGTGAAAGGAACAAAATGATGACCCATTTGCAGCTTTTTAAAAATATCATTATAACGCATACTGCACTCTAAATGTCAAGCTATCTTGAGTCAAAAATATATCATTATGTTGAACATGTGTCAGCTTTAAATCTATTATCAAAGTTCCTAGTTACTGAAATCACTAGCACAGGTGGAAACCCAACATTGTTTGCATAACGAGTCTCAAAAAATTACTTCCTGTGGGACTGACTTTTGGCCTTCATTGGTCCACTTGTACATTGCACATCTCTTAGCAGGTTAATTACACATTTCCTTCAGTTTGATACTGAAGTTGTGTACATGAGCTTAGTATGCCAATAACTTAATTTAATAAAAAGTAAAAATAGGTAATATGTAGCACTAGAATAATCCACAGCATAGTATTTTGTGTTGCACCTATATTGTTTCATTATATGAATATTCTTTGGTCTGTTACCTGTGTACTTCTATTCTCCCCATATTTTACTGCCAGCATTAAACAGTGACTGTTATGATATTTAAAATGTTATATCTAGGAAATATCTTAACCGTGTAGAATCATTGAAATAAGGTATCAAAAATGAATTGCCTACATAATATTAAGAAGCAATACCAATGTACATTAGGAAACTATAAGGAATTGTCATTTACTGTAACAAAATGAGTATCACTTGCAAGACTAGCCTGTAAACAATAGGCAATTATAAAAGACAATAGTAGAAAAATGCAACCACTCGTCACTTATTGAAAGGATTGTGAATAGTTTTATAGATGCTGTGAGAACAGATACTAAGCTGTAGAAATACAATACCGTATGTACTGACATTCATAAAGAGCGCAGTTCTAGTCTGGTCAACAATAAATGAAATCAGGCAGTACAGTTTCTACAAAATAAAAATGTGATTTTTTTTCTCATTTTTTTTTCCCCTGAGGATTGATCTGCCATTAAATACTGTAGACAAAATCATAACTCAGAAACCATATGGATTGCAGAAAGCATATAGTTGTTATGTAGTTAGTATATCATCAATTCAGTGATGCATAATACATGTATTCTATTTTTCTGGTTTTATTTACCTTTTTTAATAATGTATTTATGAAACCATTTTAAATAATAATCTGAGCCAATGATGGCAGAAGACAATCCCCGGGATTCAGTAAGGTTCTTTGCAGAAATAGCTTATTCCTGCATGGAAACAACTGTTTAAGACCAGCACAACAGTGCGCCATGCATAATAATGAAGGCGCGCTGCATGAACGAGTGCAGGGGGTGTGTCTGAGAGCAGAGCTCTCAGAATACACATGCCCCTGCACTCAGGAAGTGCTGTCCAGCAATTACAATGAGCGGGAACGGTCATAGGTGGTGAGGCTGCATACCTCCCAACTGTACAAATGATTGCAGAATGTCCATATTCCACACCCACACAGCACCCCATTTGTCCTGTCAAATCACTGGGATGATCTCAGGACTGAAGTTGATATATAATGCATACATTTCAGTGTCAGATTTCAAGTCCAGCAGAAAATGCACATTAAAACAAATCCTGTTACTCTTAGCAACTGTCCCAAGTTTATAAGAGCAATAATGAAAACATGTCCACAGTTGTACCACAATTTGTCAATCTTTGTCCAGATAATTTGCCTGAAGAGGTTGAGAGGTATGGCAGGGTTGCTAGGATGTCTGCCAAATGTGCAGATGCACACAGGAATCCACAGCAATGAGTGAAACCTGTCCCTTCCAAGAGAAAATAGCAGTAGAGAATTTTTGTTTATCAAACAGGTTAAATTTAACCGTAGGTGCGCTGGTTTGCCCATTGCTTAGCTACACATAATGAAGCTGAAATAGCACAAGAAGATAAATAGCAAGATACCTGCAAATGAAGCAGTACTACAATACAGAGTAATGGTCAGAGCGTTTGCTTTGCAAGCAGTCATTCCCGGTTCAATTCTAACTGTAGTAAATTCCATTTTACATTTAAAATCACTTTATGAAAATTTTTTTTGATGTATAACCTACTAAATGACATATATTTATGAACTGGAGTACAGCAGTAAATGCAGATGTGAGGTGTCATTGTAATAACATTGTAAAATCCACAGATAAACACAAGTGCCCCATACAGTATATGTACACATGAATCAGGGATACAAAATGAAGGTATAATGTGTAATGAATGATAAATCCATAGAGTGTCCAAATCTACCTCTTTCTTAAGCGCCATGTTTAATTTCTGTCTAAATTAGTGTGGGAGTAAGTGGGAGTAAGCAGTGTTAAGCAGTAGTAAACGGATTTAAGTCTGTTTGCATGGGGGGGGTAAGCAATGAGCACACAGGTTAAGCAATATTTAAGCTAACTTCCTGTAAGCATATTTAACCAAACGTTAGCATTGTATACCGTCGTGCAAACCCATTTACAACTGCTTACATTTGCCTTAATCACTCTGTATCCAATACCCGCTGTTCTGCCCAGCAACAAAATAAACAGCCCTTGAACCTAGAACCCTGTACACTATAGTCACAGTAGTTAGCTAGTAAGCCATCACAGCAGTACATAAGATTGAGGTATCCCCAAACAGATCCTCACTATAGAAAAATCATAATTTATGTGTGAAAGGAATCTATATACAGTTTTATGTTGTATAACCTACTACATAAGATAAATATTTGAACTGGAGTATTGCATTAAGTCCAGATATGAGGTGTCATTGTAATAAATTGGTGAAATCCTCCAATAAACACAAGGACCCCATACAGTGTACATACACATGAATCATGGATACTAAACAAATATATAACATGTAATTAATGATAAATCAATGCCAAACAGCAAATAGTGTGCAAATTTAAAATTAAGCAATGCTAAGCATTGCACACCCCTGCTTTCTAGGTGTAAGCAATGTGTAGGCCAGCTAAATATATTTGACCACTGGTATATCCTTTTATGCAATGCCTACCTTAGGTAAGCAGGTTTGCCCATATCTTAGCATTTTCAAAACCATCCAGTCATAGCAAAGTGTGGGAAATTGGCACTATTTAAACCCCACAGGCGGGAAGACATCTCATAACTGGTTGCAGCTTCCTTCCGTAGACACTATGGCCATGGTGGGTGAAGGATCACGCTTCTAGGTGCAGCGCTGGGGCATCCAGGAGTCCAAAGTCATGGCGGGACTCCTCATTAAAGATCATGACCAGAGACTGCTGCAGGGCCAGTACCAGGGTTCTCAATATAAAGCGGAAGCCTGGGACCGCCTCACCCAAGACCTCATCAGTGTCACTGGCATTCCTCGAACTGGTGAGCAGGTCAGGCATCACTATTATGCTGACCTGAAAAAGAGGAAGAGGGAGCTCTTAGATCAGTAGATCCAAGAAACTAGGCAGATCGGTGATATCCCAGCAGTGTGTAAGTACTCATCCTACTACCTGTTTAATAATTGCCAGCTCATGTATATTATGGATAGGTATGGCTAAATATTCCTCTTATGTCTCTGACAATGGCAGCAGAGTGGGCTGTGAATCAGGAAGCCCATGTCTGTAGGCTGCAGAGGCTGCGTCGTGAGGCAGGTTAGTAATAATCTTGCATGTACTGTCATAAAAAATAAATCTAAAAGTAGTAGAACGTTAATTGCCAGTATAAAACCTGTATTGTGTATGGCATTTACTGAATAAACCAGACAATATGGCAGGAAGAGTCTCTTATAGATTGTATGTAAATAAAAGGGTAACAGCCTGGCAATAAAGGTCTAACTCCTGGACTGCTTGTGTTTACCCTGGTATCATTATGGTAATGTAGTGTTGCATTCTCTTAATAGTACTGTTGCATTAAGCACTGTTACCCACACTGTGTTACATAAATAAAATGTGTAGGAATGTCTGTATATGACTGTTATAATCAAAAGGTCATATTGTACAACTGAGAGATACTTAGACAGAAAACAGCGAAACGATAGACAACATAATCCAAATAACACACTCAACTGAGATGTGAAGTGTTGTATTTTTAGCACACACAGCGATGGTTCGAATCCTGGGAGTGGTAGTAAGCTATATGCAGAATCGTAGCCCACAACTGTACAGATATAGTCAGAAAGTCCAGATAATTGGCACAAGTCCCCTGCCTGTCACCCTGTCCCCCTGGCAAATAAGTGGGATTATCCCAGAAGTTAAGGCAACAAATAATGACATACAACTGATTGTCGGACATTATAACTGTCAGAAATATATGTATAAGAACAAACCTGTCACTCTAGCAACTCACCAAAGTGTTATGACACTAATAAGTGAAGTATGTCCCATCTCCAACTCCATGTTGTGAAGCTATGACCAGAGTGAGACATATGTGCATAATAATAATGTGGAATCTAGTAATCTGTGGCAACATTCAGGTAGTGTTAACAAACATTACCCCCACAGGTCTGTCAGATATGAAAATTGTGCCTAGAAATAAAAGATTGAAATCCTGGACTGGTACTGTTTAGTCTGGTATTGTATGGCAGTGTTAGTGTTGCAGTATCTCTGAATAATAGGGTATTACTCACTGTCATCCACACAGTGCTACATAATAAAACTGTCTAGGAAACCCTGTATAAGAGTGTTATAATTGCAAGGTCAGATTGTCAAACCACGGGAGACTTATAGACAGAAATCAGAGAAAAGATACACAACAATATCTATATAGCACACTCAATTGTGATGTACATGATTTTATTTTTAGCAGACACAGCCATGTTTCGAATCCTGGGAGTGGTAGTAAGCTGTATGCAGAATCATACCCCTCAACTGCACATATCTGTCCAGAATGTCCAGATAATTGGCCCATATATGCTGCCTGTTACCCTGTCCTCCTGGCATATCAGCGTGATGATCTCTGACATTTAGGCAGCATTTAATGTCATATAATGGACCGTCAGGCCTGAAAATATTTGGAAAATATATATGAAAACAAACCTGTCATTGTAGCAACTCACCAAAGGTTTATGAGGGCAATAGTCAAAATATGTCCCAGTTTCACCTGCATGTTGTCAAGACATGTCCAGAGTGTGTGCAATAAGAGATGGAGAAGTATGTGCATAACATCAACCTGGAATCTGGGAATATGCATAGAAACAGTCAGGTAGTGTTCATAGGTTCAGAGGTAGGTACTAGGCTATCGGCCCAAGAGCCTAAGTAAGCCTAGCCAACAAGGTTCCCTGGCTTACACCACCCAAGAAAGTTAATGTCCTGTGCCCATGTCGAACAGAGCCACAGAAGTGATCCCCGGGGTGTATTTCCTATTTCCCATCAACTCATCAAGATTTTTCTTGAAGAGTGCTAATGAGGAACTTTGCTTGACATACATGTGTAGCTTGTTCCAGAGTATAAGAAGTCTCTGGGACAGGAATCTATCCCTCCAGCATGTCCTGTTTACTGTGGTGACAAGGTTTAGGTCCCTTGAGCGTGTAACTCAGAAGGATTGGGATTTCTTTAGGTGTAGCATGTCAAACAGCTCTGGGTTTAACATAGCTTTATATGTTAGGCAGAGATCTCCTCAGAGTAGGTGATATGCTACAGAGTACAGCTGGAGATTTTTGAGAATGTCAGTGTAGGGAATCTGTTTGAGGCCAGTAATCCTCTTTGTGAGGTACTTCTGTGACCTTTCCAGCTGCTGCAGATGTCTTGTGAGGTACATTCCAAAAGGGGCATTGTACTCTATAATGGGTCTAATGAGTGCCGGGTAGAGGGGAACAATGACCTCTTTTTTCCTGGATGAGAACCCTTTTGTGATGAGGTGTGCCACATAGAAGGATTTCCTGACTACTGTGGTGATGTGATTATCAAAGGAGAGACTTCTGTCCACCTGGGTCCCAAGGTCTTTTATCACACATTCGGCATTAGGTAGATTGCCGTTTATGTGATAGTTCATGGGTACTGAGTTTTTACCAAAGGCAATGGCAATGCACTTTTTGGCATTGAGCTTGAGGCCATGCCTCTGACACCAGGCATCTGTCTCGGTGAGGCCCTTCTGTAGGATGTCCACATCATGTGACTCAACTATGGCTCCTAGTTTGCAGTAATCTGTGAACTTCATTAGCCAGAGGCCTTCTGTGTTAGTCTGTACTTCAGAGAAGTAGATACCAAACAGGAGAGGTCCCAGGACTGCACCCTGTGGTACTCCACTTGTCACTGGTTTGAAGTCAGATTTGGAGTCTGCAACTTTTACAGTGTGAGTTTTGTCAGTGAGCCAGTTAGCAACTCATCTTGTCACGTAGTGATTTATACCTAGCTAATTGAGTTTAGCTATAATTCCAGAATGGGGGATGGTGTCGAAAGCCTTGGCGAGGTCAAGATAGGCTGTGTGAACCACCTTACCCTCATCAATGGCTTTGGTGACTGCCTCAAAGAAGTCAATCAGGTTCAGAAGGCATGATCTGCCTTTTACAAACCCAAACTAGGTGGGGTCCAGAGTTTGGAGGCTACCAATGTCTTTGTTTATGCGTTCCATGATGATACGTTCCATGGCCTTGCAGACTAGGCTCGTCAGGCTAATAGGGAAATAGTTCCTAGGATCAGTGGTGGCTCCCCCTTTGAGGAGTGGGATAACTGTTTCTGTGAGCCATTCAGTGGGCACAAAGCCTGACATGAGACTATGACTGGACATGGTGCTTAGGTGGAGAGCCAGTTCATTCTGAAGTTCATGTAAAACGCAGCCTGGGATGTTGTCTGGTCCCAAGTATGCTGTGTATTTGGTTTTAGAGAGTGCAGATTTTACCTGCATAGATGTGATTACAGGGACCCTGCATTCTTCCTGTATAGATATGTGCCCTTTAGGGGGTGAGGGGAGTAATGTTAGCACTGAACCTATCGGCCAGGATGTTGGCAATATCAGTTGGTTGTGTATTTTCTTGCCGTTGTGCTGTAACTCAGAGCAGATCTGGGTGCTGCCATTGCGATTCTTGACATAGCTATAGAATACTTTGTGGTTGTCCTTAGAATCAGTGGCAATTCTGTTTTCATAGCTAGCTTTGGAGGATTTTATGAGGGGTCTCAGCTTCTTACTGAGGCTGACAAGGGAGCTCTTCCACTCATGGGATATTACTCTCTTTTGCAACAGTTTCTTCCTTCTGTTGTAGAGTATGTTTATGGCAGGAGACGACCAGATTGGCTTCCTTTTTTTGGAGGATAGCATCTTGGTTTTGTTTGGGATAGCATGATCCATGCACTCGTGTAAGTGCTTATAGAGTGCATTTGTGTAGGATTCAGCAGTCGTAACTGTATTGTCCATCTGCATAGATGTCATAACGTTTACCACTTCTGTCTTAAGAAGCATGAAGTTGGCTTTGGAGAAATTTTTTACCATGGTTTCCTTGAGGGTGGGTGGGGGCGGGATGCAGATATCTAGGGTGATTAGCTTATGGTTGGATCTGATCAATGAGGAGTTGATTTCGGGTGTGGAACACTGGTCAATCATGTTGGTAATGACCAGGTCTAGGATATTGTTGCCCCTGGTGGGGGTGTGGATAAGTTGATCCAGGGCATTGGAATTTATGAATTCCAGAAAGCATTGAGCGATAGAGTTGGTACAGGAGTAGGTTTCCCAGTTAATGGTGGGGGAGTTGAAATTGCCCATTATTAGGGTGTTTGGTTGAACTCTAATATTTTCCAGTATATCAAGAAAAGTGGAGTGGGAATCCTGTGGCATGATGGGGAATCTGTAGAAAGCTACAATTTGGATTGCAGTTTTGCCCACAGTTAGTTGCACTTGGATAACCCCGGATGCATTATGTTGCGCAAATAGCCTGGAGGTGTGGATATCCTTAATGAATATGGACACACCTCCGACTTTGGTGTTCTGGTCCAAGTTAGTTGGCCAAAAAGTGTGGTATGAGGTATAGCTTGGTAATGCAGTGGTGCTCTCTAGAGCTTTGAACCAGATCTCAGTCACTGCACAGATATCGATGTTCTCCATTTTAAGGAGAGCCTCGAGTGCGTGCATCTTGAGATTTAAACTTCTAGCACTGAGTAGCATTACCCTCAGTTTTTGCTTGCCTGTTCCTGTTACGATGGCAAATTTGCCATTTGAACCTTGCCTAAAAAAGGCACTATAGGGGCGGCAAGAGCCTTAGCCAGTATCTGGAATCCCAGGGGTGACAGGTGCAGGCCATCTCTGGCAAAGCATCATTAACAATCAATATCTCCACAGGTATACCAGATAAGAGATGTGTACTGCAGGTAAAACACAGTTCATGTATATAGTTGTCTACAACCATACCACTGTCCAAACTAAGGCCATAGGGTAGTGTAATAATACCTGTAAGGTATAGATCATAAACTGAATAAGAAAGTAATGAGAACTACAGGGATATACAAGTTAATTGACATATTTCTCTCCCCCCACCATATCTGCAACAATAAACTAAATACACAACTAAATCGGTATTTGTATAATTAAAACTACTGTTGGGACATATGCCTATTGTTTGATAAATATTGAAATTTGTTTCTATGCATGTGCCATGTTGAAATACTCCCACATTGGTGGCATGCTGCCATCAACATATTTGCATGCTGTTGTAATGGCCACTGTGGTTCCATATATGCATGTGTTCTGTTTCCTATGTATCTGTTCCATATCTGGTGTTTTGGGTAAATGGGAATATCTATGCATGATGTTATAACTAATCCTGGAATGTGTTAACTATTACTAGCCCAAATATGTTTTAAAAATTGAAACACCATAGCATGATTGGGAAGGCCAGTCCCAGTGGACCCTCCTCTCCCACCTCATCTGGCCGTGGCACTAGGCACCAGCATATTTGGGGCCAACCCTGGGACCTCCTTGTCTGCTGGTCCTGCACCACCTTCTTGCAGAACCACGTCAGATGATGGGGCTCACCCCCTGGGAGCGGGTGCAGACAGGATACTGTCACCCATCTTCAGGTCTGGGATATGGTGTGTAGCGAGCTCTGCAGGGTGTTTATAGATCTGCTATGCCAGCTTGAGGGCCGTGTGGTGCATCTAGAGGGTCAGCATGCCCTCCTTCCCAGTCCCCAGAACATCTAACTTTGGGGCTGTAAAGGTACGGTGATGACTGCCCATGGGTGGGGACATCAGTCCCACTGTTTCCACTAGGGGGCTCATGGGCTTCTGACTTCCAAACACCCCTGCTCATCCAAGGGGTTTACCCTCCACATGTCATATACCACCCTTGTATGCTGCCTTGTCTGTTATCCTACCCAACCTACCTCCCCAAATATATTTACTATCCGTCCGCAACATCCCACTCTCACCTTGAAAAAAAAAAGTGCAATCTGCTCCCCAAAAAAAAAAATCTTGCCCCATACATAGCTGTCCATTTCACACAAGTGTCCACTGGACACATGTAATCTGGTCTAATTGGCTTCACAAAATATTATTGTTGTCCTCACCCATCTCTCAGTGGTATTAGTGTCCAAATCTACCTCCAAATCAGTGAATATGCACAGCTGTTGCTGTAGAAGAAATGGGCAGCTATGGACCTTCCCTATACCCATCATGCACATCCCTAGCTATTTTCCCTACTGTCTTTCCTTCTTTGTGCCCCTTTTTCACCACTTTTATATCAACCCTTTTTCTTTTCTTTTAAGGAATTTAATGTGGGGGTAAGCGGGAGTAAGCACTTTTAAGCAGCATTAAGCAGGTTTAAGCCTGTTTGCACAGGGGTAAGCAATGCCTACACAGGATAAGCAATCTAGAGGTTAACTGACTGTAAACATATTTAACCGGAAGTTAGCACTGCTTACCATCAAACCCGCTTACAACTGCTTAAAAGTGCCTTAATCACTCTGTGTCCAACAGCCCTTGTTCTGCACAGCAACAAAATAATCAGCCTTTGCAAGTCTCGAACCCAGGACCCCGCATACCATAGGCAAAATGGTTTATCAATAAGGCATATCAGACATATATAACCCTCATATTTTCACAAACATATCATCCAGCACAGTCATTCAATACTACAGGAAATGTATTTAAACATGTAGATGTATGTGTGTGTGTGTGTGTGTGTGTGTGTGTGTGTGTGTGTGTGTGTGTGTGTGTGTGTGTGTGTGTGTGTGTGTGTGTGTGTGTGTGTGTGTGTATCTGGATCTAGGACGTTTGATCGAATGATCGAACACACTTGAACAAAAGAACTTTTATTGAAAAAGTTTCGTTAAAGAGTGTTACTAAAAAAAAAAAAAAAACTACATTAATGTTTTTGCAGAGGGGCTTCGCCCCCACTGCACACTCCCACTTTAATATTCTCTGTCCGAGACCGCACTACAGTGGGGAAAAGGGAGTTTTCTCTTATCCGCACCGTAGTACAGCCTCTGCAACAGGCATACTTACACGAAAGTGCTTCTTTGGTGAACAGCACTTTCGCTAAGTATGCCCGGCCATTTGGGTTTCGGACTTTTGATCATTCGATCAAATGTTCTAGACCCATACATATATATATATATATATATATATATATATATATATATATATATATACAGATATATATATATATAGATATAAAAGAGAACACAACAAATAAATATATGACCAAAGACACCATTAATGGGGGTGAGGGGGCCAAGCTAAGTAACTCTTGTAATTATTAATATCATCCCCTCCCCCACCGCTAAACAGATCTGCCTTGCAACACGATACCAACACTTGCATCTTCCATACCCAGGACCCTGCACAACAAAACCACAAGAAGTTAACAGTAATCCATCCCATCTGTATGATGTCAGGATGGTATCAATAACATATCATGCAGTACAGTCTGGCTACCATAGCGAATGTACAATGTGGAAGAAATAAACATTCCAATGATACATATACACACACAGACATATATGCATATATATATATATATATATATATATATATATATATATATATATATATATATATACATATATATGTATATACACGTACACACACATATACATATATTACTACATATAGATATGTATAGGAGGATACATATTTAGAGGGTGCACAGCATATTGAACAGCCAGTATTCCTACAGTTGCCACCTTTTAAAATGGACAGTATATGATTCACTCATACAAAAGACAATTATTGCATGAAACATATAGCCACAGAGTAGTCAAAGGATATGACATCACACACAGGTTTGCATATATAAGAAATGTTTATTTGTGTACTATTACAGTTGTACATGCCATGTCATATAGCTGTTAGGTGTTTGAAATACATAGTAACTGAGTAATGCAACTCTGAAGCAGATCATTTTATACAGTAATCCGAACATGTAAAATATGTTGCTATTCAGGCCAAGGCCTTCAAGTAGTACAACAGTAACGAATGACTGGGCCAGAGGATAATAATCAATCAACAGTAAGTAATGCAGA
>NC_056734.1:20872266-21074766 GCF_019279795.1 Protopterus annectens | reverse complement strand
GGTGAGTGTGGTGTTTGTTCATGTGTGACAATACACAGGTCATGTTATGGCCATGGTATATTCCATGCACACATTTAACACACCTGCCCATAATGCATGATGTACAGTTTCATGTATTGTTGCTGTTACTTGTACTGCATCACTGTGGTCACCATGATGGTGTATCTGAAGGGTATGTCAGACTCCTGCAATATAACTAACATCCTGTAATTGCAAAATGTGTGCACAGAGATGAACATAATGGTGGGACAAATGGTCTAAAGTAGGAGCATGTCTGAAACATCACCCTTATACAGTGCTACAACAGTGTATATACCAGTATTACAATGGCAACTGTTACAGATCTACACTATGGCATATCACAATACTGCAATCCACAACCTGCAATGTTGTCCTAACATGAGCAATGATTTTGTAATATGGAATCCTATGTTAGGACAGCAAATATGAGGAATACATAGCTTCACAAACACTGGAAGCATATGCGTGCATACACTCCAGATAAAATATAGTGGAAGCAGCTGTTGAGGTACTGACAGCATGCATTCTTCATGAGTATGGACCTTCCAGTAAGTACAGGGTCCCAATGTCACACCAAAAATGGTCGGCTGTCCAAGATGTTTGGCCATCAAATGTGCCCATTTACCTGCAACAGAGGCAGCCATGGCTTGCACACATCTTACATGCCATGGCGTGGACCCCATACCCAACAGGTAGCACCCAGGAGTTGGACATGTAGCCATACCTAACCATTGCATATACCCTGGCAAACAGTGCACCATACCTAACCATTGCATATACCCTGGCAAACAGTGCAGACATTCATGTATGTGGCGAGGATGTATGGGACAGGATTAATGTAGAAAATAAACAGATGGCTATCCAGGACAGATGATGTCACATGTAGCAAACCAGTCACGCAGGCTGCCTAGTAATATGCCACAACACTGAGGGAGTTGCAGGAATGTCTAGCAAGTACTAGCTGTGCAGTACATGTGTCAGCAACTGCCTGGACTCTGCATACATGTGGACCATGGGTTAGGGTAATCAGATGGGACAGTTGTATGACAGGAAACATCAGCCAGGCCACAACATATATATGTATGCATAACAGAAAAGGTCGCCAAAAGGCATGCGTTGCAATGTGTACTGGTTTACCAAGACCAAGTTGGAAACCTACAGACAGTATCAAGTAAGATACATGTGCTGCACAACCAACACCTCAATCCAACTCAGGCCCACCATCCCCATCTTTACCTTGCCAGCGTACACCTGTATGTTTGCCATTCATTAGCTGGGCCTAAGCTGGTACACATGGTGTTTAGTGTCTGGGACACTGCAAAATGACACACATATGTTGGCCGTAGTTGACAAGCATCTGCAAAAAGGCTGAGGGTGGGGAGGGGGTGTCATCATGACACAACAGTTCTCTGAAGCAAAGATCCAAAGAATGCTATGAATGGCTGTATCTGCACACAGTCAGGGTCAGGAACTGTGGCAGACATAACCCTGACACCACCGCAATAGTGAAGGCAGTGTATGACCTCCAAGGGATGTGCACATGAGTTGACCTTACAATCATGCAGAGTTGGGGGACATTTGTAGGGCAGACTGACCAAATACTGGCAAATGCAGATGGCCCATTCCAGTATACCCTTGCCAGGAATTGTGACTGCTGTAGTACACATAACAGTAGCTGCAACAAACCATCATGATAAGGGCGTGCACACATATGCACCCACAAAGTATATGCATCTCAATCAGCATCTGCACAACACATTTGTTTGACACTGCATTTGATTGTACAGGTCATATGTCACATATCAGGTTCATGTAATGTTAACATATGTAGTAATGTGGTCCCATGGCATATCAAAGAAGAGGGCATCATTATCAATAAGGGTGTGTACATTCCCCCATAGCCATGGTAAGGTTTGAAGGTTGTCAGTGTAATTGTATCGTATTGGCCATACATGCACCGCTGATGATGAGATCTGTAAATCAGACATCAGGCATTCACAAATGACATCTGTCCACATATCATCCCAGGTATGTGTCGGACAAACACATAGGAACTGTGAGCAGCAGAGCAGACAAAACTGACACAGTAATACACATTCAGCAATGGTGTGTACACCTGTGAGGTATGGTGCACAGTACATGCAGGGTGCCGAACAGGTGCACAGTGATACTGTGTACATGGGTGCAGTGTGTTCCAGGGGAAGGGGCATCACCTACTAATACAACCCATACATCACAGAGATGTATAATGTTGCTAGCAGGAATTGACTATAGCTGCACCACTGCATGCTGTTGAGTGCCATATGTCATGCATGTTGACAGATGGGTAATGGGAGGTCTGTGTGTAATATCTCCGTGCAACCTCACCTGTAAGTGCTGTGTGGGGTGTGGGGGGATTTTGCCAGTAAGTGCAATTGTGTAGAGTGGAGAGGGGTTGATGTATGTAGGATATGTGTGTGTATGTGTGTGAGTGTTTGTGTGTGTCCACGTATGCACATGTGTGAGTGTGGGGTTGTTCATACCTCTCAACTTCCCTTTGAAATCGTGCAATACATGGACAGACACATGAGACACCAGGAATACTTGTCTGACATGTAATTTCAGGACAGCTGATAGTATAATAAGGTCTGTATCATGGAACATGCACTGGGAGGGAATCTAGACACCAGGGATACTGTTATAATTGCAATGAGCAGAAAAGTAAAAGAATACCCACATATGCAGCACTACAGATGCATTGGGGAATTACTAGACAACAACAGAGACCGTTTCCAAATATTACTGTAGTACACATAAAAAGTTAATAGAGCAACAGATCTTGCATCTACTGAATGACACTCCAGTGCATGACATTATTGAGTGATTTTAGCAGCCCCTAACATAAGTGAGCCATGCTCAAGATGTCAGGACAAACCCAGGGTGGACACTGAATGACAGCAGTGAGTCTTTGAAAAACCGACTCCAATCAAGTCAGAGAGATAATGGAGTAACAGGTCATATTTTTTTATCACTTGTCTAGGCAATTAGAAGAATGATATGTTATAATGATTGGTATTAATGACTGTAAGTTTCCAAGACTGATGCAGGATGGGGAAATTAAGACAATAAACTAAGGACAGTTTGTAAACTCAGGGACAGGTAAGTATTATGTAGACTGTCAGGGTGTGTGTGTGTGTGTGTGTGTGTGTGTGTGTGTGTGTGTGTGTGCACTGTTAAGCAATGATATATAGGTCTTAAAGTGTGTTTCTTGTTTTCCCCTCACAGGTGGTGAGGTGGGTCAGGGTCCCTCCTGCAGGCAATCTGATGTTGGTGTCCATACAGACACTGAAAATGATGATAGGTGTGTTGAGGCACAGGCTGAGTTGTCAGAGGCCAAAACTGCGGAGTTGTTTGACATCCCGCTGCTATCCACCCCATCCCCGCACACAGTCACAGTGCCTATACATACCCCATCATCAGTGGCCATAGCAGAGGGAGAGGTGGAGGTTGGTGGCAGTGAACATGATAGTGTGGTATCTATGTCACATGTGACTGGACACAGCAGCCATAGCCATATGTCCAGCAGGGTACCACATAGGCAGATGTACAAGGCTGCCTGTTGGAGGGCTGCTGATCATCATGCTCCTGGCAGAAGTGCCAAATCTGGTACCACCAGATGCATGTTTCAAGCTGTCATGGAGGTCCAGGCACATACGGAACAGTACACCAGACAAGCTCTGTGGCTGCAGAGGGCTACTCTTTCAGCTGTTACTGACAACATCCGTGATCTTGCAGGTGCCCTCCATTAATAAACAGAAGTCATGGATAGATGGTGGTGTGAAATGGTGGGACTCCTCGACCATAGATTGTCCATGCTTGAGCATGTGGTAAGAGTGGTGCAATGGCCATGTGAACGTAAGCCAGAAACACCAACAGCTGGAGGTCAACATGGACATGCAAGGAGACCAACCCACTCCCATAGTGGTGGTATCAGCCCCATCACTGCAGGGGGGGCACTGTCCACACCACACCACAGCAGGCCATGTGCACGTGGCCCTGGCCAGTCCTAGGAGGGACCTGGTTCCAGCAGATATATGTCATCATCAGGGGAGAGTACCATATTGTGGTTTGCCCCTGGACATGCCCGTGGTACCCCTGGCAGGCACCGTTCTTGTGTTTGAGGCCAAAGACAATGAACTGCACACCCTGCCAGGTATGGTCTGCAGCTGTCCAACAAACACCTGTATAGGACAGCCACATGGCAGAACTGTGTGCATGCATACTCACGCACAATAAAAACACAGCTAGGACAACCCCATACTTACACACACCACATCACCAGGGCCATATCAATAATGAAAACCCCTCACACATGGTGTCAAATGTATGGCTCAGCCTAGGTCTTTGGCAAACCAGCAACACACCCTGTGCATATGATGATACATTCCTGTCATCAATAACATGGATGCAGGGACAGGCTAATATGGTTCTGATGCACACGGTGACTGTACTATGGTGTACCTATGTACTGCTGTGTAACATGTTGTCAGCAGTAAAGTTTAATGCTTACATGTCAGGAAGAGTAGCTGTCTAGCCATGATGCATTATAGCTGTTATTAACACTGAGTGATTGTGTTCTCCATAATGTTATCCATTTGTGTTGTAGGTGTCCATGTGTCAGGAGTAGGATGATCTGCTGTCATATCTTACAAGGGGTATGGCACTGGGGTGACATCTTGGCTGTGCCATATCCTGGGTACAGGTGAACACATGTCACAGGTCTGTATAACAGTTACTGCCTGTGCCACATGGCTGATAGGTCTGGGGGTGGTGTATACAGGTAAGTGCATGGTGGCTGCTGTTAGCAGCCCTTCTACAGTGGACAATGGTAAGTGTACTGAGTGGTACACACCATGTGTATGTGTATTACACACACAGAGGCTTTGATGTTGATGCAATACACAGATAATACTGTACACATGGATGTATGTACCTGTGCAAGGAACCCATTGTAGCCTATGTAATTCCACCAACACATTGGGAAATAAGCAGTCTGCTAGTTGAATGTCATTGACGATGGTACCGGCAGGGTATATGTCTACTTCCCAATGTAGTGCAATCCTCAACTCGGTAAATGTAAGTGTGCTGGTGTGGGTGGCACACCCCTACCCCTTGGAGAGTGATGGGTGCTGTAGAACTACAGATAGTGTGATAGACAACTACCTAACATGTTAACATGAACTGTACAGTATTATGGCCAGCTAAGCAGGAGAATACACTCAACAGTAACTGCAATGATGTTGGCTGTGTCCACAACAGCCACACCCCGCTATGTATAGCAACCCCAGTATTGCACACCTATACAGTGGGGAAGAGGCCATTTACACATCTAACACTAGTTTTGATGGAATGCATGTCCACAGGATGATACCTGTGAAATGTTAGCATATGGCAGGCAGTTCTCAGACAGACAACCTCCTGGGACATGTTTATTCTGCATACTGAAGTAGATTCCTCCACATACACGCACATTCTTACTTGGCAACACTGGGACTACACCTCTCCCTAGGTATGTAATGCTACTGATGTGTATGGCTTTAATTGCACACACCACACAGCTTTTAGAATGATGTGTGTTCCAGGTTACATGTTACATGAAGAACATCCCCAGGCAAGTACAGTATGGTAATGGGGGACCTACTGGTTGTTTATGGACAATACATAGTGTGACATACCGTCATATACACATTGACAAACACATAACAATCAGACCCACATCTGAGAGACCTGGGCCTATCAGTGCTATATACCTTGTCAGTGTGTCAATTGTATTACAGGTAGGTTGCACACAGCACATGCATAACAGGGCTGCATAGTGTTATCAGTTACCTGTATGGTGGTTGGTGACAGTGGTCCCCATACAATAAAATATGGGACATGACAGTATACCCAGCACCCACACCCCACTGTGGATACTCTGCACACTGAAACCCATGATAACACTCTGACATACCCACCATCATACATTGACCAGGACTGCAATACAACCCCTTGTCCATCCCAAGAGTGCAACTACAGGGATATACATCTAATCCACATGCCACAGGCATAGTAGGGTGATGCATTGGCTTGCCTCTCCTACGGTCAGCAACATCACTATTCCTAATACTGTGTGGCAATGTGTACTGTAATAGGAGAATGTGATCTCAGAATGCTGCACCCTACATATATACACACACGCGCACACATACATACTCTTGCAATAACTCATTGGGTGTCCCATGCCTATCAACCCATTTGTATAACAGTGTTGTGCTGTTACTGCAAGGCCCAGGTAGCCCTTAGGGAGAAGAGTGTAACAAGGTACATGTAATGTCTGGTACAGCAGCAGCCACATATAACTATGGAAATGGGGGGGTGCGGAGGGTGTGAAGGGCCTCAGGTTATTCCCAACTACAGGTCTACAAACACACAGACATTGATATTCTGAGTAATGCACACATACAAATTTGTCAGCACTGGGGTGCATCGGTGCAGGTGTTCATAGGTATGTACCAGGCTATTGTCCATGGAGAGATGAGAAGTTCAGGGATGTGTGTACAGTGGTATCATGCCACCTGCCATGTGCCAGCAGGCCATATATCAACAGATACCATTGGGGTGATCCTCAGGGTGAGAATGACATGCAACTGGTGCCTCTTGCAGAGGGACAATTAGGTGATCCAGTTGACATGAATGCAACATCTATTATATAACATGGTCAGTGTCTGTCTTGGAGACTTGTACCCAGACATATTCTGTTGACTGTGGTAGTGTAGTTGAGGAATCCATGGCATGTGGTGCATACAGGGTGTATATTCCTATCTGTGGCATTCATAACACAGCTGGGCAGACTTGTCAGTGTCAGTCAAGCATAGATTGCCTGTAAGTATCCAAGATGGATACCTGACATCTGCACATCTGTACATAGGACAGACAGACATCAGCTAGCCAACTAGCTATGCATTAGGATGTGTCATAGATAGACATATGACACCAGTTGGTATGCCATTACTACATGACAGCAGACCTCACTGACATGTGCTATACACACAGTAGTCTACAGTTATTTTCCACATGTCAGATCATTATCCAGTAGGATATATTTAATGGGGTCTACTTCACCCTGTCGAAGGCCGACAATATTAAAGCTGATATTGTTAGCACCAAAATGTCGAAAGCGAAAGTAATTGTGTGTGTAAATGGAAATCTCCATAAGGGGAGATATCTGTTTACTGCAATGTAGTGCGATATATATGTAAGCATATCATATATATATATATATATATATATATATATATATATATATATATATGTATATATTTATATATATATATATATATATATATATATATATATCTATAACTATATGTGTGTGTGTGTGTGTGTGTGTGTGTGTATATATATATATATATATATATATATATATATATATATATATATATATATATATATATATATATATATATATATATATATATATATATATATGCACATACACACACATATATGTTTAACATATGTCCAGAACATGGAGTGGAGTCATACCTCACCACCAATAGTCTCAACCTTTTAGTTCAAGGGTATGTCATGTAAGTATTGCAGGTATAAATGTAGACTGTTGCTACTGTAACAGGGGTTGTATTAACAGAATGCTGTGGGTGGGAGGTCACATCTACTATGGTCATGTACAGCATCCATTACTGACAGACATCCTAAGGTCATCATAGTACAGTACCACAGATATCACAGTAATGATCCTGTGGAATACAGCAGAGATATGCCCAATAAATGTGGACAGTCTGACACACTCTGATCAGTCCAGAGGTATACACAGAACCCCTTAGTGCAAGACATGAGGACCAAGCCTGACAATGTGGATGTTAACAGCCATGTAAATGGATATATCATGTAAATCCTGGAATACATATGTCCTGACAGTTTATGCATTCACACACTCCTGTCTGTCCTGTCACATAATAATCAATTGTGCAGAGGTCACATGCTCACAAACCACCCACTAGTTAGTGACATACATCTGTACAGCATCCCACTGCTTTGTCAGAAATACACGACAGTTATGGTGGCCCGGCAGCAGTACATCTGACAAATATCTGGACATATCATCACACTGGGTAAGTACACTGAGCTGCTAGGCATGTCACAAAGCACTTTGCAAATTACAGGCAGACTGCCACAATACTGGCCTACATTTCTTATGGGGAAATACACATGTACCTGCAAATATAGCAGGCTCTATCAGCATTTCACAGCACAGAGTAACAGACACCTGTGTGAAAGTGCATATCCCCAACCATTGTGAACACAGCCACAGCCTTATATGGTAAGCATGCTTAATATTACAGTATATGGACTGGCTGATCAACACCATCTTCATATGTGCAACTCACGCACTAACCCTACATATACTGGGCCACTACGCAGTGTAGTCTGATGCCTGATTGTGGCATGGGACATGTGTATGTTTGGCCGGTTTACCTTTATAAAGGCGATTCACAGTGGTTCGAATGCTCATATGATCGACTTGTAACCATGAAAGTGAAAATGCCGATAGTCCTTAATGTTCGAAAAACAGCAAATTGAAAAGCAGATTTGCTGTTTTTCGTATATTAATGTCGAACAAAAAAAAAAAAGAAGTGTAAAGCAGTGGGGCAAGTCCCCCTGCACCCCCATGTGGGGGGCTGCACCTCCCACACCCCCTTACTTTAATATTCTAACTCTGAGATAGCACTACAGTGGGGAAAGAGACCATTTCCCAATCCCCACTATAGTGCAATCCACCCCACAATTTTTAATGTGCAATGAGCGAATGTCAATGTACATTCACTCATTGCACAGTCGAACCTTTTTCTGTCCGGCGTTTGTATATCTTATAAACTGCCTTTCACACAATTGCTGTTTGCCTGTGTGCAATATGCACATCTAAAGGTAAGCTGTTTGGCCGTACAAACATGTAAGCAGATAGGGTACGATACAATGAAGCAGCATGCAACATCAGATAGAACAGGACCAAGAACAATGACATCTACCGCAGTCTATACACAGGCCAAGGTACATATTCACAATACACACACTGTTGACAATCACCATAAGTACACAGACCTCACTACTTTACATACTATGACAGAATGTCCGGGTTTTGTCCTCAAATATAACCCCTACTATACATAACATGTCTAGCAGTCTGATATCTCACTGGCTTGTTATCAGGTATGATGTCAATAAATAATGGTGCACTGAACATATGCACCTCTTACTGCATGACATATGTAAAGAAGTTGATGGAGTTGTAGCTGCAGGCACAAACACAAGGCCAATATTGACATGTTGCTGTGAAAACCTCATACATTTACTGGTGTAACAGGGTTTATTATGACATATGTCCTATGAGGGATATGAAGTCAGTACCTCTCATGGCTGTCACCATGTACTGACTGCAATCCTCAGACTATGCTTCTGCAGTTCTAAGATAGGTTTTCTGTGAGTAACACAAGACACATAAGACACAAAACACTGGCCAGTCTGCAGCTAACCCTACAGGTGGGAGTTTCCTCAACCGCATAACACTGTCATGACAGCTATTAAATCATGTAGACCAGCCATATCCATGCAAACCCTGTTAAATCAACATTACTTCAAATGCAGAAGAGCAAAACTTACATTCTGTAGACATGTCTGGAACACCCCCCCTCCTGTTTGTTGGCCTGCATCCACAGTGTATGTTATAATCGGTATATCCACCGACCATCTGTGATTCTGTTTGCCAATCACTGACATGAAGTCCTGCTCACAGTGAATGAAAAGAGCCAACATGATGTTCCTAGTTATAGGAGTGTGTTTCCTTGCAATTGGCTATGGGAATGTTACCACAGCTGTTCCACATGCAATCAGCTAGTGGGTGGCTGCAATTCATGCACAGGCCATCAGCTAATCATGAGCATCACTTACAAAACACAAGCTGCTGCCTAAGCAAAGCAGGTGTACTTCGCCACATCCAGCAGAGAGGGAGTGAAAGAGCGAGAGACAAAAACAAAGTTAGACAGGGAAGGGGTAGGAGAGCAAAAGCTAAACATGTTTGTGTCACACACTTACCACTACAGGGTTTCAAACCCCTCCCTGACTATGTATTGCTATTACATTTCTATGCAGCTATTGCATGCACCACAGAGCTTACATAGTGGGAAGCTGTTCAAAGGTATATTTGACGGTGAGTGACATCAGCAACAGTGATAAAGGAGGGATAAGGTGGGTGTAGTACATGTGCCTATCCACAAGAACAAGTGTCAGGGATGACACAGCCACAATTTCACAAGGACTCACAGACATTATCATAGTTGGCAGTGTCAGGATTACAATTCCTAACTAACTAGTTTGCCACAGTACAGTAATACGCAGGTATCACATGCACCACAGAGGTTATCAGGCTAATATATGGGCAAAGGGTATGTCAAACTGTCTGACATCAGGATTCATGCTTCAGTAGGCCAATGGGAGATGGAGTGAGTGTGAATGGCATCCAAATCATTATAATCCACACACACATGTATACAGGTTTGCCAGTACTGACATGCATGGATGCATTGCTTTTCAGGTGTGTAGTGGTTGACTGTGCCAGAAGACTGTACAAGGCTAGGTAAAGAGTATACCTTGACATCAGGCCACATGACAATGGTCTGCAGTGTGGCTCAGGGGTGTAGTCTCTGGATTGGCCCACACAGGTGGTTATTGTATAAACCATCCACTCATCTGCGTTACTATTGTGGATGGCCAGTGCTAGGCAATGCTTGTCATGTATATGTTCTATATTCCATAATATGGATGGTGTCTGGGATGTGCACACGTCCCACATGCATGTTCTGTGACATGGAAGTGTACCTGGGGTTTCTGGGGCATGTTTTGTAGACAGATTCTTATCATCTGATGTGCCATTCCTGATCTCATGTGGTGAGAAATGGCAATGGAAACCAGGTTGACCCTGCACCTATATTGACAGCATGATACAGGTATTCACTGATGTCAGTGGTATCTGTCCATACAGGGTAAGTGTATAAGGCATGTTATTTCCATTGTGGGTTACATTTGGTGACTCTACAGTTGTTGCAGGCATCCAGTGGGGAATATAGCAAAGGACCACTGTTATGCAATAATTTTCCTATTGTAGAGATGGGACAGGGTGACATGTCCTCTATAGTCCACTGCAATCACACCATGGTTACTATCTGTGGGCAATATGCATGGAGCTACCAACATAGTGGTTGTTGCCTAGCCAAGTGTGTTTGCGTATGAGACATGGGTGGAGAGTGTTTTCTGGGTAATACTAGGGTTGCCTATATTGTTCCCCAATCCATTATGTCACATGTAGGGGTATGCATTTTCTACACCAGACTCTCTGCTATTTGACATCTGTTGTCCTTGTATGGTGGACATTGTGACATATAATAGGCCCAGCATATAAGAAATTTAGAAAACCCACTGCACAATGACTCCTGTTATTACAGACTCACTCCTACCTCCACACAGAATAGTAATGACAAACACACACACACACAAGCTCATAGTTGCCATGTCTGGGATTAGAACCCCTACCTAACTAGTACTTCACACTATAGCTTTACACAGCTATAGCATGCACCATGGATCTTACTGGTCTACTCTTTCCCAAAAGGTATATTTCAAGATGAATGACATCAGCAGGCTTGCCAATGTAGGGCAATGGGAGTTGTAGTGACTGTGGATGGCCTCAAAACCATTGATCCCTACACAAACACACACACACACACAAAGTTTTATAGTTGCCATGTCTGGGAGTAGAACTGCTACCTAACTAGTACATCACACTACAGCATTATGCAGTTATAGCACACGCCACACAGCTTACTGGGCTACTCATTCCCCAACGGTGTATTTCAAAGTGAAGGACATCAGCAGGCTTGCCAATGTAGGGCAATGGAAAGTGTAGTTCATAGGTTGGTATTAGGCTATCAGCCTTAGTGCCTATACAAACCTAGCCATGACAATTCCCTGGCTATTTCTTCCCACAATATTAACTTCCTTGGACCCCTGTCTAGCAGGGTGACTGATGTTATCCCCGGTGTGAATTCCCTATCTCCCATGCAATCATCAAGGTTCCTTTTAAAGAGGGCCAAAGAGACACTCTGCTTGACATGTATAGGCAGTCTTTTCCAGAGTCTGGAGAGTCTCTGGGTCAAGGACCCATCCCTCCAGCATGTTTTGTTCATTTTGAGGACAAGGTTTGGATCCCTGGAGTGTGTGGCTCTGAGGGATTGTGATTTCTTTAAGTGTAGCATATCCAACAGCTCTGGGTATGACATGGCATTGTATGTTAAGCAGAGATCGCCTCTGAGTAGACGATATTTGACAGAGTATAGCTGGATGATTTTCAGACGGTCAGCATAGGGCATCTGGTTTAGGCCTGTGATTCTTTTAGTGAGGCATTTCTGCAACCTTTTTTGTTGTTGCAGATGTCTTGAGAAGTACATACCATATGGAGTGTTGTATTCTTTACTGGGTCTACTGAGAGACGACTACAGTGGGACAATGGCCTCCTTTTTTCTGGATGTAAAGCCCTTAGTGATGAGGTGTGCCACATAGGTGGATTTCCTGACTGTTGTGGTGATGTGGTTATCAAAGGTGAGACCATTGTCCACCGGTGTCCCTAAGTCTCTTATCACACTTTTGGTGTTTAGTGTACTGCCAACCTATGTGGTGCTTCCCGGGTACATGTCCCTTCCCAAAGAGGATAAATATACATTTCTTGACATTTAGCTTGAGGCCATGGCTCCGGCACCAGGCATCACTTTCTGTAAGGCCCTTTTGTAGAATATCCACATAATTTGGGGATTCAATATTGGCTCCCAGTTTTCAGTCATCTGCGACCTTTGTTAGCCAGAGTCCCTTAGTGTTAGCCTGTACTTCAGAGCAGTAGATGTCAAACAAGAGCGGCCCCAGGACCGAATGCTGAGGTACTCCAAATGTCACTTGTCTGGGGCTGGATTTGGAGTCATCTACTTTTACAGTGTGGGTTCTGTCAGTACGCATTTTGCAACCCATTGGGTGACATAGGGATTAATGGCAAGCTTAGTATGTTTATATATGATTCCAGACTGGGGGATGGTGTCGAAGGCCTTTGCAAGGTCTGGATAGGCTGTGTGAACTGCCTTACCTTCGTCCACAGCTCTGGAGACTGATTTGAAGATGTCCATCAGGTTCAGGAGACATGATTGGCCCTTCACAAACCCAACCTTGGTGGGGGTCTAGTGTTTTCAGGTTGAAAATGTCTTTGTTTGTAAGTTCCATGATAATACATTCCATGGCCTTGCAGATCAGGCTTGTCATCCTGCTGGGGTGGTAGTTCCTAGGATCCAAGGTGGATCCCCCCTTGTGGACTGGGATAACTGTAGCTGTGCAACACTCAGTGGGCACAAAGCCAAGGTGTGGCTATGATTAGACATGGACGTAGATGAGATGCCAATTAATTTTGTAGTTCCTGTAGAACACAGACTGGGATGCTGGCTGGTCCCATGGATGCTGTTTTCTTAGCTCTGCAGAGTGTGTTTTTTACCTGTGTGGCCATTATTACCAGAATCTGGTAATCTTTTGGTACTGAGATGGGTGGGAGGGGGATGCAGTTGGCACTGAATCGATCTGCCAAGATATTGACAATATCCTTGGGATCAGTATATTTAATGTCATCCTCTTGTAGCTCAGAGCAGATCTGAGCATTGGCATTTAGATTCCTGACATAGCTATGGAATGTCTTGCAGTTGTCTTTGGAATCTTTGGCTATACTATGTTCATAACTAGCTTTGGAGGATATTATGAGGGATCTCAGTTACTTACTGAAGCTGGTAAGGGAGTATTTTGCATCCTGGGAATTTCCTCTTTTCTGCAACAGTTTTTTTCCTTTTGTTGTAGTTTGTTTATGACAGGGGACCACCACATTGGCTTTCTTTTCTTGGTGGGGAGCATCTTGGTTCTATTTGTGTTGGCATGATTCATACATGACTGGATGTGGTCATACAGTGCCTTAGTGTAAGATTCAGCAGTCGACCTTTCAGTTCCCATCTGCATGGGTTTCATGAAGTTTGTCACGTCTGACATGTGTAGCATGAAATTGGCTTTGGAGACATGTTTTACGGACTTTTCCTTACTGGGTTGTGAGGGAGGAATGTGGATGTTAAGGGTGATTAGCTTATGGGCACACCTAGTAATGTTCCACAAGAATAGCACAAACGATTGAAAAACAGAAAAGGGACGTCACCTCCAAAACAGGCAGCAGTAATGCGACAGATGTAACTCTTCGAGAGTAATAAAATCCAAATCCAAAGAGATGTAAAAAAGGAACGCTTTTATTTATAATAAAAACAGCGTTTTCACCGTAGTGACACCACAGCTTCTTCAGCAACAAACACTTACTTTCAAAATAACCGCCAGTTATATATGGGTAATTAGTATGACGTGTGGGAGGTACTTCTAGTATTTAAAGAACCACACTATAACAATGCTTGATAGCATTGTATCTCTAACATGGTTAAAACTATTTACCCAAGTACATAATAAAAGATAATAACTTATACATGACAAATTAAAGGTTAAAAAATCACAATAATTTACTAAATGTTTAATTAAAACAATCTCAACTATGACATTACTTGTTATTGTGTTATAATAGTATGGTAATATGTTCTTAATATAAGAAATAAAACATAAAAATCAAAATTTATTAATAATAAATGTATAAGACTAATGTGTATGTCCTGTGTAATATGAGCTGGTTACTATGGACAATTAACACTATAACATTACTAAAAGGTATTTAGTGCAAATATGAAAGGGGGTATGTCAGTAATTCTGAGCAAAATAATAGAAATATGCACTGGACATGGCGTTAAATAGTAGCTATCATGTTTTTTTCTTTCTTAAGAAATTCCTCATTTTCAACATGCAATTAATATTGCAGTTTTCATTAAGTCCTGGATAACTAAAGGAATTTAAAGCTATCTGCCATTCCAGTTCACGAATTTCTAATAAAATGTTGACAGGTCCCCCTCTCAAAGTGTGTGGTATAATATCAATAGCTGTGAAGTTAAAACTGTGCCCTAGATGTCTCTCACAGTGTTTTGCTAGAGCGTTATCGCATTTTTTATTTCTTATAGCATAAAGATGCTCATAAATTCTGTCACGAAGTCTGCGGTCAGTTTTTCCTATATAGTGTGCTTCACAGCAATTGCATTTTGCTAAGTAAACAATGGACTTTGAATTACAATTGAGGTTGCCATTAATGTAATACTTATTCTCATCTACCTGAAAAGTACTACAATTATTGACGTAGTGACAGTATTTACAGAATCCACATTGTTTACATCCTTTTTTGTTGCTATTATTGTTTAAATTGTTGCAACTTTCCAGGATGGATTTCAGGTTTCTCCCTCTCTTAAATACAAAGTTAGGTTTAACACCTAGTTTTTCTATCAGTTCCTCATTATTTAAAATATATTGCCAATTCTTCAGTAAAATCAATTGTATGTCTAAAGAGTCACTGTTAAAAGTAGAAATAAAGCTAATTTTTAAGGAATTGACTCTCTCCGAAATGTTATTGCTATTAATATTCTCTAGTGTTATGTTGGATGAGTCTGAATCCAAAATTATAGTAGGCACTTCAGTAGCAATAATTTTCCTTTTAAGAAGGGGGTAATAAGTCCCATTCAATCTTTTAGTGTCGACTTCATGAAACAGGTCCAAGAATAAGTCTACGGGGTAATTTCTACTTGTGAACATGTTTTCAAGTTTTTTACACTCATCATAGAAAATCAGTTCCCTGTTACACATTCTTGCTGCTCTTATGAGCTGTCCTTTAACAATAGCTCTTTTTTGTTTAAAAGGATGCGAACTATTGAAGTGTAACAGGGAATTACAGTATGTAGGTTTTCTATGTATTCTTGAGACATATTCACAGTTGAAGTCATCCTTAGATAATTTTACATCTAAGTAGTCTATTTCAGTGGTAGAGAAAGAAAAAGTAAATTTCAAGAATGAAGTAGAGTCATTACAATATTGTATTAATTTAGTAGCTGTTTCTACATCTCCATCAAGTAAGATGAAGATGTCATCCAGGTATCTGGTATATAGTATTATTTTCTCCTTTTCGGTGTTCTTGAAAAAATGGAATTTCTCCCAATACGCCATAAATAAATTGGCGACCGATGCCCCACAAGGTGATTCGTTAAATATAAAATAGTTAGATGTTAGTATTATGTCTAACAATTCTGACACTATGTCTATCTCATTTCTTATTGCTCCCAGGTCTTCAAGTATGAGGGATATCCATTCCACTGCTTCTAAGTGGGGGATCGATGTGTAGAGATCAATCACATCGATCGTGAGGAAATTGTAGGAATTGTTGAACATTATATTATTCATGCTATCAAGGAAGGACCAGGAATCCTTACAAATGTATGGTAGTGATCCTAGATATTTAGTTAGGATCCTATCTACTAGTTGTCTTGCTAAGGGTAGGTAATCGAGTGACGTCCATCAATTAATGCACGTAAAGGTGGATTATGTAAGTCTTTGTGAATTTTTGGCACCCCGAAAATCACAGGATTTTTAGACATATTGATGTCAATGTAGTTGTATGTGTCTATGTCTATTTTGCCTTCTATGAACATATCTCTAAAATACCCTTTTATTCTTGTTTTAGATATGTTAAGTTCATTAATAGATGACTGGGTATATGCTGGACCAGCTAGTATTTGTTCCATCTTTTCAGTATAGGAGTGGTTGTCAAAAATGACTAGCCCTCCTCCTTTATCTGGTTTTACAACCCTAGTTGCTGAGGAACAAAGTTGATTAAGACATAGATTTTGTTCAATAGTTGTATTGTAATTCACTTGTCTTTTCCTTGTCCTGATGTTTGATCTCAAATTCCTGATGTCAATCTCACATGATTTTTCGAAGGAAGCTAGTGCTATATGTAAAGGGGGGTTGAAAGTACTAGCTAGTTTCAGTTTATGATCTTGTATGGCATTGGTGTTACTAAAAAGGAAATTCAAATTAAGTTTCCTTACATAACATTTTAGATCAATAATAGTCCTAGCAATATTACATTTTCTTGTAGGAACAAATGTGTTACCATAGGCAAGTAATTCAATGAGACAAGGGTCCAGTTGTACACTAGAAAAATTGTAAATGTTAAAGTCACCCTTCTTATTAGTCAAAATGGTTAAATTATTCAATGAGTGATTATTATTGTTTGCTATGTTTTCTGTTATAATCGATCCACTTGCAAAGGTTGGATTTAGATTATTACAACCTTTGCAAGTGGATCGATTATAACAGAAAACATAGCAAACAATAATAATCATTCATTGAATAATTTAACCATCTTGACTAATAAGAAGGGTGACTTTAACATTTATAATTTTTCTAGTGTACAGCTGGACCCTTGTCTCATTGAACTACTTGCCTATGGTAACACATTTGTTCCTACAAGAAAATGTAATATTGCTAGGACTATTATTGATCTAAAATGTTATGTAAGGAAACTTAATTTGAATTTCCTTTTTAGTAACACCAATGTCATACAAGATCATAAACTGAAACTAGCTAGTACATTCAATCCCCCTTTACATATAGCTCTAGCTTCTTTTGAAAAATCATGTGAGATTGACATCAGGAATTTGAGATCAAACACCAGGACAAGGAAAAGACAAGTGAATTACAATACAACTATTGAACAAAACTTATGTCTCAACCAACTTTGTTCCTCAGCAACTAGGGTTGTAAAACCAGATAAAGGAGGAGGGCTAGTCATTTTTGACAACCACTCCTATACTGAAAAGATGGAACAAATACTAGCTGGTCCAGCGTATACCCAGTCATCTATTAATGAACTTAACATATCTAAAACAAGAATAAAAGGGTATTTCAGAGACATGTTCATAGAAGGCAAAATAGACATAGACACATACAACTACATTGACATCAATATGTCTAAAAATCCTGTGATTTTTGGGGTGCCAAAAATTCACAAAGACTTACATAATCCACCTTTACGTGCATTAATTGATGGACGTCTCTCGATTACCTACCCTTGCGCACAACTAGTAGATAGGATCCTAACTAAATATCTAGGATCACTACCATACATTTGTAAGGATTCCTGGTCCTTCCTTGATAGCATGAATAATATAATGTTCAACAATTCCTACAATTTCCTCACGATCGATGTGATTGATCTCTACACATCGATCCCCCACTTAGAAGCAGTGGAATGGATATCCCTCATACTTGAAGACCTGGGAGCAATAAGAAATGAGATAGACATAGTGTCAGAATTGTTAGACATAATACTAACATCTAACTATTTTATATTTAACGAAAAAGTATACCTACAAACACAAGGCGTAGCTATGGGGTCACCTTGTGGGGCATCGGTCGCCAATTTATTTATGGCGTATTGGGAGAAATTCCATTTTTTCAAGAACACCGAAAAGGAGAAAATAATACTATATACCAGATACCTGGATGACATCTTCATCTTACTTGATGGAGATGTAGAAACAGCTACTAAATTAATACAATATTGTAATGACTCTACTTCATTCTTGAAATTTACTTTTTCTTTCTCTACCACTGAAATAGACTACTTAGATGTAAAATTATCTAAGGATGACTTCAACTGTGAATATGTCTCAAGAATACATAGAAAACCTACATACTGTAATTCCCTGTTACACTTCAATAGTTCGCATCCTTTTAAACAAAAAAGAGCTATTGTTAAAGGACAGCTCATAAGAGCAGCAAGAATGTGTAACAGGGAACTGATTTTCTATGATGAGTGTAAAAAACTTGAAAACATGTTCACAAGTAGAAATTACCCCGTAGACTTATTCTTGGACCTGCTTCATGAAGTCAACACTAAAAGATTGAATGGGACTTATTACCCCCTTCTTAAAAGGAAAATTATTGCTACTGAAGTGCCTACTATAATTTTGGATTCAGACTCATCCAATATAACACTAGAGAATATTAATAGCAATAACATTTCGGAGAGAGTCAATTCCTTAAAAATTAGCTTTATTTCTACTTTTAACAGTGACTCTTTAGACATACAATTGATTTTACTGAAGAATTGGCAATATATTTTAAATAATGAGGAACTGATAGAAAAACTAGGTGTTAAACCTAACTTTGTATTTAAGAGAGGGAGAAACCTGAAATCCATCCTGGAAAGTTGCAACAATTTAAACAATAATAGCAACAAAAAAGGATGTAAACAATGTGGATTCTGTAAATACTGTCACTACGTCAATAATTGTAGTACTTTTCAGGTAGATGAGAATAAGTATTACATTAATGGCAACCTCAATTGTAATTCAAAGTCTATTGTTTACTTAGCAAAATGCAATTGCTGTGAAGCACACTATATAGGAAAAACTGACCGCAGACTTCGTGACAGAATTTATGAGCATCTTTATGCTATAAGAAATAAAAAATGCGATAACGCTCTAGCAAAACACTGTGAGAGACATCTAGGGCACAGTTTTAACTTCACAGCTATTGATATTATACCACACACTTTGAGAGGGGGACCTGTCAACATTTTATTAGAAATTCTTGAACTGGAATGGCAGATAGCTTTAAATTCCTTTAGTTATCCAGGACTTAATGAAAACTGCAATATTAATTGCATGTTGAAAATGAGGAATTTCTTAAGAAAGAAAAAAACATGATAGCTACTATTTAACGCCATGTCCAGTGCATATTTCTATTATTTTGCTCAGAATTACTGACATACCCCCTTTCATATTTGCACTAAATACCTTTTAGTAATGTTATAGTGTTAATTGTCCATAGTAACCAGCTCATATTACACAGGACATATACATTAGTCTTATACATTTATTATTAATAAATTTTGATTGTTATGTTTTATTTCTTATATTAAGAACATATTACCATACTATTATAACACAATAACAAGTAATGTCATAGTTGAGATTGTTTTAATTAAACATTTAGTAAATTATTGTGATTTTTTAACCTTTAATTTGTCATGTATAAGTTATTATCTTTTATTATGTACTTGGGTAAATAGTTTTAACCATGTTAGAGATACAATGCTATCAAGCATTGTTATAGTGTGGTTCTTTAAATACTAGAAGTACCTCCCACACGTCATACTAATTACCCATATATAACTGGCGGTTATTTTGAAAGTAAGTGTTTGTTGCTGAAGAAGCTGTGGTGTCACTACGGCGAAAACGCTGTTTTTATTATAAATAAAAGCGTTCCTTTTTTACATCTCTTTGGATTTGGATTTTATTACTCTCGAAGAGTTACATCTGTCGCATTACTGCTGCCTGTTTGGGAGGTGACGTCCCTTTTCTGTTTTTCAATCGTTTATGGGCACACCTGACCACTAATGGGGTGACCATAGGTGTGGAACATTGATTTCCCATGTTGGTAATGACCAGGTCTAGGATACTGTAGCCCCTGGTGGGACTATGGGTTACTTGATCCAGGGCATTGGAAATTATGACTTCCAAGAACCGTTTGGCACATGTGTTGGTACACGTAGTTTTCCCAGTTAATAGCAGGGTAGTTTATTTCACCCAGTATTAGGGTGTTTGGTTGTATCATAATATTTTCCAGTATGTTTAGAAAGGTGTAGTGGGAATCTTGGGGCATGGTGGGAGATCTGTAGCAAGCTATACAATTTGGATTGCAGATTTACCTAGTGTTAATTGCACCAGGAGAATTTCAGATGCATTGTGTTGGGCAAGTAGCCTGGTGGTGTGAATATCCTTGGTGAATATGGACACTCCTCCTCATTTAGTGTTTTGATCCTGGTTTGGTAGCCGACAGGTGTGGTAAGAGCTGTACCTGGTATTGCAGGGCTGCTCTCTGGAGCCTTGGATGAGGTCTATGTTACTGCACAGATATCAATGTTCTCCATTTTTAGGAGTGCCTAGTAACTGTGAATGACCACAACACACACACACACACACATTTACAGTTACCATGTCTAAGATTAGAACTCCTACCTAACTAGTACATCACACTAAAGCTTTACATAGTTATAGCATGAACCACAGAGCTTACTGGGTTATTTGTTCCCCAAAGGTGTATTTCAAAGTAAATGATGTCAGCAGGCCTGCCAAAGTAGGGCAATGGAAATTATAGTGACTGTGAATGGCCTCAAAATAATTGATACCTACACAGACAAACAAACACACAAAGTTTAATTAATGCCATGTTTGCGATTAAAACTCCCACCTAACTACTATATCGCACTACAGTGTTATGCTGAACAGTTTATGTTCTACATCTACAGCTAGCAACCTGTTTCTGTGGGATATCTGTAGATTGGTTGACAATATAGGGTCACAATGGGCAGAGGATAGTGTGTTACTGTAGGTAATTGTGTCTGGGCTGCCTCTGCTACATGGTTTGGTGTTAGCAGAGATATTCAGACATATGTACTGTTTTACACTGTGATGTTTTATGTCATCATCTACTGTCAGATATACATATTTGCTTGCAGTAATTTCCTTGGGAACACAGAGTGAATGAAGCTGTGTCCAGTATTGTGGCCTGCAGCCTACATATTCTTGCACAATCATGCCATTCTGGAGTGGAAGCTGCAGACACTTGCTGATGGGTCTGTCTAAATGGTTCAGCACCTTGGTACATTGTTGGCTGAGGATCTCATGCTTGTACATCCATCGACGTGACAGTATAGCCATATCCTGCTGTCGCCATACCTCACAGCTGTACAGATAAACACAGGTTACCCAGAGGCATTGGTCATATTTCTGGTAATTACCCCTTCACATTGTGGTTTACAAACAGGTTTGTAGCCACCCATTCCTGTGTTTGCAGACAGGGATATTATGTGCACACGGCTGAGTTTCAGAATTCACACACTCCATGGTGTCCATGCTCCTATCCCCACCTCTGTTATTCTATCCTCTTCAAAACATTATGCAAACATTATCTGATAAGTTCCCCATAGTTATCACTTCATCCCAGCAGTATTGTGTGGTTGGTCCACAGTTCATACAGTAAGATATGGTGGACATTTTACTGGGATTTGTCGACATGGCCTTGCATTTGGGTTCTGTGGACAGTGTTATGTTGTTATTTGGGAGTCCATGACATAACATACACTGGCAGTACGGGGAAGGCACAGGCCTTTGACAGAGGTCTGCAGGGCATTTGGTAGTGATCCAGGCCATCCTTAACAGGCCGTTGCATTGTGACACTTCTACAGTCACAGGCTGCAAGCCACTATATTCCCCTGGGGTGACAGGTTAAGTGTGGAAGGTGTTACTGTCAATAGTTTCTGTCTACTGATCCAGTGGTGTGGATGCTGGCAGGGTGCCGCTTACAGCTAGGGACACACGTTCATGGGACACCTCTTCAGCATGCTGCATTCTGTGGCTATTTCCATACAGAGGTTGGATCATATTGCCCTCATTTCCAATAGCAGTGATATGACCTGTGAGGTACTTGTGGCTGATGGTGGGGTGAGCTGGGTGCACATGTGCTAATGAAGCTACTTGCAGCTGACTCACAGATATACGTGCGGTATTCCACTTATGCTGGCTTATGCAGGGACATCAGCAGTTTCTCAATACTTCATACCTGTGAACTTTGTGGTCTGCCAGTGTTTGGCCAGACAACACCGATATTCCATACTACAAACCCAACTAATATGCTGCTAACCTGTATGCACAATTCCAAAGGTGTGTCCATTTGACAGTAACATTTTATACACTGTCTGTCTAGGGTACTTCCATCTGTGTACTGTTTTTATGTCTGGGCTCACATTCATGCCATAGCCATCTTTCAGATGGTGGCACATATTACATCCGAACAATTGCTATGGCTTACTGCTGGAATGTGTCTTGATGGGATGCAATGCATTTGGCACTGCAGTTTGAGAACTTGGCCCTGTCATGGGCAGTACTGGCCAATGGCCACCAGGACAAAACCCACCATGCCTACATGCTGACCACTCTCACACAATATACAACACACACAGCCCTGCATATTGTACATGTGCTACAATCTATCCTGCTACTTTTGCCAGCTCAGATAATCTGTGCTCCATTTTTATTATACCTACACATACACATTACTACATTTCTACATAGGATTGTGGGGGGGTGGGCACACCTGACAACTGTACACATTTGCTATGACTGTACTGGTATTTCAGGTACTCCATTTCATTCTGTATTTTGACTTATCATGCAGACTAGATGCATATCAGTGTACTACAGTTCTTTGGTTGCATTGACCTACATTTCAGTTTCAGACGTCTTACCCTTCAGAATTAACATCCCACTGCCTGACCTGTTGTAGTCTGTCTGTGTAGGTCTGGAGGGGGGTGCTGTTCTCCATAGACATCAATCAGAGTCCTTAGCACAGCCTTTCTTTGTGTTTGTCTACACCTGTCCTGCAGACTGAGCCTGTTGGGTATGTGAGCCTCACTGACTGGCATGTGTGGGTCCTATGGTGGGCACACATTTGGCCCACCACATTTCCTGCAGTGGGTTTTGTCACCTTGTATAGTACTGGCTACTGTGGTGATACCAGTATTTGTTACAGATTTCTTGCTGCCAATATACGTGTCTACTATCTGCTGGCATCCTATTCAGCCACCCAATTCCCTTGCGTGCTCACATCCATACCATAGATACAAGTAACAAAACATACTACTGCATTCAGCACTTGATAGGGAGAGTGACTTACCTTGTGGCTGTGCCAGTATTGAGGATGGTGCTGGAGGGCTCACTATGTCAGATGCACATAGTGCACTCCTTATACATGGTTAATCACAGGTAGTGTCATGTTTGACATCCCTTTTACTGTATGTGCGAGTAAGAGAGAGGTGTAATTCTCTGGGTTCCTACCATGTGAGTGTATGTGCTATGCATTGCCTCTTTGCCAAAGCCTTTGCATACTGGGCACGCCTCCTTCTGCTTACTGGGGCAGGTTCAGGTTGTTCCTCCTCTGACTCACTCTGTGCCTGTGCAGTCCTTGGCACTGGCTGGGGGCTGTATGGCCCTGCCCTGTGCTGTTCCTGCTGCAGCTGTTTCCACAGGATCATATTGTGTAGCATGGCACATACAATGACATTTTGGGTACATGTAACTGGTGAGTACTGCAAGGCTCCAACAGATATGTCCAGGCACCGGAACAAAGCTTAAGCATCCCAAACACATGCTCTATTATGATTCTGGTTTGTGTGTGTGCCTCATTATGGTGTTCTTATTTGGGTGTGTGTGCATTTCTGATGGGTGTCATCAGCCACGACTACAGTGCATAACCAGCATCCCCATTAGGTGGCCATATGGGATGTCCCCACTGGCAAATCTCTGGTACAGGTGCATCATATTCCAGATGTGGGAGTCATGATAGCTTCCAGGGCAGGCAGCACACACTTTCATTATAATGCCCTGGGCATTGCACATGACCTGGCAGTTGATGGAGGGGAAGCCTTTGCAGTTTATGTAGACCCTACCCCTCTTGCCAGGTGGTGCTTTGATGTGTATGTGTATGCAGTCTATAGCACCCACTACCTCAGTGTATTCTGCTATTTGGTGGAAGAGATGCATATTGCTGGTCAACACCTCATGGGTGTTGAGGAAATATATGTGCTTTCCGGCATGTGGTGACATGGCATCCAGGAACTGGTGGAATACCCTGGATGCTGATGCCTGTAAGAGCCCCATGATATTCTCAGTAGGCCTTTGGATGGTACCTGTGTCTAGTATTCTTAGGCCTACACATACCTTGGGATCTAAAGGGATGGGTTCCCCTCTGTTGGTTTTGTGTGTGAGGCGTGACCAGCACAGCTCAACAATTTGCTGAAGGAGGTCCCTGTCCACCCTATAGTGCTCCACTATCTCCAGCTCATGTAGCCCCTGATAGGTTACCCTGGGTCTGTACACTCTTGTCCTTCTCCTCACTGTAACTTGGTCATCAGCATTCTCATACTCACCACCCTTAACCTCTTCCACATGTTGATTTATGAGAGCAAATGCAGCCCCTATCATTTTGTTGCTTTTGTTAGGTACAATTTCCCTGTTTTGTAAACCAGTGGTGTAGAGTTTGTGGGAAAAGCCAGAGAGGAAGGTGTCTGCATGGTTTAGAGTAGTGTGCTGGGCTGGGCTGCTGCCTGTGTATTTCGTGATTCTGATACATTTCACCAGCCAGCTATGCTAGTTCTCCTTGATTACCTTCCTACTGCTGCAGTTTTCCCTTCCCATTGCCTCCCTATTTAAGCCCCGAGGCATGCCGTGCAAACACAGTGCTCAGATGTGCACAGAGCTGCTATTTCCTGTTTTTTTTTTTTTTTTTTTTTTTGTTTAAGACACGGTGCGTGGCATGCACACCCATTTAGGCAATGTAAAGAGTGCTTGGCAGCTTCAGACACACCCCCTTGCATAGCTCTGCTAAGCTAAGGACAAACCCGAGACACAGGACTCCAATAAGCTTATAGTATGGCTGACACACCCCTCTATGATGTCAACTAGCTCTTATGCTTGCACCATGGTCTTCCTGCACCTACACAGTTTGGGTGCCTGCTAGCCATGAGGGGAAATCTGAGATTCCGTATCATTCCCCTCATTTGCATAGGATTGCCTGCTAATGCCTAGTTGCAAGTCCCACACTGAGCCTTCCCCCTTAGCAACCAATATTCACTGGCCTTGGTGTCTTCTGCCTGCCATTCAATTTAATGGCAAATTTGTGATTTTGCATGGAAAGTTTTTTTCAGGATTTTTCTGTTATTTTCTGGCCGATCCAATTTGCTCGCCACTGCCCTATGCTTAAATGACCAAAAACGGACAACAAAAAAAAAAAAAAAAGTTTTTTTTTTTTTTGCAACTGTTTTCCATGCCATTGGCATGCTTTACACATTATAGACACACCCTTTATTTGGAGCTGTCGTGGCTCCATTTTGTAGTTTTCAGAAATGTACTCCGTTACTAACAGAGTACATTTCTGCAGGTTACACGAGTCCTGCACGGATGGCTGCCAGCTTCCTGGATCGCAAATTCACCTCATCTGCATGCTTTTCACCTGCAAATAGGGTAATTTGCATACAGGAGCTGTGTCTGTGCAGGAATAGTGCAGGAGCGCTTATGCATATCCCGGGAGCTTGTTCCTGGATCTCTCGGTGGCCATATTGCCTACAGCAGCTCCTGCACTATACCTGCACACTGTGCAGAGCTTGCTGGATCCTGGGGATATAATTTGTAGATCTGAAACCAAACCAAATAATATATTTTTTGCCAGAATACGTATGTACTAAATTTGATCTGAATTCTCAATATAATCTGCATATTGGTTAATGAATAGTTGCATATTTTCAATATACCTTATATATATATATATATATAAATGTTTGTGTGTGTGTGTGTCTACACACACTGTTTGAATACATATGTGCTAAGAAAAGTAGGAGCCTAATATATTAAAAGAAAAAATAATAATCAATTAAAAAATAATACAATAATATGTGCAAAAATCTTAGGGAGGTTGTGGAATAAGAAAGGAAAGATAGACTACATCATTGCATTAGAGTGAAATGCAATGATATGAGAAGGATCAGGTAAAGGGAAAAGCAGGCAGGACTATAAAAGTTGTAGTACTGAGTGACAACAGAGTTTATTATATACATGGAATGAATGATATGTTAAAAATAGTACCAATACAGAGTGCCAGCTATGAAACTTGAATGTGCTATTATTCTTAAAGTATGCAGACATGAGTAACAAGTCAAGACAACACAAATAAATCCATCTTTTCATATTCCATCTCACAAACTCAGGCTGCTCAATTCCAAGCTATTATCCAGGTGCAGTCTTCAACACATAACCAATATCAGTGTGACTCCATGTTATGCAGTAATACAAAAATGCCTAGGGCATCACTGATAAATTGTCATGAAATGACCCTTAAAATTATTTACAGACTTTTGCTTACGCTTGGTAAAATTATTTAGATTATATTGTGCAAATATGGAATAGTATGGTAATGATGGAGCAGTTTTATCCCTAACAAAGTTGACATGGTCATAAAATTTGTTAGACCTTTTACTCAGAAAATTATGCAAAACACTGCTGGTAAGACAACAGGAAAGACAACTGATTATAGTGAAGAACACTGAGACCTAACATATTGGAGGAGAAAGAAGTGTCAGTGCAAAGACACTGACTGTGATCTGTTCCTACGTACATGTGACATAAATAACAACAACGGCTTTTTAATAAGTTGAATCTTTCAAAACATGCCAAGAATTCCTACTAATGCTATAATGCTGAGCCTACTAAGGGTGAAACGTGTCATTATCTGCTATAGACTGGTTTATTAGATTGGGTTTATTATTAAAGACTAGTGCCAGTCTTCGTGCATTATGATCTAGCGTTAATCTTTTTACAGGGTAGATTTTTTATATCTCCTATGATGCATTGATCAAAAGAGATTTTGGAAGAGTGGTGCTGTGGTAGCATTGTCGCCTCACAGTTAGACGTTGCCCATTCGATTCTCAGTTAGAGTGTCTTCTGTGTGGCTACATGCGTGAATGGGCGTTCCTTCATTGAAGGTTGTGCATTAGGCCCGGTAAGCCAGCACGTAAAAATCTACTACCAACCATTAGCGGACCAGAGTTCCGCTGTGGTGACCCCTAACCGGGAAAAGCCGAAAGACACACGCAAACATATAGACATTTTTAATGTTTTGCAGCTAGTCTGTGAAAGTCTTGCTGCATTATTTCTATTTTATTTGGTACTTATCCCTGAGAAAACATTTCAGAGGCTTTTTGCAAAGCTAAATGTTTCAGAGCATGACATCCTCAAATGTAATAGTGATAAGTCCTACTAAAATGAATCTGACTAAAACATTTATATTGCTGTTCTATTTTGCTGTGTTGGCCTGAATACAATCATTAGAGAACAGTGTGTCATTGTATATTAACAAAGAAAAAATGTCGCTGGGAATTGCTGCTGTGTAAATCAAAATAAAATTTATTAAGACACAAGTAAAAACAGAGTAAGCGCTTTCGGGCCAAAACCCTTCATCAGACAAAGAACTACAGACTAACAGTTCATATTTAAAATACTTAACAACCAATAAGGGTTTAATAAAAAGCCCGCCTATTTCTAAGGGCCGGCTTAAGGGGTACTACATCATTAAGCCCTGGATCTATGTGTGCTGTTAATTCTAAAATCCATCTTGACTCCATTGCCTCGGTCTTTAACCTGATATCACCACCTCTTATTCAAAAAGACATTCACAATCACTCTAAATTTAAACTGATGAGTCGGATTATCCTTAATATGATTGTAAAGGGCATTATGTTCATCACAATTCCTGATGGATGAAAGATATTGCAAGATCCTAACCTTCAGCATGTTATTTGTTTTGTCAACATAATAACTTGAACATGATACACAGTCAGCCAGATACACAACATCAGTGGTCCTACAGGTGGCTCTGCCCTTCAATAATAAGCTCCTACCTGTAGAGGGATGTATAAAAATTGTTTCCCTGTTGATAAAACCACAGGCCTTACAACTGCCGCATGGAACAGTGCCCTTAGATCTAGGTAAACATTTAACATCACTGTTCTCCCTATCATGACAAAGTATGTCTTTAAGATTCTTATTCCTCTTATAGCAGAACTGTGGACTAACCCCTACTATGTCCCTTAAGCTGTTATCACTGGTGATGATATTCCAATTCTTGCTAATGATGTCACACACCCCTTTAACATTGCTTCCATAAGTCAGCAAGACCCTTGGCTTATTCGTTCTAACTCTGTCATTTTTGTTACCCTTCTGCATTGTAGTTGCATTAAGCCAAGGCTTGTACTTGTTCTGTCTACTCTCAATACCTCTATCTACCGCTCCTTCAACCAAGTTATTCCTATAGCCCCTATCCTGAAAACACTTCTTCAAATGAACAATCTCTTTATCAAACTGTTCATCCACCAAACTAATCCTAGATATCCGTCCCACCTGTCCCTGCACTATATTAGGGAAAGTGAATCTCGGGTGCATGCTGTCAAATGAGAGTAATGAGTTCTTCCAGCTCTCTTTTCTAAACAATCTTGAGCTAAAGCCATTCTCTGTCAACTCAACAGTAACATCCAAAAAATCCAAAGCTACATATGAGCTTTTGACATCAAATTTCAGAAATGAAGTTGTGGAATGCAAATATTCCATAAAGAGGGTTAACTTCTGTTCATCCCCCTTCCATGAAATAAAAATGTCATCTACAAAACGTAGATAAACCCCTATATATTGGTTCCAATCACTGTTGCCCAAGACATGACGCTTCTCCCAAAAAGAGAGGACCAGGCTGGCATAAGTGTTAGCACAGGGGGTGCCCATGGCTACCCCCTGTGCTTGCCTATAAACAGAACCATTACTCATAAAGACATTGTTCTCTAACACCAAGGTCAGTAACTCTCGTATAACAAACAGGTCTTTCTCAGCTACTCCCATGTCCCGTAGAAGCCCTATGTGTCATTGTATATTTATCTACCAATCTGACAAACCATTATTTCCCCCCAAAACATATTAGTCATAGGTGATTCCGTTGTGAGACAGATGTCCCTCTCACCAGGCTAGATAAGGAAAAGGTCATGGTCAGCTATCTATCAGGTGCTAGGATCTACCATATCACACATGCACTCAGTTCTGTCAACAACAGGTACTGTTATGACTCCAGCTTAATCCATGTTGGTGTGAATCACATGAGATGTACCTCTCTGGACTATATGAAGAAAGACATGACTGAGCTCTCGGATTATGTGTCTCAGGCAGGTATGTCCCTAGCCTTAAGCATGTTTTACCTTCACCTAGGATGATGCCTCACTACAAACAGAAAATTATTGACTTTAATAATTGGCTTAGTTTTTAGTGTCATTCCAAGGGGATCCAGTATCTGTCAGCCTGAGATAACATGATCGACAGACCTCATTGCTTTGCCAGAGATGGTCTTCATCAGCTACCCCTAGGATTTTGGCTACTGGCTAAGGCTCTTGCCAGCCTCATAGTGCCTTTTTAAGCAGTGTCTCAAGACAAAATTCCTGACCTAAAAACTCCATCTAAAAACAACCTCAAGGTTATTCTGATAAATCCTAGGAATCTTAACATGAAATTGCACTCACTGGAAGCAGTCCTCACCTTGGAAGATGCAGGCATTGGTGCAGTCACAGAGACCTGGTTCAAGACTGTAAAGACCACCTCAGCCATACTGGGTTACACCTCTGTTGGTCGGACACCTATTCATGTCATTGCCAGCTAGAGGACCCCCTCCAAGAATCAGGACACTCATTCTGCAAATTTGGATCTACTTGAGTTTATCAAGATATATCCAAGCACCATGGTTTTGGGTGACTTTAACTACCTCACCATTGACTGGTAAATTACCAGTGCTCAGACTCACTTGCCCAAAGGTTCCTTGTCTTCATTAACTTCAGTGCCATGGATCAGCTGGTTGACATCCCCACAAGGGGTGCCAGCATCCTGGATCTGATGCTTACCAATATGGGGGACCACTGTAGCACCCCCTTTGTCAGGTCTTCCTTGGTGAAATCTGACCAAATATCAGTCTCATTCAAAGTACCTATCACACCTGACCACCCCCCCATCCTCCAGCAGCAACTAAACTAAAAAGAAAACTCCAAAACCGATTACAACCTCTTATGGGATGGTATAAATAGCTTCACTGCACCTTCCCCCTCAGATGAGCCTGGCAACTATGCTGAGTTCTACACCAGTGCTTTACACACACAAAAAAAAAGTTATGTACTCCCCATAATGTTCCATCTGAGTTGTTGATTTGTCATTTGTCTTCAACCTGTGTAATATGGATCCAGTATGGATCCGACTCGGCCACATTTTTCACCATCGGATCAAAGCTCCTCCCCTACCCATAATGCCACAGTCTCCCTCCTCCACTCAGATCAAGTTTGCTGCCGACAGTAGCACCCCGACCTAACCAAGAGCCTAACACCTTGGCAGCAGTATCCTGAAAGCACGACAGAAAAGACAAAGGCTTGCCAAAGTAAGAGCTATGTATCTTCCATCCAGTTTACCACACAGCCTGCATAAGGCAGGGGGGAAGGAGGGAGGGACGGTTGAAGACAAATGAAAAGCAACAACTCGGATGGAATGTTATGGTGAGTACATAACTTTTTTATCTGAAGTTGTTGTTTTCATTTGATCTTCAACCTGTGGGACAGAGTCCCCAGCTACCAAAAGACCCTGGGAGGTCTTCATGGAAGGATATTCTGGATCATGGTGGAGCCAAAGGATGCCCTACCTCTGGACAGGAGATCCAACTTATAGTGTGAAAAGAACATGTGCGAAGATGCCCAAGCAGCTACAGAGCAAATGTCATCCAAAGAAACCCTAGACCTAAAGGCCACTGAAGTAGCCACAGAACTGGTAGAATGCACCTTGACCAGGTAATCCTTTGGATGTATATGCCAAAGCTATGCACTGAGAGATCCAATGAGCAACAGTCACCTTTGACATGGGTTTCCCTAAAAAAGGCTTAGAAAACAGAAAGTTGATCAGACTTACAAAAGGACTTTATTCTATGCAAATAAGAATGCAATTGCCTATGAACAGCAAGCAAATGCAAATTATACTCTCCCTTATTCTGGAAGTTTGGAAAGAAAACAGGGAGAGTGATCACCTGATTAATGTTATACTCCAAAGCCACTTTTGGAAAAATGGAAGGGTTCGTGTGCAAGGACACCCTGTCTTTATGAAACACCATATAAGGGGGTTGAGAGATAAGACCTGAATCTCTGACACTCTTTTAGCTGAGGTAATAGCAACTAGAAAATCTATCTTTCAAGACAGGAATTGCAAATTCACTGTAGCTGCTGGTTCAAAGGAGGAAGAAACTAAAGCTTGTAGAACTAGAGTAAGATCTCAAAGTGGTGTAGGGTCCTTGACTGGAGCCCTAAGTAAAAAGACACCTTTCAAAAAGGCTTCACAAAACATGGAAGAAGCTAGGGAAGCCAAATTGTCTCCTATATGAAAATTGGAGAAAGGTAGTTGCCAATTGAACGTTAACTGTAGAAAAGCTGGCACCCTGATGAAAAATATCTGCAAGAAACTCCAAGATGGTGGGGACTGGAGCAGTGAAAGGATCCAAATCATGCTGAGATGCTGATATCGAAAAATGTTTCCACTTACTGGAATAAACTTTCCTAGTGAACCATTTGTGAGCTGCTACCAAAATATTCTTAACCAGAGAAGACAGCCTGGTTGTCCTAGCTATCACTGGAACTGGAGCAACCAAACGTCAAGCTTCAGACTGACAAGATCTGCATGTAGGATCCCTGATGGATGCAAGATCAGATCTGGAACTAGATCTAATGTCCAAGGAGGATATACTACATGAGACCACAGAGAGAGGAACCATACTTGGTGAGGCCAGAAGGAGGCAATGAGAATCACCAAGCTGTCCAGCTTTCTGCATGAATTTCAGGATCAGAGGAAGTGGAGGATAAGCATACAGAAGACTGGAGGGCCAAGCATGAATCTAGAGTATCTCTGAGGAACTGCCCCAGAGTTAGGTTCAGAACAAAATATTTGCTGCACTTTGCGGTGGAAGGAGAGGCAAAGTGATCGCAGCAAGGCTGACCCCACTTTAGAAAGATCTGTTCCACTACTGAGGGATTCATAGACCACTCACATGGCATCAGAATAGATCTGCTGAGCCCATCTGCCAGAATTTTGGACCTCCCCAGAATGTGCATTGCCACCAGAAAATGGCTGGTGGAGATCCCCCCCACTTCCACAATTTCATAGCTTCATGACAAAGGGGATAAGACCTGGTTCCCCCTGTTTGTTAATGTACCAGACTACAAACATGTTGTCTGTCTGGATGGCAGTTGTCTCTAGGGGAAGATGGACATGAAGCTTGCAATGTCAACAGCAGCACCCTCACCTCCAGGACATTGATATGAACATGGGTCTCCAGGGAAGACCAAGTGCCTTGGACTGTCCTTCCCATGCAATGCCCCCCAACTCAAGTAGGGAGGTGTCCGTCTTCACCATGGTCATCGGGGTGGGAAGGATAAATGGGCAATCCAGAGGAAGATCCAGGGATTAAAACAACTAGAGGAGTGAATCCCTGCAGGCTTGAGACAGTGTTAGCAGTGTGATGTGAAAATGGATGCTCTTAAGCGTCACAAGCTTAAGAGAGGTATTAATGATTTTAATACCTGCCATATCTTCTCATGGCGTAGACAAAGTACTTATGAACAATTGAGAAACACTGTTAACAATGTAAGCGGTTTACGTGGACAAACACAGGAATCAATGGATACATTGGACATAATTAATGTAACAGAAACATCTGTCAAACCAGTTAGGCCACCCACTAGTTTGACGAGCAGAGAACAACTGGATGTTTCACCTTCTGCTCAACGATTGGCTGGTTCACAAAATAAAGACATTCCTTTGGCTTTTCAGTGCCCCCCCCCCCCAGCAACCTGTTCATTTGAAATTACTGGAACAAGTGCAGGAAAGACAGTGGAGTATATCAAGAGGATGTCCAGCACAGAAGAAGAGAGAAAGGAACCAGAGCAGGCCTTGTTCCAACTACAAGATGCGGAAGTGAGTACATCTGCACTTAAAACTATTGTTAATCTTTCAAATCTTTAAATTACACCAGTGATTGTATTGTTGCTACAAAAGGGTCTGAATTTTATACCGGCTGGCTTGGATACAGTGACTGATGCACTAACTAACTTAAAACTGTTTTGCAGAGAATTGGACCTGAAACTAACTTTTAGTGACACTTTGAATACATAGCAGGTTGGATGTAAATGCAAGAGTGCATTTATCCCTATAAGTCATCCAATTGTTTGTGCATTTAATAATGTTTGTGAAATACAAATGAGAGAATTGTATGAAAATGGGCAAATTGGTAAATTGTATAATCTAACTATCGATGAACGCATAGCCTTAACAACACTGAAGAATAATAATGAAATAATCATAAAAGAGGCTGAGAAGGATGGTGTGACTGTATTAATGAATAAATTGGATTATTTCTCTAGTATGAATGCGCTGTTGACTGATGGGGATACCTTTGTCGAAATATCTGGGTTAGATATTAGACAAATGATAAGCCGGGTAAATATGATAATTTATGACCTGCAGCTTATGAAGGATATTGAATTAGATACATTTAGTTATTTTACAGTACCTGCACCTGTTGTACCAGCTTTATATGGCCTTCATAAGTCACTTACAAACCCGCCCATGAAACCAATTGTCTCTGGATGGAGTTGGCTCACTGAGCCCATTTCAATTTATTTACAGCATTGCCTTTTACCCTATTTGAAATATGTAGAGTTATATCAAGGACACTCCAGATTTTCTAACTAGTTTGAGCACATGGTTTTATGATACTGATGCAACCAATTTTATCATGGTTACAATGGACATTAAGTCCATTTTTACTGTAATTTCTAACCAATATGGAATAGCAGCCATTAGAAAAGTGTTATGCGAAAAGAGGGTTACTAGATGGAAGCCATATTGAAACCATTTGTGAATTACTTGAAGTGGTCCTTGAAAATAATATTTTCACATTCAACAATAAGTACTATCACCAGATATCTGGTGTTGCTATGGGTACTTCAGTGGCTAATACCCATGCAACATTGGTGTTAGACTATTGGGAACTATCTTTAACAATATTTTACCTTTGTCAGACAAAATCTACTTTTTTAAACACTTTGTAGATGATGTCTTTTTTATATGGAAAGGCAGTAAAAGTGAATTGGATGATTATGTTGAAATGTTGAATGGTGGTACTGAATTTTTAAAATTTTCTATTGACTGCTCTTTAAATAGAATTAATTTTCTGGATGTGACACTGTATTTTGATGGTGCTGATATACATGCTACCATATATAAAAAACCTATATATGGTAATAAATATTTGCATAAAAAAAGCATGCACGCTCCTCATGTTTTTAGGGGAATATTAAAGTCCCAGATGAAACATTTAAGCCGATTGAATACTGACATCGACCTTTTTCGACATCAAGCAGATGAAATGACTAAATTACTTATAGATAGGGGTTATGATACTAATATGATCACATTTTATTATAATGAAATAGCTGGGTTACGAGATGGTGATGCAAGTCCATATTTTAGGGACAAAAGAAATATTATTGAATTAATACCTACTGCCCCTGTTACCCGTACACAACTTCAATATATAACAACATACAATAGAACTACCTTACAAATACAAAAAATTATGTCTGATAATTGGCGTATATTACAGGCTTTACCAGACTTAAGGAAATGTTTTGACTTTACACCTAGGTTTGCATATACAAATAGTACCAACTTGAAACAACAACTATGTTATAAAGATATAAAGGAGAACATGAATTTGACTAAGGCAAAAAAAACATGGTACCTTCTCGTGCTATAATTGCTGTTGCTGCATTTATATTGATAAAGATGTGAATTATTTTGATACATCAACTGGAAAAAGATTTGAATTTAGATGTGCTGCAACTTGTAATAGTATTAATATTGTATATCTGACTACGTGTAAAAAATGTAAATGTTTCTATGTAGGTAAGTCAAATAGAAGACTTAAAAATAGAATAATTGAACATAACTCTGATGTTAGACGGAAGGTTTTGACAAATGTTTTAGCAAAGCATATAAATGAGACTAACTTGGAGCATAGTTTCACGTTTAAAGTTATTGGAACTGTAACTAAGAATAACAGATGGGGCGATATAAATACCAAACTAGAATTGAGTGAATATAAATGGATACATATATATTATATTATATCTGCAGATAAATTACAAAGACAGAATTGTTTACATTAATTTTTCATATATTTATTTCATTTCATATCATGGTTTATGCACATTTTTAATATGTTTTTTAAAAAAAATGTGGTGTTCCTTTAATAATATGTGATGAATTTTATTGGCTGTGACTTAACTGAGGTTTATATAAATTGCTTTTAGTAGGTGTATTAAGCTAATACTGATGAAGGGTGTTTAACCTGTAAGCTTTGTTCTTCTGATTAAACTACTATGCTACTGAGTTAATTTTTTATTTTGTTCAACAAGAGTTAGCAACACCATTGGGTACTCTTTTCAATTGTAGTTTAAGCACTGGCTTTATCCCAGCTGAAGGGAAAATGACCACGGTTATTCCCTTTCACAAAGGTGGTGCTTCCACTGACCCCAGTAACTATAGACCTGTTTGACTGACAACCCTAATCTGCAAGGCCATCGAGTGAATCATCATGGACCTTATCAACAAATATATAGGTAATCTCCAAACACTTGACTCTATTCAGTTTGGTTTTGTCAAAGGGAGATCATGCCTGTTAAACCTGGTGGATTTCAAGACAATCACCAAGGCCCTGGATGAGGGGAAATCTGTGCATACATCCTGCCTAAACTTAGCCAAGGCTTTTGACACTATCCCCCACTCTGGCATAATTGACAAACTCATCCAGCTAGGCATCAACCCTTATATCTTTAGATAGGTCGCTAACTGGCTCACTGATAGAACACATATAGACAAAATAGGGGAATCCACCTCCAAAAGCAGACCTGTAAACATTGTTTTTCAATAAGGATCAGCCCTTGGACCTCAGCTGTTTGGAATCTTTTCTGTAAAATACAAGCAAAAACTAAAGTTCTGTGGCTGACAAAGTTTGCTGTTGACTGCAAACTGTGAGCGGTCATAGAGTCTCCAAATAATGGCAACATCCTACAAGAGGGTCTTACACAAACAAAGCATTGGTGCCAAAGTCATGACCTTAAACTCAATGCAAAAAAAATAAAATGTATTATCATCCCTTTCATTAAGAAGGATGTTCCTGCTAACTACCACATCAATAGCAACACCCTACGTACAAACTCAGTGGTGACAGACCTGGGCACACGGGTTGATAGCAACCTTACCTTTGATCACCATGTCTCCAAAGTGGTAAGAAGGGCATTTCATATTGCTCATCTCATAAGTGCACTGCCTCCAGAAAAAAATGAATTATAATCTCCCTGTACTCTTTCCTTGTCAGGATAATAATTGAATACAATGCCCTTTACGGTATGTACCTTTCTGAGCACCTGCAGCGATTGGAGAGACCACAAAGGTTCCTCACAAGGAAGATTCAAGGTCTTCAGCCTCTGTCCTATGTGGATCATCTGAAATCACTGTCACTTTTTTCTGTTTCATACAGACTACTCAGAGGTGATCTCTGCCTTGCATATAAGGCAGCCTCTGACCCTGCTTTATTGGAAATGCTGCATATCCGCAAGTCAAATGGTACTCACTTTAAAGACCTTAACCTGGTATGTGACATTAATAGAACCTGCTGGAGGGACAGATTTGTCTCCAAGAGGTTAACAGACCTTTGGAACAGACTCCCACTTCATGGCAAACAGAGCACCTCATTGGCCCTCTTCAAATGCAGTCTGGATGACTGGATGGGTTACTGTAAATTCATCTGGGGGGTTCCACCTGTGTCCCTCTTGGACAGGTTCAATAGGTGCTGAATGTCGAAATAAGGGTAGAACTTGGCTAGGCTTGTAAGGGCCCTAGGGCCATTAGCCTAGTAATTTCCTATGATCCTATGAGAACTTTGTATGCAACCCATAATACTTCAATACAGGAAGTTTGCAATGTTTCTGTACACAGTCTACAATCTTAACGTCTATCTGGTTCTTTCATAATGTACTATTTTCCTTTATAATGGAAATGTCCTATCTTTAATGTAGATGTAATATTGTATTTGTGGTTTACATCTAGCCAAAGCCACAATATAATAGCTAGCGAATAAAAGGAAATAAAGAACAAAATGCAAACAGGAATATACCAAAAATTGAATATCTGCTTGCTTGATAACAGATCTACATACTTTGCAACATGCCCTACTCAGACAAAAAGTTTCCAGTAATAGCTTGAATAAAATACCATGAATCCATTTCTCCAGAGCTGAATGACATTGCTTTAATCTTTTTCTATTCACGGTGTTTGAGCACCAACTTAATAACTATTCATACATAGATCACCCTGCTTCTGAGTTCCATGTCATGCGAATGATGGTTTAGTGATCTGCTTTAAACAGTATCCCGAAAGTCTCATCAAGAGAGGAAAAAAAAGCATTGCTGCCTAAAATGTGAAGAGCAACCAATTGTCTGTGTTAACAGTGACAGTTATACAGTAACCATATCTAACATAACCAATGCCCCTTGAACATTGAATCCTACATTATGGACCATTATAACTGCAACATTCATCAATATCAAATATATCACGCCAACATATACACCGCATTTTCATTGGTTCCTGTGAATTGTCTGTAAGAGAAAAGAGACTGTGAAATAATATGCTAATAGACAACACAACAAGATAGAGAAAAATGTAGTATGTCTATGGACATGTAAAGGGGAGTAGTCACTAGCTAAAATTCCCCAGACTGAAGAAATCAATATGGAATTAGTTCATGGAGGTCTAGAAAGTAGTTTGGTATGAGGTAATTTGGAGAAACAATCTTATTAGAGAAGGAGCGGGGAAACTCCAATAGCAGAAATACTGATTGATGTAACCCCCCCCCCCAGTCCATATGCACCTATTTTTAAAAGAGTTACATTACATCGCCCAGTGATTAGAATTGATGCCTCATAGCATTTGGCTGGCCAATTTTTTTTTTTTTTTTTGACTGGATGTCTCCTTTGTAGATACTGCATGTCCTCCCTTTGTTGAGTTAACTTTGTATTGGATATTTCAGTTTACCCTCACATCCCAAAGACAAGAGCTAAATGAATTTATGATCATTCTGCTTGCTAGTATGTGTGCATGTCTTGTCAGAGTGAATGCATGTGGTTGTATGAGTCTGATTTCTATGATAGCCTGGCTTCCTATACAAAATCTGTTTTGCTATGTTGCACTCACTGACTGCTGGGTTATGCACTGGCTACATTATATCCCAAAGAGGAAATGTAATGGAGGTCAAAACGGTGTGTGTGTTTGTGTCTGTGCGTGTGTCTGTGTTGTGTGTGCATGCAGATACACATAAGACTATATGTTTACATTTGCATATGTGTGTGTTTATGCCTGCTTGCCGGTGTACAAGTAATAATACTGGATTTTTACAGCAGAACAGTAGCAAATGTGAGTCTGTTATTATCATGGATGTCTGCAGAAAGGCATTAGTAAAACCAAAGATATTTCTACATTTTTACAATTGAAATACATTTTACAATCTGCCATAAATTTTGAACAGTTCTTGTAGAAATCCAGCAGCTGCCATCCTGTTTATCTTGTGCATACCAAAACCGCATAGAATACTGTGACTGTGTTCTACGAAGCAGTTGTACAAATTAACGCATGTACCAGAATAATCTAGATGTTGATATCATAAAAGCTTAAACAAGCTGATAATGAAGGATAAGCCAAACAGAAAACCATCTAAATGTATTTCTACAATATCCATTAATTCTGGCATGTATAATAAATAAATAAAAACAGATGGGTATGCTGTCAAAGCTAACCACAGAAACCAATAGGCAGAGAAAAAGCATTTTTACCAACTCCATTTGATGTAAAATGTGTATTAAATTGTTTGATAAAGAGCATTTAATATTTTCGCTGATAGTTGTTGGTGAGACTGCTATTTTATTACTGTTTTGGAAAACAAGCTGGAGTGCCTAATTGTATATGTAACAGATTGATGGGCTACAGATAGTTTAGAAAAACATTATCTGTTCTAGTTTTTGTACTGTTGAGTGCTGCTTATACTCAGACATGGAAATGCATGCCCTAATCTGGTTACCATTGTAAGAGAAACTGATGCAGTGCTACTCATTCAGAGTTGCCACTTGACATGGTAAGGCACACAGGCTTTCCTTAGCCATCAGTGCTGTGCTAGTAGAGGCTTGTAGCCATATATGCATGCGTAATGTGTTGGCATTCTTTATGAACTGTGGACCCAATGCATGCATGTAAGCAACAGGGGGCAGAATGCTGAAGATTTCACAATAGCTTGTTAAATAGTTATCACACAGCTCACACACAAGTACCTCTACATAACAGTGATTGCTATAGGCCCGTGATGTAACCTGATGTGCTATTTGATTTTACAGATACCTGCCGAAATATTGCTATTCTGAACATCCACCACACTAATGCTACTGTTACTACTTTGGCCTCAATATATGGCTATAATTCAGCAACAGCCCAGCCCACCCCACCCCTACACACACACACACACACACACACACACACACACACACACTAACCCCATCCTGGTTGACTTACTGAACTTTACAATGTATATAAGTGCATTTCTGCTGGGATTACTTACTGTCTTGCACTGCTCCCTGCAGCTCTCATGCTGATGGTCCTCTGCCATGTAGATGATAGTTGTCATATATGAGTGGGCAAAAGAACTCTGCGTGTGCTCTGAAAGTGACAAAGAGATCACCAGCTATCAGTAATATAATTTTTTTCTTGAATTGTTGTGCTGCAGACAGTGAGTATTAGAAAGCAGCCATCATGATTCTTGTAGACATGGCTAATCTGTGTACAAATGCCTAGAAAGAAAATTTAATACTTTTATTAAAATAAAAAAATTTAATTCCTGAGTTTCACAGTTTTCTGCAAAATATTAGCTAAAACAAAAATGTGATTCAAAGATAGGATGGTGAAAATGAATGACAAATAAGTATGCCAAATTCATTCCTGGACAAATATAAAGTCTCATGCAGTATAACTACAAATTACAAAGCTCCACAGTCTTGTGAGCAATTATCACAGGCCACACTATAAATTTCAACTTGCCACATGCATGATTTGTGCATAGTTAATTCAACCTTAAGACAGATGGCACAATGATTGGACAGTGCCCCATCAATAATGTAACCCATAACAGTATACCAGCAAACAATGGATAGTTCTGTAACATAAAATAACACTGATTTCCCATGCATATATTTGGACATACTTATGGAGCCATGAGTCATCATAGCAGCACTGTAAAAACTACTGTACCCATACACATGTTTAAAATAATCTCTTATTCTGCCTCCATGGTATTGATGGCTGGTACCATGTAAGACAGCCAATCCAAGTTTTGCTCATGATTCAAATGCTCAAAGAATCAGGTGGGGGAAAGGGAAGTAGTGGGTTTTGAAATTTTCGTGTTCTATGAGGATGGAGGGGATTCTGTCCATGATTTGTCACATCTGCAGTGATGGGGACAGTGCCATATTTATTAGGCAGATTGGTGCTTGTATTGTGGCATTGAAGCTGTGCAGGAGCTACCTGACATTATATGTGGCAATGAATGGGAACTCAGTAGCTTTGATGAGTTACAGCAGACACAAACATCCCCTGGTGTGCATGAAATCATATGCGATGCTGCTGGCTGCTCTGGCCTCATCAAGGTGGACTTCCTAAACTATCACTGACACAGTCCCTGAGATAGTGTCAGGAGCATTAATGCAAAATAGAGCTATTGGAGCAACCCTAGAGAGACACAGATGGTCATCTACAAGGTATGCAAATGAGGCCTTTTTTTTATTTTTATATATTTATTTAAGCACACACACAAGGACTTCACTACCATGTTCGTGGTTCTGTAAAGGGCATATCTTGACATGTGTTAACACAGAGTGAATTTCAAAGAAGAAGGTGTAGCAGCACAACTTGAACTGCAAGCATATGCTGAATCGTGCTGCCGACTTATTGTCAAGCATATTCACAGAAGAGCTACATCTAAATAAAACTGAATTTGTACAACTGTGAGATTCACAATGGAGCAGTTTAAACAGCAACTCACCTGAGTGCTTTACCATCCTGTGCACAAGCAAACATAGCTGTTCTTCATAGTCCATTCAGAATTACTCTCTGAACACACACACAAACATACACACACACATACCCATCTACGCATATGCCACACACACACACACACACACACACACACACACACACACACACACACACACACACACACACACACACAAATATATACACATGCAAGTACACAAACACACTGATGCATAGAAACACACACATATACACACAGACATGACCTGAGAAATATACTTACTGCAGAAGCTATCGGATAAGGTAGGCTGAGTACAAGAAAGATGCTTTAATTTATGACTGCTCTTCCTTGTCAGATAGTGGTGACCACATTCACTCACACACACACACACACACACACACACACACACACACACACACACACACACACACACACACACACACACACACACACCTGCAGAGATATTCACACACAGACATGCTCGCATCCACTACCAGGACACCCTGCATCCCCAATCTCTCCATCTGACTATTATCATGCAGCAGTTATCTGGCATACATAGACACACACACATACAAACACAATCATTAAACAGTCATGCACATTCAATTACAGTACCCATTCAAGCATTATCCCTTTACAAAAAAACACACAAATACCTTGACATACACTTGCATGGATAGCCATACACAGAATCCCTGTATCATCTGTTTCACCCTGTGCAGATTTTATCATAGGAATTTATAGAGGTATGCACTTAAGCATTTTATATATTGCCCTGCACAATTTTTGCATGTTATGGACATGTAGGAGCCACCATGATGTGCAAGTCCTTTGTGAAAGGCAGGTCACAAGCACATGAGAGGAGCTGATGTAAATACGCCACACCCACAATAGTACTGCATTTACATAGGACACCTTAAAACCTAATTTCTCAGAAGTCCAACATATAAGAATTGGGAATACCTTAACTTTGAAGAAATACTGTGCTATCATCTTTACTATTGTTACGCTCCATGTTAGATTATGTATAACGCTTAAACTCTTAGTATGCTTCTCAAATTTATTTAGTCCCTTAACCCTATTAACCAATAATCTTCAAATTAATAATCTACCTTGCCCTTTAGTTTATGACTCTACATATTGATTCATGGAATGTTAGAGGGCTTCACAACAAAGCCAAAAAAATCACTCCTTTTTCATTTGTTATTTAAATTGCAGGCTATTATAGGTTTCCTACAAGAAACACATATCTATAAGGAGGATTGGGCCAAAGAGGGGAAAAAGAAATGGATAAAAACTATCATTTCTGCAGGGAACAGTTCCAGTTCCAAAGGGGTGGCTATTATAATTAAAAACAATTTTCAGGGTGTTATTATTGAGGAGAAATATGATGAAAACGGTAGATGGTGCTTCTTTACCTCTCGTTTATACAGCTTTAACAAACCAAACTTATTTCTCAATGTATATGGCCCGCCATGCAACAGCATAGCTTTATTCTAGAAATACACTACATTCTCTCAAAGTTCAATGATCACTATATTATTGCAGGCGGAGACTGGAATACTATAATAGACCCTAATTCAGATCGTACCAGCAAATCCCCCTCTTATAATTTTCAATCTTCTATAGCTATAGAAGAATTAATGTACAACCTTAATCTTATTGACCCCATCTCATTCAGCGAGCATTTAGTTAAAGAGGAAATGTACACATATTACTCGAAATGCTATAATACATGGTCTAGACTAGATTTTTTCTTAATATCCAAATCCCTCTCTCGTCTCAAAATAAATTTCTCCCTAAAACCCAGGTTCCTATCTGACCACTCAAAAATCTCTCTAAAGATCAGTCCTAACTTAAACTCAAACTCTTCATCCAGTTATAATAATTGGTCATTAAATAACAACTTGCTTCTCAATAAGGATGTTGTCCAAGCAATTACAAAACCCTTAGCTGCATTCGATTCCAACCTTGACAACACTGGCATTCCCATTGGTATACAATGGGCTGCTTGTAAAGCTTATATCAGAGGTATTATAATCAATAAAGCCTCCTATCTTAAAAAATGCCATAAAATAAGGAATCAAAACTTTCAGCTAAGATCTCTGAACTTGAGAAACAACAAAGACTTAACCCAGACCCTAATATCTACAAAGAATTAACCGACTCCCAAAACCAATTGCTGCTTCTTCATCAACAAAATCTAACCCTATTTGAACAGAAACTTATTGCGTCTTATTCAGAATGGGCACAGGTCCCATCTAAATTCTTGGCAAAAATAATTAGAAATAGTCAAACTCCTCCTAGAATCTCATTTATACAATTCCAAAACAAGATCTTTAATTCAGATTCTGAAATAATACAGATATTCTCATTTTTATATTCAGATATATATTCAAAAAAGATAGATCCCTCCATCAGTCAACATATGAGTAGCTTTCTGAATTCTATAAAATACCCCTCTCTAAACAAGTCTCAAAGTGACATGCTTTCTGCCCCCCTAAACCTACAGGAAATTGAAACAGCTATCTCTATGCTTAAAGTAGGCAAATCTCCTGGTCCAGATGGATTTACAGCCAAGTTCTTTAAATCTTTCAAAACAATAGTTTCCCCTATTCTATTAAAGGTATTCAATTACATAATAAAATATGGCATATCAGACTTACACTTGAATACTTCGAAAACTATTTTAATTATGAAAAACAATAAAGATAAATCTGATCCCCATAACTATCGTCCCATCTCACTGATAAACATTGACATTAAGATCCTAGCTTCACTTCTAGCTAACAGACTAAAAAAAGTTTTACCTTTTATAATATCCTCGGAACAAGCAGGATTTATGACACATAGACATACTTGGGGCAACATCCTAACATTAGACTCTTTAATATACTTGACTAAAAAAGAGAAAAATCCATTCTATGCCCTGACGTTAGATGCATCCAAAGCATTTGACAGTGTTAATTGGGAATTTCTTTTTCAAACTATGGCCCAATTTAAAATACCTACCCCCTTTATAGACATGATTAAAGTTCTTTATAAAAACTCATATACTTACCTATGGATTAACAAAAACATCTCTAAACCCTTAAAGATAACTAATGGGACAAGACAGGGATCTCCTTTTCTATTCACGGCATATTTTCTATATATGGCGGCACAGTGGTGCAGTGGTTAACATTGTCACCTCACAGCAAGAGGTTCTCTGGTTCGATTCTCGGCTGGGGTGCCTTCTGTGTGGAGTTTGCATGTTCTCCCTGTGTTCGCGTGGGTTTCCTCCGGGTACTCCGGTTTCCTCCCACATTCCAAAGACATGCATCTGGAGCATTTCTCCCCGGGCCTCTGCTGAAAACAGGCTCTGTGGAACCTAGTTGGACATTCCCGGTCAACAAATGTTAAAAAAAAAAAAAAATTCAACATATTTATAGAATCACTTTTTCTTTATATTGGTCAAAATACTTTTCATAACATTCCCAAAATATTAAATACCGAAATATTACTCTCAGCTTTTGCAGATGATATAATATTTATTTTCAACTTCCTAACACTGACCTGAATAAGATTGTTAACTCTATTAACATGTTTTCAAAAGCTTCAGATTACCAGATTAATTTTAAGAAGTCCCATATCTTTCCCATAAATCCCCTAGGTCATAAACCTAAATACTTCCCTAATTCTCCCTTCAAGACTGTATTTGACATCAAATACTTAGGGACTCACTTTGAACACAACCACCTCTCCATGTTTCAGAACAATTTGCTTAAAGCTTGGGCAAAAATATCCCTTGATCTACGCAGATGGGAGCGAATGAATCTTTCTCTTTTATCTAAATCAGCGATAATTAAAATTATGATTCTCCCCAGACTCCTCTATCAATTTAACTCCACAGATCAAACAGTGTCTAAATCATTCTTATGTAGAATCAGTAAAGAACTAGCCAAATTTTTATGGTATCCTAAATCAGTGAGAATTTCATATTTTAAATTACCACTTCCTAAAACTAAAGGTGGGCTTGGTCTCCCGGATCTCCACCTATACTGTACAATCATATGTGCCAGTAGGCTATTATTAATCTCAAATCTTAATAATAAAGAGTATAACTCTTACCCTATCTGGGCCAAATTGTGGTATCAACATATTCTAAGCAGTAAAATCAATCCTGTAGCTCTTCCTTTTCTGCCCTTGGACACTATAGACAATTTTAACTTATCTGCTAACATAAGACAAAAAAATAGATCCTTTCAAAACATGCTAAAACTCATTAAACTAGACAAAACTCTTGCCCTTCTTCAACCTCTCCATTTATTTTATTTTTATTTTATTTTATTTTACATTTGTTGACCGGGCTAGTCTGGCTGGATACATGTCCATTTTCAGCAGAGGAATAAAATTTACTACTCTAAGTTAAAAGCTAAGATCAGATCTTACAAAAAGGAAAGATAATTTAAAAGGAACAAGTTTACAATAAGCAGTTCATTAAATATACACAATTGTACAAAAAGTACATACTTAATCTCAAAACAGTGAAAGAAACAAAACTGAGGAGGGTAGAGAAGAAAAGAGTGGAGAAACAGGGTAAGAGAAAATGGTTAGTCAGGTGTATTGCAGGAACACAGCCAATGATTTTGGAAGTAGTGTTTAAGTTTTTGTTTGAAAAGTGGCAGGATGTGGTCAGAGTTATGTCACTAGGTAGGAGATTCCAACTTTTACCTATTGTGTTAGTGAATAAAGAAACACCTGCTGTGTTGTTTGCCTTTATAGATTTTGTCATGAGTTTACAAGAGGAGAGGAAGAGTTGAGATTGTTGTAAGGGATTAGAAGTTGAGAGAGTATTGGGGTGTTGTCAGGTAGGTATAAAATGTTGTGGGCAATAGTGAGTTGAGGAATTATAAGGTAGTTTTGAAATTCTAGCCAGCCTAGTTGTTTTAGATTTAGACAATGGTGGGTCCTAAATGGGTTACTAGTTTGTTGAGGTTGCTTTTCTTAAGGTTTGTATAAATAGATAGGGGGGCGTAGGAGAGTTGATAAAAGATGAGATTGTGCAATTTTGATTCTAGTTGCTGGGGTTAGAAAAGGTTTGATCTATTTTTCTGTTAACTAATTTGATGTTGTTGTTAATGTGCTGATCAAGGAGAGATTATTGTCAATGGTTATTCCTAAAAGCTTTGTAGTGAGATCAGGTGAGATTTTAGAAGGAGAAACCAAACCATGTTTCGAATTAAAGGTATTTTGGGTCAGTGAGATCAGTTCTGTAGGGATGGTGCCGAGCAGATAAGGGGGGAATCATCTCTGCGTGTGTATTGCAGGTTGCTTGTGGGATTGCAGTCTGTAGATCATTAATAAAGAGAGAGAACAGAAGTGAGAATGGAATGGGGCCCTGGGAACTCCGAGGAAATGGGCAAGAGTGATGAGATATGGTTTTCCCATAATACTGCTTGTTGTCTGTTGTTAAGATAAGATTTAAACCACTTAATGGTGAATTTGTTATTGTTGTTACGATTTTTGTTGAATAGTCTCACGAAGAAAGAAGCCATGATTTTGCTAGGGGTGAGAGGAGAAGGATAGGTCTAAAGTTAGATGTTTATAAGTAAGGATATAGGGTAAGCTATTTCTTTTGCTTTTTGAAGGAGGAAGAGAGCTTGTCTTGTCAGAAGGGTGCAGGTTTTCGTTTTTGTGAGTTTGTGAATATGAAAGAGTAGATATATAGATTAGAGAGAAGTTAAGAAGGGAAGGAGCTATATTTGGAATATAATTTTAGTGTTGTTTTGTGTTGGTTTGTTTGTGTGAATATTAGATTGAATAGTTTCAAAGAAAAAAAAAGAAAGAAATTCTAGAGGGGGTCTGGGGGGGGGGGTCAGAGTTATAATTAAATCATTTGTCTATGGCATCTCCATTTTGTCCATGCTCTGTTTCTAGTTTGAATGATGGGGGCTGTTTTGGTTTTTACTCTAATAGAACGTTCAGGAGCATGTTTATCAAGTATGGATAAGAAGGTAGTATTGAAATATGAGACTGCCTCAAACCCCAATATTAGAATAAACAATATATCAATAAATCTTTCTAACTTCCCTCTTATTAAAAACGTCACGGTCTGGGATATACTCAAACATAAAAATGAAACACTTACAAATCTCTGCATAATTCTCAAAGTTAACAAGAAATATTTAACTATCCTTCGCCAGATGCGAGAGTTAATATCATCAAAATTTATACAACTTCTAGATAACAACCAAGATATTTCCAAGCTAGAGACGATTATTCAAACTCTGATCTCACCGGAAAAAATGCTCTCCAATTCATACAAGCTTCTAAGCTCTATTATTCACGAATCAGGCTGTCTCTTCTTCACCTACTGGGACAAATGCAACCCTCAACTATCGATGAAACAGAAATTGTCAGCTATAAAAATCACCCTAGACTATTCACTCTTTAAAAAACTTTTTTATACGCAACTAATGATTAATAATAATGCTTACTACACTCCCTCTATATTATCCAAATTTGACTCGAAGAAATCCCCCTCCTGCCCGTGTTGTACATTTCCAAATGCCGACTTGATTCATGTTTTATGGTCCTGTAATTACTCGCATAAACTCTGGACGTCACTAAAAGTTCGCCTCCAGAAGATGGGATACCATAAATCCACCCTTTCCTGGGAATTAGCTATCCTTCATATCCCCACAAGTGCTCTCTCTAAATTTGATCTACATGTTCTGTTTTTTTTATGCTCACTCATGAAACTCTATATATCTAAAATCTGGATAGACCGTACTAAGTTATGTTGGAACAACTTTAAGGAAATGGCTCATTCATACATTGCAGCACAAAAACTTATTATAAAAAGCCCTAAAAGATTGCCCTCTTAATAAAAGTTTGGGAAAAGGTTAATGCTCTCATTTTGAATGAAGCATAATTTTATTTTTCCAATCTAGGGAATAAGACTATCTTATAATTCATGTCTATTTTTACAGATATTTCTCCTATTTGGTTAGCTAATTGTATATTTTGTATATATTGTATATTTTTTTTGTTATAAGATCATAAATTCTTACTGTTCTTATTTTCTCTTGTTAATTATGTGCTCAGCCTATACTCTATTTCATGTACCAGCAATTTATCATTGGCTGCGCATCCTATTGTTGTTGATATTTCTTATGAAATCAATAAAAAGTTTTTTGAAAAAAAAAAAAAAAGAATTGGGAATACCTGAAATAGTATGCAAAGCCACATAGTGTATAGAATTAGCAAAGAGTATAAGGTATAGACCTAAAATAAATAAAAAAAACATTGAAAGTTGGGGACACATAACATATAAACAGCTTAGTTACAACAGTGTGTGTGTGTGTGTGTGGGGGGGGGCAATTTTGAGTTAGATTTTGACTTAGGAAAATATGCTTGCTATGCTAGTTAAATGTGAAGAATTAATAATCTGGGTCTGTGGAATACAATGGAATGGTAAATTAATAATTCACTTTAAGAGAAGTGCTTCATCAAAAAGATATTTTGGCACTTACTACAATCTTCAGTGAAAGAAGAGTGGGAGAGGAGTTTATGGAGAGCCTCGTGATTTAAGAACACAGCTTTTAGTCTATCAGAGTAACTAAGAGTACTGAGGAATGACATTTTTTTGGTGAGGAAATGTTGAGCTTAAGAACCCATGATGAAGGAGTTAGGTGGGTAGGTCGGAAAACTTTCCAGATTTCTCTTGGAATCATTGGATTGTTTAATTTCCATTTAAAAAGAAAAACAGGTCTCTACATTCTCCTATAGATCTCATGTAATTAGCTTCTAAATTCTATGACTTGCTAGGAAACGTAGCTTTGTTTTCTCCTAATGAGAACTTTTAATACTTTAAAACATTGCACTAAAAAATGATGTAGCCAATAATATAAATACAACAAATTAAGAAATTTACTTTTTCAGCATAGCAGTCTTAAATGCAGATGCAGTTCAGTCAGTTTTCTCTCTTTTTTTATTGGAAAAGATTTAGTGATTATTTGAAACAGTTATTTTGTTGGATCAAATGTGAGCTAGGGTGCAGAAATGATTACCTATCACAAACTGAATACTTATTCCTGTGCTTACAGAGGGGCTGTTCTTATTGATGGCAGGATGTGATACTAAATGCATGGTTAGCTATAATGATAAAGAGGTTTTTGCTTATTCTCCAAGGTAATTTGATTAATATTAGAAAGAAATGGAAATCTGAAGTAAAACCTAAAAAAAAAATTAACGACTCTGGCACTACTGCAGGATAGCTATAGAAACATAGCTATATCTGGAAAAAAAATCAAAATAGTGCTTTTGCAGGGGGGCTTCCAGTATAGTTGTTGGGGGGTTTCCCCAACTTCCCCTTACTTATACATTCTAACCCCACAGTTGCAGAAATGCTGAGTTGGTGCTTAGTCTATAACTCCGCAATGTATTCTCAGTATCTCCCTGAAAATGAAAGGTATTTGCCCTTTCTCCATGTTTATTTGACTGAGAAGCTAGTAAAATAAGCAGAAATGTGGGACTAAATCCCCCTATGGGGGTGTAGGGAGGACCTATTTCTTCATATTTTGTCTTGTGGCTTTCTAAAATGGCAAATAATTTTATGTGATAGTTCTGTTATTGGAGTAACTTAAATGACTAGAATCTGAAAGTATGTGGAGAACAGATAAAGCATTTAGAATGGCAGTGAAATATTTCATTTTATCCAGTCATTTTTTTAAAATATAGTTTCTTTCACTTCTACTATATATTTTGTGTTAAGGAATAATTCTTAATAAACAGATAAAGGAGTACACTGAAATCCTTTATTGTAACTTATTTCCTTGCTTGCACAGATTCTGTTATTATTATATGAAATTTAACTGTGTAAGTCAAGTTACTTTTTTGCAGGAATCAGTTGATTAATGTCACTAAGCCAATTAATATCTCTTTTTTGGAAATTCATTAATTTGTACAGTTGCAGCACAAGTGGATATAAACATACAATTTGCTGTAGTCACTCCTACTCCTTTATTCTGCAGTGTAAATGCTATGAACAGATAGTTGATGAAGCATATATTACCAATTATAGTACTCATATTATTTTGTCTTTTATACATCACCTTTTTCTTTTTTTACCTCGGCTAATGGAGCACAACAATGTTTAAACATGTCATTGTATATGTAATATTAATTCCCCTTTATTGGAAAAGGTTGTGTTTTGGAGATGGAAGATTTGTGTAAAACAGGTATTTCAGTGGCCCAGTCTGTGAGACAGATGTGTCCCATTCATACTTCTTAGTAGATGAATTTTGGGCAATGCCAAAAGTAATGGTGGGAAAGGTTCCAAAATAGGACAGTTTATTATATTGTTGTTAAAAACTTAGAAAGTGGAATGAATCGCAGGTTTAGCTTCAGCATCTATTTTCCTAAGGGTATGCGTTCTGAAACTTCAATATCTGTCATTATTTAGGGACTTCAGTCCACAACAGTTTGCCAGAAAACCACAAGTTTTCTAAAAAAAAAAAACAGACCAAATGTATAGATCAAAAATGTGGACATTCTGTAAAATTCTGAACAATTAAGAGGTATGGTCCCATTGGTGTGATCACTATAGCCTTCAAACCTTTATCCTATAGTCTGGCCTACTTCTCAAACATAAAAAGGTCTGTTTCCATTGTAATCCATACCACATTGACAGATTTCTCTCCTTGTGACTTGGATTGCCTATTACAACTCCTCTTTCTCATTGGCTTGACTGTGGAGCAAAGAGTAAATGAGAGAGAGAGAGAGACCTCAAAGTACAAAACACAAGTGTTTTGATGTTTTTTTAGAAAATAAGCATGTGGAAGAAGGTAAGACAACACAAATGCTGGAATTATAAAATACAGGTAGTAATATACTACTCCACTCTGTGACTAATTGGCAAATAATTTTATGTGATAGTTCTGCTATTATCCTAAGGGCTTCTCCCGCTCACCAGACTGAGTAAGGAGAAGGTCACAGTAAGCTGCCTGTCGGGCGCTAGAATCCGCCACATAACGCAAGCACTCAGGTCTCTCAACAGCAGCTACAAATATGACTCAGTCATTGTCCACGCTGGTGTAAACGACCTGAGACGTACCTCCTTGGACTACATGAAAAGAGACATTGAGGAGCTCTCTGATTATGTAGCTCAGGCAGGTATGACCCTGACCTTGAGCAGTATCCTACCTTCACCAAGAATGATGCCACAATACAGAGATAAGATGATCAGCTTTAACAATTAGCTTAAACTCTGGTGTCATTCAAAGGGGATCCAATGTCTGTCTGCCTGGGATGACATGCTGGACAAGCCACGCTGCTTCGCAAGGGACGGCTTGCACCTGTCACCCCTGGGATTCCGGATATTGGCAAAGGCTCTTGCCACCCCCATAGTGCCTTTTTAGGCAAGGCTCAAATTCTAAACCTACCACCCTAGAACACAAAAAGGAAAAAACTAAGGGTAATGCTGCTCAATGCCAGAAGTCTAAATCTCAAAATGCACGCACTCGAGGCCCTTCTCAGTATGGAGAACATTGATGTCTGTGCTGTGACAGAAACCTGGTTCAAGGCTCCTGAGAGCACCCCAGCACTATCAGGTTTTACCTCATATCATGCGTTCCGCCCCAAAATCCGGACAATACCAAAAAGGAGGGGTATCCATATTCATCAAGGACACCCACACCTCAAGACTGGTGGCAACGCACGATGCATCGGAGACCATCCAGGTGCAATTAACCATAGGCAAGACTGCGCTGCAAATTGTAGCATGTTACAGGCCACCCTCACAAACTCAGGAACCTCACATGGCCTTCCTGAAAACACTAGAGGGGATAAATGTATCACCAAACACCATCATACTAGGTGACTTAAATTACCCTAATATAGACTGGGAACACTACTCAAGCCCAAACACCCTAGCCCAAAAGTTCCTGGAATTCATAAACTCAAATGCCATGGAACAACTAGTCACCATCCCCACAAGAGGAGAAAACATACTTGATCTCATCATCACGAACATGGGAGCACAATGTTCAACACCGGACGTATACCCCTCACTGGTGAGATCAGATCACAAACTAATCTCACTAGAGGTCCTCATCCCACCCCCACCTGAAATAAAAAAGACCACAGTAAAGAACTTCTCGAAAGCCGACTTCACACTTCTAAAGACTAGTGTGGTCTCCTTTAAGGCCCCCGAGCCAGCGGAAAACAGTACTCAAGTCGCTGAATCACTTACAAATGCCTTCTACCAGCACCTGCAGGACTGCATGGACAAGGCAATCCCAAGCAAAACAAAGACTCTTTGTACCAAAGGCAAGCGTCCAGTCTGGTGGACCCCAGCCATAAACAAACTCTACAACAAAAGGAGGAAGCTACTACAAGATAGAGCAAAATCCTTAAAAGGTAAGACACCCTTGATCACTATAAGTAAAAAACTAAGAGCTCTCATAAAATCATCCAAAGCAAATTTTGAGAGAAAAATAGCTAAAGACTCAAAAGACAATCATAAGGCCTTCTTTAGCTATGTTAGAAACCTGGGAGGAAACTCCCAGATATGCTCAGAACTAGTTCAAAATGATGTGAAGATTACTGATCCTACAGACATTGCCAACATACTGGCTGACAGGTTCAGTGCAAACTTCTCCCCCCCCCAAAAGGAGAGATATCTATACCAAACGATTGCAGCCCCCCAAACATCTCTAACGCCCAAGTGAGAACTGCTCTCTCCAAAGCAAAAAACACAGCATCCATGGGACCTGATGGTGTCCCCAGCTGTGTGCTCCATGAACTCAACGAGGAATTAAACCCACAGCTAGGACAGCTGTTTAATCATAGTCTTACCTCTGGATACGTACTGCAACTGTGGTCCCACTTCACAAAGGCGGTGCCTCCACCGACCCTGGAAATTACCGGCCCATTAGCTTGACAAGCCTTATCTGCAAAGCCATGGAGAGGATCATAATGGACCTCATAAACAAACACATAGAGAATTTTCAGACTTTGGATCCAACCCAGTTTGGCTTTGTCAAAGGCAGATCATGCCTTTTAAACTTGGTTGACTTTTTCGAAACAGTCACCAAAGCCATTGATGAGGGAAAGGCAGTCCATACAGCCTACCTCGATCTGGTGAAGGCCTTCGATACAATACCCCACTCGGGTATCATTGAAAAACTCATCAGCTTAAATGTTAACCCATACATCACAAGATGGGTTGCAAACTGGCTGAGTGACAGAACCCACAGGGTCAGAGTTGCTGGCGCCATGTCAGACTCAAAGCCTGTCACAAGTGGTGTCCCACAGGGCTCAGTCCTGGGCCCACTCTTGTTTGGCATCTACTTTTCCAGTACAAGCAAACACAGGAGGGTTATGGCTGACAAAGTTTGCAGATGACTGCAAACTGGGCGCCATAGTAGAAAACACATCTGACACAGATATCCTTCAGAAGGGTCTCACAGAAACGGATAACTGGTGCCAGAGCCATGGCCTAAAGTTAAATGCCAAAAATGCATAGTCATACCCTTCAGGAAAAACAAGGTTACCCCTAGCTACCAAACAGGTGGCAATCCACTGAACACAGAAGAAGTTATCAGGGACCTGGGGACCCAGGTTGATAGTAGTCTGTCATTCGACACCCATGTAGCTAAAGTAGTTAGGAAGACCTTCTACATTGCCCACCTTATCATGAAGGGATTCTCATCTAGATCAAGGGAGGTCATAGTCTCCCTATACTCATCACTCATCAGACCAATGATTGAGTACAATGCCCCATTCGGAATGTATCTGACCCGCACTTGCAGCAGCTGGAGAGGCCACAAAAGTTCCTCACCAAAAGGATAAAGGGTCTCAAAAATCTGTCCTATGCTGCCTGACTGAAAGAACTCCAGCTCTATTCAGTCGCACCGCTTGCTCAGAGGTGACCTTTGCCTAACATACAAGGCCATGTCAAACCCAGATTTGATGAATATGCTTCACCTCAAAAATCTAGATCCATCAGAACCACAAGGGCGGAGACTTAAACCTCGACACGGCTATTAATAGGACGTGCTGGAGGGATAGATTCATCACCCAAAGACTCCCTATGCTGTGGAACAAAATCCCGGTATATGTGAGGCAGAGCACCTCGCTGGCCTTGTTCAAGAGAAATCTTGACCAATGGATGGGAGATCACAGATATACCCCAGGGATTACCTCAGTGTCACTGCTCGACAGAGGCACAGCAAAATAATGGGTATAGTTCCCCATACTAAAGGGGTGGCGTAAGCCAGAAAACGATGGGCTAGGCTTGTAAATGCCCTCGGGCAGATAGCCTAGTATGAACCTATGAACCTATGAACCTATAAATGGTGTATGTCTGTATGTGTGTGTGTGAACATCAGAACATTTCTACAACTGTAGCGAATCCCGATAGTTGTATATTGTACTTAAGAAAGACATAGATCTCTAAATGCAGTACCCTCAAACATAAGCAAAACAGTTGTGGCTCAGAGTAATTAACAGTTCAGAAGTGACCTGAAATTGATTAGCATCTTAGACAGCAGGGAAGCTAGATATTGGAGAATGGGAGTAAATGACCATTAACAGAAGGCCTAACCTTTATGAAGAGATGGTGTGGGCCTCTGCACCAACAACTGCAAAAGGTATTATCTATGTATGTAGAGACACACGCACACAGATTTTATATATGTATCTGTGTCTGTCTATGGCTATCTATATACATGTATTAATGTTTCATTGTATTTTGCATTTCATAACTGTGATAATGCATCTTGGCACAGAGCCCCATTTCACTGCAGGCTCTAGAATATAAAGTTTCATAAAATACTTGTACCATCTGATGCAAACTGATATTCTGGAGGATACAGTAATAGCTTTGCATATATACACAAATGAGCCATGTTATATAAATGCATTGAACATGGAAATTTGTTAAGTTTAACATCTGATGAAAAAATATCAAATAAATTTACCAACTGATGCAATACAGAATGCAATGATACAGAGATTCATATCATTTATATATTGAGAAGTTTAAAATAAATTTTACATAGACAAACAATAAATGCAAGTCTTTAATATGATGAAAATCATTTTGTGCAGTCATTAAGCATAGAAAGAAACATATCAGGAAGAGGACAAAGTAAGATGGAAATGATATTTTGACTAAAATATTCCAAGATTTCTAGAGAAGTAATTGTAAACAGTATAAAAATGCAAAAAACAGAGTATGGGATTGAACATTTTAAGTTATCAGGTGTTTGTGTCAGTATATAAGCAAAAACATAGCCATGATTTTTCTGTAATTTAAGGTTTGATTTAAAGAACTAATACTTGTTGGGGGAATTTAATATAGCCTACATGACATTTTATATAACCCAGACCCAGAACCAACAGAGGAGAACACATCGCAGTGGAAACAAAGGTATGTGAAGCCCTTAGGATAATAGCCAAAGGTACCTTCCAAGGACCAACTGTGAACATGATGGGGGTCTCACAAGCATCAGCATCCAGGGTACTCCATCAGTTCCTGGATGCCATACTACTACATGCTAGTGAGCACATTTATTTTCCTCTCACTCCTGACACAAGGTCAGCAATATGCAGCACTTCTACAATGTAGCATACTACTCTGAGGTACCGGGTGCTATTGAATGCACTCATGTACACATCAAGGAACCACCCGGTGAGCAGGGTAAAATCTACATCAATTGCAAGGGGTACCACTCTATCAACTGCCAGGTCATGTGCAATGCCCAGGGCATTATCATGAATGTGTGTACTGGCAGCCCTGGCAGTTATCATGACTCCCATATCTGGCACACATCACAGCTGTACCAGAGGTTTGCTAGGGGGGACATCCCACATGGCCATTTACTGGGGGATGCTGGCTATGCCCTGGACCTGTGGATGAAATGCACACACAGACACACACACACACACACACACACACACACACACACACACACACCGAAGAACACCATAATGAGACATATGCACAAACTAGAAACATCATAGAGCATGTGTTTGGGCTGCTGAAGACATGGTTACAGTGTCTTGATATATCTGGGGGAGCCCTGCAGTACTCTCCAGCCACATGTGTACATATGTTCATAGTATGTGCCATGCTACACTGTATGATCCTGCAGAAACAGCTGCAGCAGGATCAGCAAAGAGAAGGGATACACAGCCCTCCACCAGTGCTTAGGTCACCACAGTCACCATCACAGGAGGACTCGGAGGAGCCCCCTGATGAAGTCCTCACAGGCAGACATAGGCATCCCCAGTATGCCCTGGCATTGGCTAAGAGACAACACATAGCACATTTGCTGAAAACCTAGGGCCCTAGTGACTGACAACTTACTTCTACTCACATACATATAGAAAATGTGTTGATGCCAGGCAACCCACACCTATCCATGTATTGGTTGTGTATGGCTAGAATCACACAGTGTCAACCCTGAACTACAGGTCTCTTAACTGCTACATTTATAGGGTAAGTCTCTAAGCTACACACTAATTGTAATGATTACTATAATACATCGTATGTATGGATCTACTGCTGTTAAACAAGGAAATATAGTGGACTAACTGGACAGGTGTAACATCCATATGGTATTACAGATACCCAGTCCAATAGTATGTGTTCTTTAGTAGTCACTAGGCCTCATGGTTGGAATATTCACTACATCACTCAAGGGAGATTTTAAACAGTGGGCTCGCATGACATTTGGACTACTGTATATCCCAGCAGATTATGTGCCATTGTTCCCTCAGCCTCAGCACAGCAGTGTACCCACACAATTGCTTTAACACAAAATCACCTATGGTATATCAGTGGACCAGGCAATCTCAGGGCTGTAGCATGGATATTCTCACACTACTGTATATATTTCCTCAAACAGGGTAACAATGTACATATGTTTGCTGTTGATTGTGTGATAAATGACTCCTCTGTCTGGTGACCTGAGTGGCTCAGTGGACTAGGGAAGCTAGTGCAGGCGATGGTGTTGATGGTTCTAATCTGGAAGTAATCACATCTTTTGCATGAGAGGTAGTACTATGTTGGTTTTTATAGACTGTCATACCTCTTACTGCAAGAAATCTGGACAAAGCCAGAAAGATTGAGGGACAAAGTCCCAAGCATAGGGGCAGATCTCAAATATTTTACCCCTAAATCTAGAAAGTCACTGGCAGTAAAGGTGTTGCATTAGTACATATATTCTGAAGAACATAACGTCTGAAACTCAAATTGTTAGAGTGTGCTCAACAATATACAAAGGTTGAAAGTAACTTTGCTACAAATATGCAACATAAATAAGGTATAAGATAAAGCTTGCTTAAATGTAGAAATAGAGTTTAGCAATATGTGATTAGCATCCATACTAAATGACCATGGATTGGAATTTAATTAATCTGCTGAATGGACATTTTTTCCTTACAAACAGGATGTATGCAAGAGCAAATATGCAAAATCTGTTTTTAAAGAACAGTGTGACAATGTGTTTTCTTAAAAAATATGTTTTTCTGCATATAAAAAGAATGGACACAATATGTTTTCTTAAACAACAGGACATGTTTATGACACTGTCACATTGTGTTTCCTTAAAAAACATGTTTTTCTGCATTTGGCACAAGAACAAATGTTCTTATACAAAGATACAAATAGAATACTAAAGACAAAAAACAGGATGTTCACACTGTCAGAAAAGCTGAAAAATAATATAATTAAGTCAGCAGTTTGTGTCGGCATCTGCAACAATCAGTATTGTTTCTACAGGATGAGCAATTCTCCAAAATAGAATACCAAGAGGAAATGTATATGTATGTGCATGACTAAAATTGTATATAAAGATCTGTATTAATCCAGTGATGTTAGGGGTATTGGTAGGGACACATTTGTCCCGAGGTAAATGTTATATCTCTCACATCATCTGTACTATATGAGAACTAAAGTGGAGCAGTAAGTTGCAATGTTAGTCCATCTGGTTTATTATAAAAAGTTATTTGTTACTGCTCTAAGCTGATGCTGCAAAGTATATTCTCTCATCAGTGTATATTCTGCAAGTTTCTGTATGCAACAGACTGTGAATGCAAATATAACCAGACTTTGATTTCAGCAGAATCCAGCCAGCAAGACTGAGTGTCTTAAGAAGACGTCAGATCCATCACAGTAAGCAGCACCATATAATTTTTCACAAATGTTTGTCTGTAAGTAGTATAATGGAATGACATCAATATTCAATACTTCACCAGAAGACCTCAAATGTATGAGAAACAGACCAAACATATGAGGCAAAACAGTAGACATCCTGTGGAAATCAGGACGGTTGAGAGGTATGAAGACTGACAGTCTTTTGGTAGTGTAACATTACCAGCTGCAGTTACAGATTAAGTACAGCACTCAGCTTGGGAATGCTGGGGACCATTTGATGGAAGTGCAGTACTGCAGAAACAGGGGTGGATGTTAATGTCTGTAACATACAAAACCCCAGACTGGAGTACAGGTAGGTGTGGACTGGAGTCACCTTATTAGTACTGACAGCCCCACTGGGCATGATATGGTTCGAGATTAAGGTAAGTGATTGTTTTTTTTTCAAGGGAGATCCTGTTCCCCTTCATCAAAAAGGCCTGACATGTATAAATGTCTGTACATACACATATACATACACAGATTCACTTTATAATCTGGAAATACTGAAATATCAAATTTCAGTGTCTCAAGACAATAAAGCCGAACTTCCGAAATAGTGACACCCCATAACCGCAAATTCAACATTTCCAGATTCGCAGTTATGGGGTTTGTGGTGGTGTGGTACGTGAAGTAGGATATACTGTGTACCTGATGTATGGTGTGGTGTGTGGATATGGTTGGAGATTAAGGTAAGTGAATTTTTAAGGGTTTTGGGTAGGGATTTAAGTGCATGCGAGTGTGTTTGGAGGTTTTAGGTGTGGGTTAGGGTAGGTAAGAGTATGAGTGTTATAGTGTTGAAGGTGGTGTTGTTTGTACATATGTGATGTGTGTGCGCATGCACAAGGGGACTGTAGAGTGTGTAGTGATGAGTTTACTGTCTTTTTTTTCTGTTTAGTGCGACCTTGGAGTTAGTATACATAAGTAGAGGGGGTGTGGGAGGCGCAGGCCCCACATGGGGGTGCAGGGGGGCTCGCCCCCCTGCTTATCATGTAGGGTAGGTTTGTCTATTTGTTTTGTTGTGTTTGTGTGTGTTTTGTTTGTTGTAATGTGGGGAGGACAGTGTATGTGCTGTGTCATGCCTAGTGTGTATACATTCGCAATTTTAAATTTCGTGCTTTTGGGGTTTCGGTGTTTTGATTTTTCAGCTTTATAATCTTGATATTGAAATTTGATATTTCAGTATTTCAAGATTATAAAGTGAATCCACGTACACATATCTGTTTCTCTCTCTCCCTCTCACATGCTTAGTATATCTATCGCTATGTAGTGTCAAATAGATATGTACAGATATGTACAAATATATATATATATATATATATATATATATATATATATATATATATATATATATATATATAGTAAAAGGATACACACCCCATATTTCTACAAAACACATACATATACACACATGCAGCTACAGTTATATATACATCCCTGTTGTATACAGAAATGTGTGTGGATGTCTGTATTGTCTGACTTACCCTAATAATGGTGAGTAAATCTCCACTATTACACAGCCATATTGTTGCTCAAAGAATTCAAATTAAGGGTCCAACAGTACAAATTCCACTCACCCACAGACCACTGTGCCTGCTGGATGTCACCACATAGACAGACACAGGTGAGCAGGTGCTGTAATGTATAATGTTGTACAGTGCAGCTTGTCCCTGTCTACAGGTATGCTTATGTAAATGCAAGCTGCCACATATGACCATAACTGTACGCACAGCTAGGATAATTACAGGTATCCCACTGCTAAGATACTAGATGCAGATAACACTATACAGCAATATTACACTGTAGATGACAGATGCTGGTCAACACAGTCCTAATTTGTGTAATGTACAAGTACTTTTCCTGCCATCATATATATAACACACTTAATGTGTGGAGTGTGCAATAAGTACTGTGATCTATAGTGTATAAGACTAGACAAACAGGGGTTCTAATCTCACTGCAGCCCATTTGACACATGACTATGTCAGTGTGTGTGTGTGTGTGTGACTCTCTCTCTATCTTCCTGCAAATGAACCATCATGCCCTCATGGGCTATCCACCTGCAATGGTTATGCACTTTTTTGCCCTGTAACTTGCTGCTGGCTTGCCCACTACCCTCTTCTACAAGGCCTGATGTCAGCCACCTTAAGACTACCAGCTGACAATGTAAGATCATATGTAAGCTGTAAGCTGTGGTGCATGTGATAAGTACAGTGATCTATAGTGTATAAAACTAGATAGATAGGGAATTTTAAGCTAACTCCAGCCCACTTGGTGTGCGAGTATATATCCATAGGCCCTCAGCTTGGTAGCCTAGCCATATGTAGAGTTTTGTAATGTTTTATTTGTAACAGCTGATGTAGCCCCCCAAAGGACTGACCACAATAAACTTGCTTATGTCATCAAGCATATGTCCTAAAATTATAGTACTAGCAGACAGATATGTTGCATGCATCCCAGACAGGAGATGTGTTGCGTGCATCATGTACTGTGATCTATAGTATGTACCACCAGCACTACATGTATGCCTTGGCATTTCCTGTACTCACTGATTGGAAGTAGTGCTAGCCTGTATGTATCCATGTGTTTTTGAGAGCCTGGTAGAGCATTTTACAACATGTAGAGGAACCATGAGACATATGGATTAAACACAGAGAGTACTGTAGCCTTTGACTGTCACTGGTCAGAAAGTGGTGGATGCATTCACTGTTGTACAACCAATGCCAACAGGTTTGGGGCATGGCACTAGTATACTGAATGTGGCAGTCATCACAGCTATAATTGTGTGGAATGGCACACTTGGCATATCACTACACAGGCATATTGCAAATGTAGCAGCTATACAGGTGCAATTGTGTGCAATGGCACACTTGCCATGTCACTACACAGGCATATTATGCAACTGTAGCAGCCATACAGGTGCCAAGGTACACCAATACACATTGTAGAGAACATGTCCTATGAAGTCCATGTCAGGACTGTACATGTGTAGTCTGTCTCCAATATGCTTTGGAGGGGATGTGTATGGCTCCATAAAGGGAGGTGTGTGTGTGTGTGTGTGTGTGTGTGTGTGTGTGTGTGTGTGTGTGTGTGTGTATATATATATATATATATATATATATATATACACACACATATATACATACACACACACATTCACTTAAATACAATTACTCAAACAATCTAATTAATCAACCATCAATTAAAATAATCATATATACATTTTAAAGAAACTCTACAGTTACATTCACTATTTTGACCTACTGGAGATACTGTATTAAACTTTAAAATATATAAAGTCTCTTTATACAATAATTTATTTTTCATTAACACATCTGTTTCTGATATAAGTTCCAAAATACAAGCTTTTAACAGTGAAAAGACAAGTAAAAAAAATGTAAAGCTATAGGGCTCATAGCATTATTATTTTTTATGTCTCTATATGTTCTTGCAATCGTAACTTGAATATTCTTTTAGTCTCCCCTATATAAAACAAGTTTCAGGGGCAAGACATAGCATATACCACTGATTTAGTTATACACAAAAAAGCAGAACAGAATTTTACACCATTTATTTTTACAAAACATTTGATGATGTTGGAACAAACTGAACACCTTCCACAAGGGAAGGTGCCACATTCCAAAACCTAGCAGGTGAAACAAATCCATTGTGTACTGCCATCATCACTGATATTCCTACTTCTCTTGAAACCACCCTTCTGTATTAATTAAGTAGGGCCAATAATATCTAATGGCATCAATAATTTTCTCACTTAAGATATTATATACAGTAGACTTTTCTACACTCCTGCACAATGCTAAATTCTCTATTATTTATCTTATTTACTAAAGGCCTATTATGAAGTAAGCTGGTATCCATTTTTTATGAAGGGCATCTAAAAAACATTTTCATCATACCCCCTTTGCTTGAAATTAATACATTTCCTTTCTAGGCCCATTTCATCATTACATAGCCTGCTGACTCAATTCATAAGGTAGCGCCTTCAAAGTATGTGGTGGATGGCAACTGCTACTATCCAAAATATAATCTCCAATTCCCTTTCTGCGTATGTTAGTTACTATCTTATTGTTCCTAACAGTCAAAGTGACATCTAGATAGTTAACTATTTTTCCTATCTGTAAGCGATAAAATTTTATCTGAAAGTGATTTGCATCTAAATCACTTATAAACTGGGGGGCTATTTCAGCACCCCCCCATACATAAAAAAATCAAATCTATATATCTACAATATAAAACATAAATATTAAAAAAAAATTCAATCTACACAAAAACAACTTCAAAAAGGCCCATGAGCAGGTTAGGATACATGGGTGCAAAAGATGCTCCCATGGCAGTACCTTGTACTTGATTGTAAAAATGATTAGTCAAACAAAAATACAATAATTCCATCACATGATTACTAACAGGACTATCACCTAGAAAAAAATAACAGCTTCCATACCCAACTCATGAGTAATACGTATATAGAGACTTTTTTTTACATCTATAACTATCCAGTAATATTCATTACATTTAACACATTTTATCAACAAAATGGAAAGTGTCTTTAATAAAAGAATTTAACTTGCCTACATAGTTCAAAAGATAGGAATGTAAAAATAATTACCATATTATGGAGAAAATAATTCTGTCCTGCTACTATAGGTCTACCTGGGGGGCTCACATTTTTATGTGTCTTTGGCAGACAACAGAACTTGACCATTGAGCTTCCTTTAAATTTATTTAGGGCATTTTTTTTGTAAAATAGCCCAGTCTTAGGCCTTTAGCTACTAGTTCTAACTTCGTTATAGCTTAATAAAAAAAAAATCAGTATTTATTGTTCTATATACTTGGCCATCAGATAAATGGTCCATGTACATTTTCAGGTTTTGTTTCCAGTGCATAACAATGTTTCTGTCTTTAGCAGAGAGTTTCATCATTATATCTGATCTTTTACATAAATTTAATGTAGACAGCCATTCATTTTTACTCATTTATACCAACTGTCTTTCTTCTCAAAAGAAAAATCTTTCAGAACTTTCTCTGAGGTAAAATTAAGCATCTTAGAAAATTGGAAAATCACCTGGTTATTAAATGCAGGTATAAAAGTGAAATATGCATTAAGACTTTCAGCTGTTTCAAATGAAGAATCACAAGAGAAGAAATCCAGCAATGCATCTTCACTTGCAGGTACACTTTTCTTCATTAACTGACATACTTTCACCATTACATTCAAAATAATTAACCAAATGCAGTTTTCTTATTCTGCTTTAATAAAATGTGCTCTGGGTAGAGCTGTTGGTATAAACTTTAAACCATACTTCAAAGCAGATATTTCAGTTTCACTTAAATCAACCACACAAATTCACAATACAATTTTTCAAATCACATCTTGTTATACTGATAACTACTGTGCAAACATGTTTAAAATCATTGTTTGAACTGTTGAAAGTCTCTGTTACCTTCATACCATCATTTAAAGCTGTTTTGTTGATTGCAGCCATTCTGCTGTCTTCCCTGTTGTTTCCCTTGGCCCCAAAACATATTATGTATGTAATTAGGTTGTTGTGGAACAAGCAAAGGTGGATAGCCTGTATTTTCATTATCAGAGCCTGCAGAAGTAGTAGTTCCATCTGTAGAGGCAAAGGAGACATTTTGGGCTTTCTTAGATCTCACAGAGGCATTTTTAAAGCCTCTGGTACCTCTCTGATTGGTTACCTTGAAAGCCAAACCACAGACATAGTCTCTAAGGTCTCTTTGTCACTTATTGATTTTACATTGTGTAATTTCACTAGAGTTTTCTTCTAACTTGATATTTAAAGAGCATAATAATCATTCAAACTTAGAACCACCCAGCTGCCCAGATAATTCATCACAAGCAGCTGCAATTTCAGCCTTCACTTTAAGCTGTTTTAGGGTCTTGTTCTATTAGTATAAGCAGCTATTCCCTTACACACCTGTGGGAGGCAGCAATCCATCTCTTCTCAAACTCTAGGTCAGTTACATCAGAGATATCAAAGGCAGCAGAAGAATTCTTTACAAAACGTAACCCCCTAGGGTAATGTCTATATCCAAATATCTCTGCAAGCCTAGAATATTATAATGTAAGGCATTTTCTCTAAACAGCAGCTGTTCAAGTGACTCTAAATTAGTATGGTCAGCTGTTGAGAAATGTACTGTATTAGCCTTACCCACTTCATTGAAAGGGTCAGTAGATCTTTTCCCTCTTCCTTCTAACAGACGACCCCAAGTTTTAACAGGGGCAGCATTGGATATATAAGTACTCGGCTCCATCTGGGTTTCACCAACTTCAAAAAATACATGACAATTGTTGCAGCAATCCACTGGCCATCTCTCACCATATAAAAAAACACCAAACAAGTGTTAACACACCAGACAACAAAGCCAGCAAAAAAGATGCCACCAATTTTGTATTAAATAGTTTTGCCGCCTCAGCACAGCCTTCCTGGAGTTACAAAATATGTCACACGATACATCCATATATATATATATATATATATATATATATATATATATATATATATATATACATATATACACACACACACACACACACACACACACACACACACACACACACACACACACACACACACACACACACACACACACACACACACACACACACACATATATTCACTTAAATACAATTAATCAAACAATCATCTAATTAATCAACCATCAGCTAAAATAATCATATATACATTTTAAAGAAACACTCTCCAGTTACATTCGCTATTTAGACCTGCTGGAGATAATGTATTAGATTTTAAAATATATAAACTCTCTCTATACAATAATTTCCTTTTCATTAACACTTCATGTGTTTCTGAAATATGTTTTAAAATACAAGCTTTTAACAGTGAAAAGTCACTGCTATGACAAGTAAAGAAATGTAAAGCTATAGGGCTCATAGCATTATTATTTTTTATGTCTCTAATATGTTCTTGTAACCGTAACTTGAATATTCTTTTAGTCTCCCCTATATAAAACAAGTTACAGGGGCAAGACAAAGCATATACCACTGAGTTAGTTATACATGAAAAAGCAGTAGTGGAACAGAATTTTACACCATTTAATCTTTCAAAACATTTGGTGATGTTGAAACAAACCGAACACCTTCCACAAGGGAAAGTGCCACATTCCAAAACCTGCAGATTAAATTTTTCACCAGGTGAAACAAATCCATTGTGTACCACCATATCTCTGATATTTCTACTTCTCTAGAAAGAGATAAGTAAGTAAGTAATATAGTCACCTGTGCATCAGACACATAGCTGCATTTCTCTGTATTGATGTCAAGGATGATAGGTATGTGGCACAGGTATTGTCACTTGCACAGGGTGTTGTATGAGGATGCAGGAGGCCTCGGCTGGCCCAAATGGTAGACAGTATTATGAGTCAGGGGGAGCATGTCAGATGGACCACGGAGAGGTGCTGTGTGTGTCTGTAGGTGACTTGCATATGGCAGTGGTGTGTGAGTGTGTGCATGTACAGTCAAGCTCAGTGCTAGCCCTACAGTTGTGTATATTGGACAGCTGTGGACCATATATGGTAGAATTGACAGTTCACCATCTCCAGCCCTGAACACGGGAACTGACTCTGCCAGGAGTTGCACTGGCACCTCCATGACTAAGGTCAGAAGTGGTGCTAGTACCCAACAGTGATTGCTGTCTGCTGGGACCGTGTACCCCACAGGACCACCCAGGACCACAAGCCCATGGCCTGCCATGTCATACTGTGGACAGCACACTCCCCTCCATAGCACTGGATGTACTGCCACTACACTCCGTGATTGTGCATGGCCATGTGGACTCTCAGCAAATGTTGCCTCACTGTGGCCACCATCATCATCATCAGTGTCCAAGGAGACACTGAGATCAGGTTGTGTAGGGGACAGACTCCAACTCTCATGGTCACCTGCAATAAGAACGAAAAAAGCACTACATTAATACCTGCACTATTGTGTACGAAAAGCATTCAAGACTCCTAACAATGAATACCCACAACTGCATTAGCGGTTAAACAACTTCCATCCCCGCCTTCATCCACAAAGCACTACCTGGGAACACAATTCAAATTCAAATCAAGTCCTTTTATAACCATCACTTGAAGTAAATGAAGTCAAACATGACCAATAATATTTACTTTTTACTTACTCACTATGACACTATAATTGAAAAAAACAACTCAAATCCCAGTACAACTCTCTTCACAATTTTATGGAAATACACATCTCACTGCCTAATGTATTAGCCTTCAACCTGTTGTATTTTAAAAGGCATTTTAGATTCCTGGCCTCATTTAAACCAGGAGCCTTTCTGCTCTTACCTGTAACTGCCAAAGAGTATCTGTTTGCTGAATTACACTCCTGCGACTACCCCCTCTCGAAACCTTAGGTACCTCCTCCAGACTGGCAATTAAAAGCATCCTATGCTATCTACACACTGGGAAATCCCACACATCATCCCTCTACACAATAGTGGCAATTCTAACAAATACTCCAACTACCCTCCAATAGCATTACTGTCTCCTTTAGCTAAAATAATAGAAAGATGTATCCATAAACAACTACTTGATCACTTACTGCAAAATAATCTACAAGCAAATTGCCAACATGGCTTCAGACCATTTCATAGTACTACCACTGCTCTTCTATCCTTCTCTAAAAGTATCAACCATAACAATAATAATAACACCCTCTCCTCAGCACTCTTTATTGACCTTTCCAAAGCTTTTGACATGGTCAACCATCAGTTACTTATAAATGTACTAAGATCTCTTTCCCTAGATTCACTGGTTATTTAGTGGTTCCAATCGTACCTTAACAACAGACAACAAGCGGTGCTTTGGGACAATAACCTATCTTTACATCTCCCTGTTACACTAGGAGTCCCTCAGGGCTCAATTCTAGGTCCCCTTCTATTCTCAATCTATGTAAATGACCTTCATCTAGTAATTACTCAAGTTACCTGTATTAAATATGCAGATGATTCTACAATCATCTGCTCAGCTAAATCTTCATCTGAACTACAGTCCTTAACCCAGAGAATGTTTACTGTAGTAGAAAATTGGTTTTTACAATGCTGCCTCCTCCTGAACCCCAAAAAGACAAAACTATTGCTCTTCACACCCACCCGTAAGTCCAGACCAATAAACTTCTCAGTCCTATCCAATAACGGAACCATTATATCTCCAGACCTAACCACTAAACTTCTAGGTATAACAATAGACAACAACCTTACCTACGAAACTCACATTAACAATACTATAAAAACCGTAAACAGGAAACTGGGCTCTCTGTATAGGATAAAACCATTCCTTACTCCACAAGCCAGAACTTCTATTGCCCTTACCCATTTAATCTCCACACTCCTCTGCTTCATCCATATATACAAATCTGACTAAGAACAACCTGAACAAACTGTCAAACTCTTATAATAACATAGCTAGATTTGCCACAGCCTCCTCTTTCGGAACCCAACATTGTCATAATCTGAAACATCTAGGCTGGCTTGGAGCTACAAAACCAAATCCATTATAACCAACTTATCTTTGCCCACAAAACCTTCTTCCAACGAACTAAAATGCCAATACTATCAAACCTTTTCATCCCATATAAAAACCTAAATAACTTACGCTCATCCAAAAGATTACTAGTATCTACTAGTATATCTAACAATATCTCTGTATTTTCCAACAGCATTACAGAACAGCGAGTTACCATAGATATTGTTAGATATACTAGTATCTACTAGTATATCTAACAATATCTCTGGTAACTCGCTGTTCTGTAATGCTGTTGGAAAATACTGGAACCAACTTCTAAATGAACTTACATATATGTCCTCTTTAACACTATTTAAACAAAAATTGAAAACTTTACCTCAAAACACACTGGTTATGCCCCTGTACAAACCCAGACTAAACTAAAATGGCATTGCTATCATCATCATCATCACTACTGACCTAGTTTCTTTTTCCTTCCTTCCTTGAGAATAGAGCTACTAGCACATTTATATAATGTTCTGTAACAATTTTTGTACTCAACAATTGAAATGTAATAATCTACTATTACTTTTGTACATACATTTATATGTTTACCATTTTATGTTTATGCCTATGTTTTATTAATATTTTCAAGTGGTGCTTTTCTCCCCAGGCCTCTGCTGAAAATGGACATGTATCCAGTTAGACTAGCCTGGTCAACAAATGTAAAATAAATAAAAATAAATAAAAATGACGTGTACATAGGGCATTATTCTGGCCCTGACCTGTACTAGACTATTATTGTTCCTTAAGAAAACAAGTGCCATACTTACCAGGTACAGGACCACAGCCTTGTGCAACACCCGAAGGACCTATGAAAGGCTGAGGGTGTGGGAATGTCAGTACCACTCCATGTTGCAGTACAACAAGGTAATATGTCCATATATCTCACATTTAGAGTAGCTAGTCTGTTACTTGTTGTATTGATCCCAATCTGCATATGAGTGTATACCTGGGGTTACACCACCCCCAAAGAACAAAGACCTGACCCCCAGATAAATGTATCTATAGCCTGACACATTGACTGCTACAGTACCACAGTGTTGATCACAATAAGCTTATCTGCATGCTCCTCAGCTGTGGGAACTTGTTATGGATGCCTGGAAGTTTTTGCATGTGCCTAGGTATGCCAGGAATTCCTCAGTGACCATGAGTTATTGTTCTGATGCAGCCCCTCCACCAGTGACAGCATGATCCCTGGCTATATGTGCTGCCTGTACACATGCAGTAATAATCATATTGATTGCCCAGTGGCAAACCTGATCATATGTCCTGCCCTGCTGGCCCCTGGCATTAACTTCATGGACAAGGTCTAACCACAATGCAGCCTGCTGTTCCCTATTATGTCTACCTCTGGATAACAGGATGTCATGATGCTGCTTGAGTCCTTACAAGATTATCTCATTCTCTGCATCCAAGAAGTGTGGGTGTCATCTGTGTTACATTATTCCTGAAAGACAACACAAGGGGAGCACATTATAGGAGGAGATATGTGGACATCCACTATGTACAGATAAAGCAAGGACAAAATGGCAAGCACTATCCACTGCTTGCTCACACATGGCATAGCCCACAGTGTTCAACAGACTACGTGTGTGGATACAACTGACATAGTACCATTACCATGGTATTCCCTGTGTGCCATGACAGCTTCTGCTGTATGATCATACACCCAACACTCCAGTCCATTGTGGTGTGTCCCCTAAGGCCAACCACACAATAATATGTCATAGAAGCAGTGCCAGACAAATAGCAGTGTGCTATTACAATCACTATATAGGGGCATTCTAACAACACCTGTGTGCCACACTGACAAAATACAATGCTCCCATGATGCATTGTACGTCCCCTGTAGGTGTAAGTCAGCAGGGTATTACTGACATGTCATTAACACAGGTCTATGACCAGCTTACTGCTGTAATCCCTATGCCCCATACCTCTATCCTCCCATTTGAATCTTGTTATACACAAGAAAACGGCTAGAGTACAGTACTCTTCTGTTGAACTTTGTGTTTTGTTAAACTTTCAGAAAGGCATGGTCTGTGTGAGTAAGTTCTCATACAGAATGGTTCCCATAACCAGCTGTCTGCCTTTTAAATATGCTCCCCATCTGCAGGTGATTACCTCTAAACCAATCTGTGGTTCTGAAATGCTAATTGCACCCAAAGCAGCTGAATTGTACTATTGTTAGGCAATGACATGCAAGCACTGTGCAATATATAAGTCCTTCATGTAGACCTGGTCCCCTTTCTTAGCTGTTGAGATGGACACTACTGGGATGAGAAGACTACATCATCACAGAGTATAGGTCTGTAGCAGAAACCTTTGCATAGAGCTGTGTGTACCAAAGGCTGGAGCTGCTGCTGCAGGTAGTAAACATAGGCAGAGAGTCTGGACACTTTGGAGGATGACAAGCTGTAGGTGTATCTCTGTCAGCTGTGTCAGCCCTGTTGTAGAGGCAGTGCCAGGGTAAGCTACCCTTTATACTCCGATTAAGGCATATGTTTAAGGTACGGATGTTAGGCAACTGTGGCAATAACAGAGTACTAGGTGACATATTGTACTTCTATACGGATAGGTTAAGTGTGTCCCTACCTGCAGGTTTGTGTCTTCATGCACTGAAAAGTGGTTATTTAATATGCAATGCTTTGTGTGGATAAAGAGTGTATTAGTGATCTATTAATTGCTGTCTTCACAATAATGTAATTGAAATGCAGCATAACACTGGATTTGAACCCAGGACTGTATGTGGCAAAATGTACTGCGTGCAAATAATTTAATACACTGTGCTACTGCGCCACCACTATAACAGGTATAGTTGCAAGGTACTATATATGTGCACACATACAGGTTGTGACAAACATTTTCTACATCCATCAATATATGCATGGCTTTATATGCATGTATTTTTGCACCAGAGTCTCAATTGAAAATGCATTTTGCCATGAATGCCTTAACAGGTGACTTTGTTGCTGATAAAAGGACACATTTACCTCTGATTACAGGTCTCAGTTACATCCATTATTATGTGTTTGACTGTCTAGTATTGTACTATTGCACCAGGATCCAAGATAAACTACCATTTTTTTCCATTACTGTTTGTTCCTATTTGCGTGGTATGGCGCATTGCACAGCTCTGCAGAAACATGCCTAATGACTGTAACTGGCAATTACTATGTTTTGTTTAAACCACCTGTTTTAATTAATAGTTTCATGGTGTAGCAGGTTAATGCAGTGTGCTGCAGGTGTGATGGGCTTAGGTTTGAAACATGGCAGAGGTGTTTATTTTGTACATGTGACTTACAATGTTAAAAACAAATATACTCATTATAGCTCAAGAAAAGCAAAAAGGGGAGATAGGAAAGTGGTAAAATAAGAGCTAGCAGGGGGAAAACATACTGAAAGGCAGGTAGGGATGTGCAGAAAGGGTGAAGGAAAGCACCATAGATATCCACTTTTTGTAGAGCAACAAGTGTGCACTTTGCCAGATTTGGAGATAAATTTGGATTCTCAAACCCCATACAGAGGGGCCATGACAACATAACTGCATTGTCAAGTCAATCTGGCCAAATTACCTGTGTCCAGTGGACATGTGTGAAACAGAAAGCTATGTATGGGACAATATATATATATATATATATATATATATATATATATATATATATATATATATATACATATTTTTTTTTTTTGGTTTGTTTTTTTTGTTTTTCTGTTTTTTTGTGAGACAGGTGCCCATTTATTTTAAGGTGAGAGTGGAATGTTGGGGAAAGGACATAGGTACATGTGGAGGAGGTACATTGGGTAGGGGAGGATGCATTTGCAAACAGACAAGACAGCAGATGGGCTATGTGTGACACATGAGGGGGTGAACACCTTTGATGGGGAGGGTGTTGTGGAATTTGAGTCCCATGTGCCTCCATATGGCAGCAGCATGACTCATGTCCCCACCTATGAGACCATTGGCACTGCTCCTTCACTGCCCCGAGGGTGGCTATGCTGGTGGTGCCCCATCAGGTCAGCAGGCATACCCTCAATCCAGCACAGGCATTGGTCATAGCCATGGTGGACTATCCTGAGCACTAGGACTTGTAGTTCATCATGGGTGATCACTCTCCCTCTGCCACCACTCCCATAGGGGCACTGGGCCCCATCTCCTGGGGCAGTACTACCCAATTGCCGCAGGTAGTGCAGGGGCAGTTAAAGAAGCACCACCGGTCTGGGTCCCAGATGTGCTGTGGCAAGGTAGGGGGATCAGCCAAAACTAGCCTACCTTGACATGCTGTGGGGCATGAAGTAAAGCAATATGTTATGGTTAGTAACAACCAAATTGTTGTTAGTATTAACAGAATGGAACATCATATTTATTAAGCCAAATTCATATTAATGTGTATTCTGTGCAACACAACATAAAGTAACATAACAGTCAGTATGGTAACAGCATGCCAGTGTGAAGTAAACCATATGGTCCCCAAAACAATTAGTTTAACAAAATATGTTAATATTGAATCATAATAAAACATAACAACAATCAATCACATTTTCCAAAATATAGTTTAACAAAATATGTTACTATTGAATCATAATAAAACATAACAACAATCAATCACATTTTCCAAAATATAGTTTAACAAAATATGTTAATATGAAATCATAATAAAACATAACAATAATCAACAACATTTTCCAACATATAGTTAGTTTAACAAAATATGTTAATATTAAATAATAATAATGATGACTAAATTAAGATAAGGGTTGGTGAGAGAGAGAAAAAAAAAACACTCCATTAGTGTGATTGGAGATGATATCCCTGACAACACTGGTCATATATACTTCTATAGGTGTGTACTGACAGTTGTGATTACAGTGACTACAATTCTTCTATAGCTGATGTAACATCTACATAACCTCTCAAGCTGATATCATGAGACAATAAGGTCAAAGACTAACAAATGCAGGTACAGAACTACTCAGAATGGTTTCACATAATGTGGACTTATATAACTACCAGGGTGTTCTGTAAATGGATTAGGTAATACATTGCATTCCAGGTAATAATTTATTTGGTAAACATGTGACCGACAGTTTAGTCAGTTCTAATTACAATATGAGAAATTGTGACACTTAAAAGGCATGTTTATGTATAGTAATTAAACTAGACAGCTGTCTTGGCTTAGTTGGCATGCATGGGAGTGGAACCCATTAGCTGTGACTGCAGGGGACATCTGCAAATACTTGAATAATTGACTGCAGAGCATAGTATGGAGAAGCAAGATATACAGCCATACTGGGATTACACCATTTTATTTGTGAATCAACAATGCTGATGAACACATTCTTGCTATTGAGTGTACCATTTTGTGAGATCTAAACATAATATATGCACATAATATGGGCTATCCCACCAATCACATTTTTATATTCTTGGGGAGAGTGAAATTGTATGCATTATGTGGCTAATACTGAAAATGTAGTGCTACATAGCACTGGGTTTGAATCCAGGACTGTGTGTGGCAAAATGTACAGTGTACAAGGCATTTAACACATTGAGCTACTGAGGCACTGCTGACTGCAGAATGACTGATACTTGCCTGGAGACCACCTGTAAACATGTTATCAGCTACTGAGGCACTGCTGACTGCAGAATGACTGATACTTGCCTGGAGACCACCTGGAAACATATTATGAATTATGCAATACAAGTTACAGGACGTTCCTCTAGCATTTTAGTACTGTAGTACTGTTACAGTGTTTTACTAGACTGCAGTGCTAATAGAAGGCACATGCATGTTATACAACCATACCATATATTACTACAGCTTTATTTCACGTTCAACAATACAGGTGAACACATACTACTGTTATTGGTGTGCAATATATGTGAAGTCCACATACACAGAATATCCAGCTGTGGAGTGACCTGCCTGATCCATATACCTTTATTACCTGATGTCTGTGGAAGAAAAAGCATTATGTGACTGGTATTGGTATTGGCCTAGGGAAAGCCTTGAACAGTACTATGTGTTAAGCAATACAGTTTTCAACCATTAGATTTTCATTCTACAGCTATTACACTGTTATACTTGGCTGCAGCAACCTTACCTTACAGACTCAATGCATACAACTCTACTGCAATGGTTATGACAAGACAGTTCTGATGTACACTATTTTCCTTGCTGTTATTGATATTGTTTTTTGTTCTTATTTTTATTTTATTTATTTTTATTTATTTATTTAACATTTGTTAACCAGGAATGTCTGACTTGGAATGAAGCCAATGTTCAGCGGAGGCCCGGGAAGAACTGCTCCGGATGCATATCTTTGTAATGTGGGAGGAAACTGGATTACCTGGAGGAAACCCACATGAATGCAGGGAGGACTCCACACAAAAGGCACTCCAGCTGAGAATCGAACAAGAGAACCTCTTGCTGTGAGGCAACAATGCTAACGCTGCACCACTGTGCAGTTATTGAACTACAGTTATTCATTTATTGCACTGCAGCTGTAATTCTAACTTTATTGCACTGCAGACTTCATTGTATATACTTTATTGGAGTTAATGCCTTACTCATTCTTGATTATTGCAGTACAGTTGGAAGAATACATCCATACTCACCACACTCATGGCACAACCTGGACAGGCACCAAGCATGAGACTCAACATTGTGAGCCATCTCAGCTATATCTGTTGGGAGAGAGGCACACCATTATGCATACCAGTTTTGTACAGAATCAGATTACATATCTCCCTTCTTTCATCTTTTCAGGTTGTCATGGTGGTGATGACAATGATCACCTGTATGGGGTTTCCCAGTAACACTGGTGAGTTCTCTGGCCAGCTGGTCCCAGGCCTCCACCTTAAACTCGAAGCCCTGGAAGCCACCCTGCAGCAGTCTAGCCTCATGGTTTTTCACAAGGATATCAACCATGACCCTGGACTCCTGAATGCCCCAGCACTGCACCTGAAAGTGCACACCTTCTCTAACCACCAGCCATATCATCAGATGATAGACTCCAATGGTTTCTACAGAATTCTCACCTCTTGTTCCTTATATAGATTGTTTTTTTGCCCTTACACATCATTGAGGAACATTCAAAAAAGTGCCACATTGCTTAGCAGTGTGCAAAATGGCCAAGTGGAGCTGAGCAGTGATCAAACATACACAATCATGGTTTAAGCACTGAGCATCATGCAAATAGTGGCAGCTGTTAACATGTTTATGGGTGCTTAGCAGGTTTGAGCACAGTTGAGCAGAGTGCAGCAGAGCCATAGTTTAAAATCTCATTCATAATGTGTGCAACAAAAATACAGGCAAGTTTTGACTTCCATGTATTCAAACCTTGGACCTACCCTGGACCTACTACACATAAACCAGTAACTCTACCCATTAAGCTATGTGGATATTAAGAAATCTGGTATACCTTTGCATATACTAACAAGCTACCTTTTTGCAATGTTGAGCCCATGCCAAGCTGCACAAATACACTTAAACAAACCAAAAAATAAGTAATTACATTACATCTGATTTCTATTTTTAGATGTCCGGCAGGTGTCTGCCATGTATATATGAGCTCCATTTGGCTTAGCTGCACTCCGCACCATGCAAACTCCAATTACAAAAAAAAAAAAAAAAACAACATAAAATGTCATTATGTTTATTAATTACATTCAGTTTCTATATTTAGATGTCTGGCAAGTGTAAGCTAGTCTACATGTGAGCACAGTTTGGCATTGCTGTGCTCTGCACCGTGCCGCAGAAACATGCATTTAAAAAAAAAAAAGCAACACTGACTCAATATTCATATTCCTTGGCTTTCCCTCAGCAGAGTGCCATCATTAATATGCATGGCACACTGCCGGGGGTGTGGCTGTGTACATGGATACATTCCGTGTAGGCCTTACATGGTGCCTCCATGGAGTTTATTAAATCCTGGGGGTTGTTTTTTCTGAGGTAATAGGGGATTGGGTTCTTTATTTTTCAGACATAAAATATAGGGTATCACCCACAGCATTTTCAGATTTTGTTGTCCTGAATATCATTTTGTTCTGGGAGCATTAGCTTTCTTTCGTTGTTAGTACTGGATTTTTTTTTGGGGGGGCAGGACATGTTTGTCGGGTACATATTAATTTTGGAGTAGAGTGACTTGAGAGGGCTGGAGCAAATGAAATGACTGAATCCAGTTTAGATTATGAAGGTCTAGGCAGTAGTGAGATCTACAAGGGAGGCTGGTAGACAATTTAGCTAGTTTATTACAGCATTATTACAGTTTTAGTCTTTATAATGTTTGCAAGTATCTAAATATTTAAAAGGTGTATTATAATGTTAGAAACGGGCTTTTCCAATTGTTTTTCATTCTGATCAAGTGTCCTGGATCCATATAGCAACCAGGGTTTTTAGTGTGTTTTTTTTTTTCTGCTGTTTAAATGTGATAATCAAATGTTATGTTAGCTGTAATCATGTCTAGAAGCTTTGCATGGGGTAGTATTTTGACCTTTGTAGTACCTGAAGATATAATATGAATATAGCTTTGTTGTGTCAGTGTAATTTAGGAGTGAAAAGAAGCAGCTTAGTCTTATTGGGATTTAGTAGGAGATATGAGAGTTCAAGCTAGGACTTAATAGAGGTAATTGTTTCAGATGTGATAAGTAGGTACATTACAGACGAGTTTACAGTCATATGGGTATTGAATTAGGGGTGCTTGGTTGGCTGCTAGGTATAAATATATTTAACATGAATGGGTCACGTATTGAACCATGATCCACTCCCACAGTCACAGGTAAAAAGTGTGAGAACTTGTTTTGCCATTTGACTACCTGAAAACTGTTGGACAGGTTGCTATGAAACCAAGAGAGGGATGAGTGTGAGAGATCAAGGGAAGAGATTTTTTTGTAGACGTTTTGAGTGGGAGATTGTGTCAAATGCATTTGACAGATCAAGAAAGACAGAGAAAACCATATTACTAGTGATATACGTATCTGTGCTATCTTCTCAGGCAACAATGAGGAAACACAGTATGTGACGACCACAAAACCTTTAATTAAATACAACCAAAAATATTAATCATTTACACACTTGTTGCGAGAGTTTAGCGCTTTCACCTATCCATAGTAGGCTTCATCAGAACTCATTTGAAATAAAAACAAGCGCCATTTTAAATAAACTTTTAGGCGCGAAACTGAGCCAGATTTATAACTGTTATTTAAAGTGCTACTGTGCTATTTAGTAAGTAGGACAACATTGAAGTGTCCATAACAAGTATAGTTAGAAAACATATGCTGACATATTACAATTGTTGTACATATCCAACCAAGTTAATACGTTCATTGACAGAACAACAATAAAATAGAATAAAATAGAATTGCACATTATTTAAAAATTGATTCATTATTGAGTTATATGTTAACAAGTGTACATAATAAATAAAAATAAAAGTAATAATGGAAATAAAAAATGAATAATGAAAAAATGAAAAAATATGACAGAATATGACAAGTAGTTAATAATAATGAGGGGCCTGTTATTCTGTTTTGTCATTGATTGGGAAGAATTGGCAAGTTGGAAATGCCGTGTCTACCCATTAAATAATAATAACTATGAATATTACTAAATAATAATGTTAATCAATTATTGTGTGTTGCTTATTAATGCTTAAAATAAAAATCATTAGATGATTTAGTTAATGTGTAGTATAAATAACTAAATAAATATCAATAATAATGAATGATAATGAAAAATAATATCTAAAAATATCTAAAAAATAATTATGAGCTATGTTAATTGTTTGTAAGAAAGTATTATAATGAATAATATTATTATGCTAAAAATTATTATGCTAAAAATTAGGAAGCATGTGAGTGTGTTAATGAGAGAATAGATTAATGAATAAAAATAAATGAATAAATATGTAAATAAATATATATTAAATAATTTTGTGTCATATTTCATTTCATCAGTAAGGGTTTGATAGCAATGGTGTCATTTAATCCAGGTAACATGGCAGCATCTGTATATAATTGCCACCATATTTCTCTGTAACTTAATATATCTTTTGTGTTACCTCCTCTGAGATCAAACTTGATCTGTTCTAGTATGGCAAATTTAAACTTGTGTTGATCACCATTGCTTTCTACGTGTCTATACAATGCGTTGATGAAATGAAATATGACACAAAATTATTTAATATATATTTATTTACATATTTATTCATTTATTTTTATTCATTAATCTATTCTCTCATTAACACACTCATATGCTTCCTAATTTTTAGCATAATAATTTTTAGCATAATAATATTATTCATTATAATACTTTCTTACAAACAATTAACATAGCTCATAAGTATTTTTTAGATATTTTTAGATATTATTTTTCATTATCATTCATTATTATTGATATTTATTTAGTTATTTATACTACACATTAACTAAATCATCTAATGATTTTTATTTTAAGCATTAATAAGCAACACACAATAATTGATTAACATTATTATTTAGTAATATTCATAGTTATTATTATTTAATGGGTAGACACGGCATTTCCAACTTGCCAATTCTTCCCAATCAATGACAAAACAGAATAACAGGCCCCTCATTATTATTAACTACTTGTCATATTCTGTCATATTTTTTCATTTTTTCATTATTCATTTTTTATTTCCATTATTACTTTTATTTTTATTTATTATGTACACTTGTTAACATATAGCTCAATAATGAATCAATTTTTAAATAATGTGCAATTCTATTTTATTCTATTTTATTGTTGTTCTGTCAATGAACGTATTAACTTGGTTGGATATGTACAACAATTGTAATATGTCAGCATATGTTTTCTAACTATACTTGTTATGGACACTTTAATGTTGTCCTACTTACTAAATAGCACAGTAGCACTTTAAATAACAGTTATAAATCTGGCTCAGTTTCGCGCCTAAAAGTTTATTTAAAATGGCGCTTGTTTTTATTTCAAATGAGTTCTGATGAAGCCTACTATGGATAGGTGAAAGCGCTAAACTCTCGCAACAAGTGTGTAAATGATTAATATTTTTGGTTGTATTTAATTAAAGGTTTTGTGGTCGTCACGTACTGTGTTTCCTCATTGTTGCCTGAGAAGATAGCACAGATACGTATTTTACTAGTTGATATTACTAGTGATGGTATTTACAAAGTGTAGTAGGGCAGTAATGGTACCATGGTAAGGGTGAATGCCATGTTGGAGGAAGATGATTATTGTCAGTAAGATAACTAAGTAGGTGCATGTGCGTGTGTTGGTGCGTGTGTGTCTGTACATTTTTCTATGATTCTAGATAAATGTATTAAGATAGCTATAGGTCACTAGTTTGAGTAATCAAGAGAGGATCCCCACTTTATGTACGTAGGTGCATCACACATGAGTGTGACCATTTTCCTGATGGCAAGGACATGACATTCATTGATGAGACTCTTTATTAGGATAGATATTAGGTATGCAAAGACTTCAGCAGCAACTGTGAAATACTGAAAGGGCACATCTTCAGTAGCTGGGGCTGTGTTTTTATACAGTGTTTTTTAATAGTTGAAGTTGGAATCGGTTGTAATGAGATGTTAATTTCCTAACAATTTGTTTGCAGGAGGCATATGGGCTAAGTTTTGTTAGTATCTTTATGTACTGATTAGATGGCTTCTATAAAGTAATTGTTGAACTCATTGGCTGCCATAGAAGGACTCACACGATGGACTAAGTTGAGAGTTGTGCCAAGGACTTATTAGGTTGTTAATTTTAGCCCAGAATTCTTTCAGGCTAATCAGATGTATTGTGTACAGGTTGCAGCAATGGTTCTATTTGTCAGACTTTATACTCTGTGTTGCCTTATTTTTGAGACTTCTGAGGTGTTGGAGTTTGGCCTGGGTTTTCTGAGTACGTCATACATTCTATGCCTCATCACATTTCATCATAAGTCTTTTGGATTCCAGTGGCAGCCAGGGAACTGGTGTTACTTTTCATTATTTCTTTCTGAGAGGAACATAAGCACTTAGAATAGATGTGAAGACATCGTTAAACTATACGGTAGCATCACCCACAGTAATGATTTTAGTACAAATCAATTGCTTACTTTTAGTTTCAAAATGAAAATTGGATGATTAATTTGGTTAAATTGTGGACTAGGCCTGGTTTTTGTGGATGGATCTGGGGCCTAATTGCTTAGATAGGTTACAGATGATCACTAAGGTTATCAGATAGAGTGCCAGTAGAGAATATATTATTAGGTTGTAAGTTTAGTATCCAGTCTAGTATTGATGTTTTGGCAGAGGATTTATTATACCTTGTAAAGTTATTAACTGTTTATGCAAAATTGTAGAGATTAATATGTATTTGTGGATCATTGTAAATAATATAGGACCAATCTATATTCAAGTCTTGTAGGATTAGAATTTCTTGTAGTATGTTATCAGAGGTCCAGTGTAATATGTCTTGCACTGTGGAGACATTGTAGCTTGGAGGAATGGACACAGTAATGGTGCATAACATCTTGTGTGAGTTTTAATTTCAGAGGTGATCTGAGGAGTTCTGCCTTATGAAGTAAGGGTATGCTTTGTTTGTAGGGAGAATGATCAAATTTGTTATGGTTAATAATGGCTACTCCTCCAGCCATTTATTTATTCTATCAGCTCTGATGATACTATACCCTGGTAGTAGGATTTTGTTATGTATTGCAGGGTGCTGCTATTAGTAACTATGGAGTTAGGTGGCTCATGGTGCACTCTAGGTTAGGCTAACCCTTGGCATGCAAGGACATAGCTAAAAGTGCTATGTAGTCTCAGCAGCATTCATGCAAATGCACCAAACAATACACTGGGAGAGTTAGGTGTGGAGGAAAGATCCTCATGATCATAAGATCAAAGGATCATAGGAAGTTACTAGGGTATTGGCCTTGAGGCCCTTATAAGCCTAGCCAAGAGGCTCATGCATAGACTAATTGGCACTCAATGCCCCTGTCCAGCAGGGACACAGGTGGAATCTAAGGGATGTATTTTCTATCTCCCATCCAGTTATCCAGGTTGTGCTTATAGGATCATAGGAAGTTACTTGGCTATTGGCCATGAGGCCCTTATGGTCTTCCCAGAACCTGACTCTTACCTTTAAAGGGGAACAAGCTGGATGATGTGTCTCTTGGTTCAACCAGGAAACAAGGAGATGTAGGGCTCTCACTCTTTCAGGTGAAATAACGGGTTGGCTTTTACTCGGGAGGGGGAATGAATAAGTTGATAAGGTGTTGGACTATGGATGAGTAAGATGGAGAAATGAGGAAAAATTGTTTGAGGCTACTGCTTAAAAATCATATCTGCATGCACAATGTCTGGGTAAAGCTTTTTGCGGTGTTTATTATGATGTTCTGAATGAGCACAACAAACCCAGTAGCATAATAAATGCTGATGAGCAAAACACTGAGGCAAGAAAAAGGAAAAGTTGTGCATGAATATATTGCATTGTATGCCAAAGAAAACCAAGCTTTGCGTATAGTAAAAGGGTAAGTATACCTGAAGATGAATGACAGTAGTGAAAGTGGAAAGAAGATTAGAGGAGATGAAATTTATCACAACACTCCATTCCACAAAACAGATATTTGGTGCTTTAAATGACTGAACAGGAGTAACCTTTATCTTAACTTTAAATTCAGAGCTTGCAGTTTTAGTAGAGAACAGTTTTACTTAGTATAGAAATGTACTGACAAATGGTAAGTTAAAACTGAGTACAAATGGAAAAGCAGAATGGAATTAGAAGCACATTGTTTAGGAACAAATATCTTTCCTGGTTCAGGGTATATTTATCCTTATTAGGAAGAGAAAATTTGTATTTCTTGATTACAGTAACCTAACTGGTTGCAGCATGAGTTTAAGCAGTGTTTGTGTGACAGCACATGATTTAAAAGAGTTAGTGCAGTAATAAGGTGAACCCAATATGCAGGAAAGTGCTTAAACCAAACTTGGCACTGTTCTTATGAAGATACCAAACAGGCATTGTAATATAGTTACTCTGCCTAACTCAAGAATTGGTCTTTGTTCTGTGTTCAGCAGCAGGTCTTTTAACAGCAGAAAGTGGTGTTTTTGATTGTAAAATGAACATTGTTCATATTATCTAGAGAACCTATCCATTGCTATTGCACTTAGTGAATTGAACTGGCATCAATTTCTTGCAGTCTTCAAAGCACAAATAATGATCTTCCAATCGGACAACAATTTTACCTCTCAAGAAGAAGAGTGAGGGACTATAGATATTCTTAACACAGGGTCTTAAAGCTACAACTAAAATTAAGTCCCAAACGCTTTCAACAAATGGATACAACCCAGCCAAACCCTGACAAAATGACACAAAAACAAATGGAAGGCTAGCACAGTTTTCATAGAAAAATAAAAGTAATTTTGTTAAAATAAAACAAATGAACTGGAGCTATTGCATGTACGGAGGCATTCTCCCATGTCATTTGAGGATGTTACATCAATGATATTATTTTGGTTCTTATTTTCCACTGTCACAGAAACTATGGAAGTAATGTAAATATTTTGTTTAACTTGCATAAAATGTTAGCTGTAAAAGTGCTAGAAGAAAAGATGTCAGCAAGTATTAGCTGATTTAATAAAAGTACAAACTTAAGTTAAAACTTGAAGTCGGGTATATAAGATAATACTTTTTAAATGTATAGTATCAGGCATTATGTAAAAGAATGTTAGATACAGTTCTGGTCCAGTTTGATAATATGGCTGGACATTTCATGCTGAAGGTACCACTGTTTGCAAGAGTTTATACTGATATTCTAGAACATAGGAATGAAAGCAACTTTTTTATACTGAGAGTAGTCTGCCTGAGCTCAATTTGTAATGCAATTCATGTTTTTTTGACACGGGCATTATTTACAAGCACAGTCCACCATTGAATAGAGCTTGTGCACTATAGGATGTAGCACAAAAGTGACCTGTAACTGATAAAAGCCATTGCCAGGTAGAACAAGTCTCTGCAATATTGCAGCATTGCACATTGGTAATACCCTGAACTCCAGTGCTTCATGCAAATCAATCCACCCCTAGTCTGCACCCCATGTATAAATGTGACACACAGTTGTAGATAGGAGCTGAAGTGTGTACAAATGGATACTGACTCAGTAATCTCCCTCCTCTGCCACTCTGGTGGGAGACAGGGATAGCGTCCTGATGACAGTCAACTGAGTTCATTTAGTGACACAGGTGACTAAAAAAGGAGCAGGGAAACATACGTATGCCTGTCCTGACTTAGAGGACATTTATCAATGATGTGGGAGGTGAAGTGCAAAGACAGGAGTGTAGATTTGCTATCTGATTTAATCTAGAATGGGAGGGTGGACAGTGGTGGGTATGGCATATAAATACCCTCTACATGGGATGTATGTAGGCAAGCTTCCAGGGCAACTTTTAGAATAAGTCCAGAGGGGATATGAGAGGACAGCATAATGAAACAGCTCAAGTGGACTAATGGAGGGTGTTCCAAAACAACAGAAAAAAAGTCTAATAAAATACTCACAAACCACAGATAAATACAGTAAATAAGTTTAATATTAACCATATTTATCATATTAATTTGCAGTTTGTGAAGAGTTTTATAATACATTTTGGGGACAGAAGATGTGCTGGTAGTCCCAGCATGGCTGTGGGGCACTAGAGTGTGGGCCAATTGGTTGCTGTACCAAGGGAAATAAAAAAAAAATCTTCCTTCTCCGTTAGTATATTGCTCAACAGGCAAATATGGATAATATACTAACACTGTTATAAAGGGAGAAAATATCTTCATTGCATGGAAGTAAAATTCCTGCCATGACCCCTCTCAATCCTCCCTACTATCCCTAAGACACTGCTCTACCTGCCCTCTATGTTGTTTTGCTCTACTGACCTCTTTGTCTCTTTACCTCTTAGCTCTTCCTATCCTTCCTTACCTTCCTTATATCTGGTGTCTTTATCAAGAACTGTAACCTCCTTACACTACTATTAATAGTTCACATCTTTCATCTCTCTCCCTCAAACTTCATGTACAGCAACAACAAATGTTACTATGTTTCCTCTTCACTATCGATTGATAAGATTGCACCTATATTGCTAAATATTGCTTCCTTATTATACTTTTTATTTACTTTTATTGTAAAAATGTTTTTCTTTTAATCATTTTGTAAATTGCTTATGCATAGCCTTTATTGTAAAGTTTGTGGAGCTTTTCTCCCCGGGCCTCCACTGAAAAAGGGCTATTCAGCTCAGTCGGACTATTCCAGTCAACAAATGTAAAATAAATAAACAATAAATAAACAGAGTCCATTAGAGTGCAAACAAACCTGATAACACATTTGTCCCTGCTCCACAATGTGAAGCTAGCAAGTGCCACCCAAATGGTGCTCATACAGCACCAGATCCCATCATTACCAGAATATGAAAATAAGCCCCAGTCTGCTACCATGCCTAATATATATAATTTATTTATGAATAACAGTCATGCATGTGCTGAACAGTGTAATACAGTATGCTAATGTACAGTATGCCTTAAAAAGTTGCTGGACATGCCAGCTTATTAAGGCATACTGTATCTTCACAATGTTGCCTAACTTGTCTGCTCTGTATAGTGCTGGCATTCTTCACACTGCTATGTTCCATCCTCAGCACAGCATTGTCTATTATGTGTTCTTAAAACAAGAATGAAAACATATACAACTGAGGACTCTCCAGTAGTATACTAACCATAGATTGCAAGTTGCATTGATGCATCAGAAAAAGAGTATGATCATGAATAACAGGGTGCAACTGTAGAAAGACATATACCACATTCTGATTTCTTGCATTTCTAGCATAATGATGCTAGCTCTTTATCCATGTTAACTAGTTTATCCTGAGTAGGAAACGCTATATGGAGAAACTTTCAAACAAATTCTTTTTAGTATAAGAAAGATGAGTCGCTGTAAGACAGAAACAGAAGTAAATTACCTAAAACTGATAATGCTAAGGTTCTGCAGTTTTAACAGGTTTTTGTCATTGCACAAAATAAAAAAATAAAGAAAGAAAGAACATGCAAACCACACTGAAAGCAAACTTTATTTTGGGATGGTTTGCACATGCTTAAGCAATAACAGGCACATTCTTACATAACACTTTTTTTGAGTTTTCAATGAAGTTTTTGTGAAAAATATAATGACCCACATTAGTTCTCTAAATGAAAATGCAATTTAATCTCACTAGTAAAGTCCATCAAGATGATACAAACCTTCATATGCTATGAAATTATGATATCAGAGGTGTATATAGTAATGATCAATTCATGACAAACCCATAACCTAAATTCTAATGATGCAAAGACTATCCTCAAACACAACTCTTCATAACTTCCTATGAGATGACCTGTTGTTTGTACATAAACATTCCCAGAAAATCATTGATTTTTTTGAGGATGGACACCCTTCCATTCCTTTGGACTTTAGGGAGAAATTATCTGCTACCTACCCTTACTAATTTCAGCAATAATTTTCCTTTTCCATTGACATAAGGCCTAAAAACAACCAACAGGGGCAACTGTCAATTCTGCGGAATAGTGTATATTGTGCAGTGTGCATAGCTGTTGCACTTCTATGTACAAAACCTTCTGAAAGTGAATAAGATGAATTTACACCACCAGCTGACACTCAAGAAATGCTTTGTGAACAAAATCGTATTCAAGCATGCTTCTTTTTTTGACTGGTTTGTAATTAGTGAATCATGTCCCTTAAGCATTCCCCTTGAATGCTCTTGAGGAAGCTATAGTTCAATACTGGAAAAAAAATATATATATATATATATATATATATATATATATATATATACATACATATATATATATATATATATATATATATATATATATATATATATATATATATATATATATATATATATATATCTATGTATATATATATATATATATATATATATATATATATATATATATATATATATATATATATATATATCTATAGTAGATAACCGAAAGAGCAAATCAGAGAATGCTCATATGAGCAAAAATGCTGGGAATTGAAAGGGTGTTTGTGGGGTTGGGGTACAGTGAAGAATGGGATATTTGCCCTTTCCTCACTGCAGTGTGACTGCGGAGTTGCAATATATAGTTAGCAGGGGGGAGTTCAGTTCATAGTTCAGAAGGCATGTTTTAGAGTATGGGACTATACACAAATTCAAATTTAGAGTTCTGGAATTAGTTAAAAAAACAGGCAGATTGGGTGGCATCAAGGTTTATACAGAAGAAATAGAAAATAAATGGATAATGAGATTACAAGCACATGGAGCCCATGGTTTGAATGACAAAGTAACACTTAAACCATTTTTATTGAAGCGCCCATATGCACATTAGGAAAGAATTTTGAAACACATGGCTAAAATATTAAATAATTAGTATTAGTATGAAAATATGTTTTATATATGTGTTTATATTTCTAGAAATATGAGGTAAAGTTTTTTAAATATGTATTTATGTAACTGCTGTATATGTTCATATGTTTGTATAAGTTCTATAATTGCATTTGTGTGAAAGAGGTGATTTAGTATTTTGATATTATGCTTTCACTGCATGTTCTTTTAAGAGAAGCTTTAGAAATAGAAGTATGTGTTTTTAAAGGATTAATTATTTTTATGATGTCATAATGACATTTATAAAGTGATTGGACAAATTATTTTTTAAAAAAGTTATATAAGGTGTGAGTGATATAAACAGTTATAAGTCTGATGAAACGTTTGCTAGAATGTGAAAGCGCTCACCATTGGATCCTATATATGTTTTTCATTTTGGAATAAACTGTTTTGAAGAATAGCTATGGCGAGCCTCTTCTGTTGTTGCTTAGCTGTTTTGAATTATGTTCTGTAGAGGTACCTTGCTCAGGACTGACTGGTTGCTGCTGTTTCAAGATTTAGACATGCTACATCATAAAAATATATGAATGTTAACATAGGTACCACATAATTCCAACCAGCAAAATTACTCCCACGTAAAAAATGCCCAAGCAAATTAGCATATACAGTGATATGTATGTTAACAGATGCAGCCATTTTACCACACTCCACATTCCAACAGCTTCTGTCTTGTAATGTCTTTACTCATAACTTTCTTATCTGTTTACATTAATTTGTACACAAATCTTTTGTCCCACCAATAGATTGATAAAGTAGAGTACTCCATCCATATTGCCTACACTTTCTCTAAGCAACCAATTCAGTCATCTCTCAGTGGCTTGCCTTCACTGAGCACAGCTCCACCAGTATAATTCACTCACTCCAGCTAAACATGAACTAGCAGTCATGCTGCATTCCTTCTGGTTATGGATGAAACAAGCTGGTTGCTTACTACACCAAAATCATGTGAGGATACATAGGCCTGTCTATCCTGTTCCCCAACATTGCACTAAAATTACCAAATGTTTTTGCCTGGCTAAGCTTCCTCATGGTCTTATTCAACACCTGACCCACATCTTCCCTCTAGCATGCTCACCTGATCCTGTAACTTAAGAGGAAATAAGGTAAGGAAATTACATGTCAAAACCTTTTTTAATATATATCAACAGATCATGGAATAATGTGGTGAGATAATGAAAACGCAAACGTCCACTTCACACTATGTCCTTAAATGATTCAGCTGGACAACAGTTAATTGTAATTAATAGAGAGACTAAATACATACTGCAGCTTTGCTTATACGTGCTATACTCACACCGCTACCTGCTGCCTGTCATCTACCATTCAATATTTGGCTCATTTGTTCCCTTCTTCATTGTGGACTAGAACCTAACAACAGGGGTTGCCATAGAATGAGACATCAGTGATTTCCTTATTTTATCTCTAACCTTATGGTGTATACCCAATAACATGTTCCAAGGAGTGGTGTGCAACAGTCATTGTCAACATTGTGTCACTCCTTTCCCCAGGTGAAGTAACCAGTAAAGTATGCCCTGACCCCCCCCCCCCACACACACACACACGTCAGTACTCCCTTCTTTTCAATGGTCTATTCTGGGGACCTTACCAAAGGACTTCTCCCACTTTTTCCTTCCAAAAAAAAAGGTGATCCTGTGATGACATATTATTCCTTCCTTCCCAGTGTCAACTCACGCAGGTGTCAAAGCTGCTAAGAGAGCCTGGGTCACCAGGTCCCTAGACAGGTCATTATCCTTCTATGAAAACTGAGTTGACAGATACATGCCATATTTTAAGTGACATAATCACATAACATTTCTTTTTATCATATACTCTTCTGAAAATGTCATTATGTTTGGCAGAGATGTATATGTTATTTCAACATAGTGGCTTTTGAGATCTTGGACCACAATTATCTCATGTTGGAATTTACATATAGTAAATTAATCATCTGGTTGTCTTTTAAGGTAAAGAGGGATTCATACCTTCTAACAAGGAATGTGAATTTATATCAAAGGTGATTGGGGATAATAAGGGAAGTAATGTCATATTTATCAGTGTCTTAAAGTAGACTTTGAGGTTACTTGAACTGAATGTTCAAGAATGATTATAAATAACCATATCCGTATATAAATACTAATTCCAAACACCATCGAAACGAACCACCACAAACAGGAAGGCCAGTGATAAAAAATACTTGTTTTTATTTCAAAACAGTAACATGGTATACATTCTCCTAGCACCTCAGCCTTGCAAAGGCTTTACAGAGTAACTCTTTCACTAAAACAAATGTTTTTTATAAATCTCTCATTAATAAAATAATTAACCAATTAAACAATAAATTCATTTAAATACAATCAACCTAGTAACAAATCCCCCATTACAGAAAGCATTTCCAATTACATTCCCTTTCTGTATAATTTATTTTAAAATTTTGGGGAGACAAATATTCTTTTTGAATCTGACCAAAAATAGTCGCCTGCAGCCCTGACGGATCACTATCATGACATTGCTGAAAATGTTTAGCAACTGGATTAACTTCAGTAGCTTTTCTGATGTCCCTAATATGTTCCATTATCCTGGCCAAAAGACTTTGTTTTGTTTCTCCTATATAAAATTTTTACATGGGCATTGAAACCCATATAGGATCCCTTCCATTTCACAACTATATATTCCCTGTTCCTTAAATTTGATGCCATTGATGTAATCAAAACTCCTCAGCACAAATTTGCACCCTGTACACCTTCTGCAGGGAAATGTGCCATATTTCCCTATTCTACTATTTCTTGTAACCATGGGCATATGAAACCTTCCATGTATCAGAAAACCTCTAAAAGGTCTTCCCCTCATGTAGGAAATTCTCAGCCTTTTAGAATATAAAAAATCCAGACTACTATCTGTCTATTTTGAGGATGTCCCAAAATATTTAGCCAAATAAGTTTTTCATAACCATATCCATATACTTCACAGTTTGTATTTAACAGTGTAAACAATATCAAAGTAAGACGATAGATTCACCATTTTCAAAATGAATCATAAATGAATGAAGGAAAGAAACAGAAAAAGAAAGGCATAGAAATATAGCAATTACGTTTTGGATGTGAGAATGCTTCATGCATGCAGAGATGATGGCTGACTGGCAGGAGAAACCCCTACACTATAGATGAATTTCTCTGTTACTTTCCTTCATATATAAATAAATAAAGGAACAAACACAAATACACAAAATACTTGATAAAACAGGCATGCATTTTATTCTCATGGTAAAACTAGTACTTGATGCATAAAATTAGATTTAGTACTGCCTTTTTTAAAAAGATGTTAAGACAGTGCTAGTAGCAATACTGCGAACATGCAAACCTAAACATTTTTAATCAAAGCTGTTGCAAGGCACCTTTAGTTGGTCAAGATGCAGTTAATCTGCATCTATGCATGATATTTACATTGAGTAAGTATACACAACGTCTCACTTGTCATAAACAATAGTCCGGTATAACATGAAGGAAAAAATAAATACAAAGTTGATATGATTGTGCCATAAGTAATGAAATAATCAGAGTAAGATGTACTGTTGAAACTGTTGATACGTTTGTAAAGTAGTTGCATATACTTTAATGAATGACCTTTATGAAGACCAGCTTCCAGTATGTCTTCAGTAGCGGTGAATAGGGAATAAACAGGATGATTCCCATTATGTAGCACATTTACAGTCGCACACTCTAAGAATTAAGTCAGCGTGCCAGCTGCTCCTACTGATACCATTTCATCAGGTTTTATCACCTGTCAGCACCACTTACAGAAATCGTGACATATTGACAAGTTAGCACATATTATACAGCTGCTATTTTCTTCTCATTCACTGCCCATCAACACTGTGGCATTTCTGGCAATGAAAATGCACCACTCTGCTGAATATAATGATTCATCTGGTGTCCTCTCTCATTCCTATTACACAATGACTGACACAGTTTTTTTCTTTTCTATTACATATTGAAAGCACAGTGCATGTTATCTCAAAAAACAGCTTATATCATAGTCAGTAATAAGGGACGCTGATGTTCATTCTTAAATGTGATCTAATGATTGCATACAGGGACTATTCTATAACGCTTGCTTGGATATATTCCATATCTGAATCTGTGAGCAATTCATTTTCAAACTTAAGAAATAAAAGCAGGCTATGGATTTTATCTGATAATGGTACTTTGTAGCTTTAGTCACTGTATTACATAGTTACCATTTTCTGATTAAGTTTACTAAATCGTGACCAATATTTTCTTGTACCCCTGCATATACTGACCTTAAAATTGCCACTCAGAGTGTTTCGGGAAGTATTGACATTCAGTTTATGGTCATATTATAAGATTATAAGGAATTTGCAATATCTATGTGTGTGTGTGTGTGTGTGTGTGTGTGTGTGTGTATATATATATATATATATATATATATATATATATATATATATATATATATATATATATTATATATAGATATATATTCCTTCCTAGTTTCCTTCTACTCTGTAAAGCAGAGTATGCATGGATTTTAAAACAAGTACCATGTATACAAGCTGTCCTTGTAGTATAGAAGACATACATTGACAACAGGTGCAGATTTATCTCTATTAGATCCATACTGCAGACTAATTTCTCTGTATCTTCTGTGTACGACATGAAGTGCTAATTAATGACACCGCCCCCTTTAAAAGCAGTGTGTATAGATTGAGAGATACATGGATAAGCACGCATTAAATTATTCTTATAACTTTGTCAGCTTTATCACTATCCTGCATATGACATGGAATTGTTTACATCAAAATCAACTTTTTTTTTGTATTTTAAACCTTGTCAAAACTATTTTAAATAAAGGACATTTTAGGACTTCGAGTAATGTTTAAATCTGAAACAGTAAGCATAGCTGTATGGTTTCTTCAATGGCTGGACATATTAGGAGAATTTAACAGGATTATTAATCCTGAACTTCTGGTCTTGCTTTTGGGACAATCCTTACTGTGAATTTAATAAACTTTAGACTTGGAACTATTAGCACATTTCATTTTAAAATGCATCTTCAGAACTAACTCTCTTTCTTTCTCTACCTCTTTCTGTATACCCTGAGTATTACAGTTAAAACAGGCTCTGTCTTCTTGTGAAAGGAATAATGGTGGCTCTTTTTTCTCATCTTTCCGGACTTTTGACATTGATGTGTTTGCTTTCCAAAAGTTTTTTTTTCTCACAAGGCATACTAGTTTCCTTACAAACTATATGAGATCTTGGTTCAGCTGCTTTATGAATCATTTCAGCTTTAGGTTTTATATTATCCCATCAATTTGGGATTTTTACTTTATCTCCAGTTTGTAAGTCATGTTAACTTTCAACAGCTTTTATAATCACAGTTGTGCTCCCATATCTTTATTTTTATTATTAAATGTGCACTAATTTTAACACACACACACACACACACACACACACACACACACACACACATATATATATATATATTGACTATTCACCCAGAAAGGAAGGCAGTTCAAATGTTGACATCAGCACTCAGCATTAATGACATTTTATATCAAATAAATTATTGTAAACATGTCTTCAAAATAGTTTTATTCATATTTCTTGAATTTTCTTCATGTTTTGTTAACAATCATATGTTGTCTCAGTAATTTGAGTTCCTGTTATGATTCTTTTCATTCTTACAAAGGTTTGCTGTTACGTTTTGATACTCTTTAAATAAAGGCTCTGAATCAAACTTCCATTTCTTATTAATACAATTTCTAGAAACCACTAGAAGACTCCAGAACATTGTATATTGTGTGTTACTTACTACTGTCTGAACAAGCGCATTCAGTTAAATTGTCACTCTCTTTAATATATAGTTATTTGACTACAATCCCTTTAAAAGTTGTTAATATATGTCCAATAGTTATATACTTCATCACAGTCCTGAAATACATGTGTTCAATACATTAATTTAGAAATTTTGTTAGGCATATAAAGGCTGTGAGCACATACTTCCACAATAAAAAAAAAAATCAGTATAGATTTGCCCTGGGATTCATGAAGCTTGCACCAGGCGCAGGCGTAGCGTAGGTGGTATAACGCCAAATATGGCCGTCAAGCGATTATAAGTAGCACTACCGACGTACACCAGAACTGCGCAGCCCTCAGCTTAGGTATGCTAATCACCCCATGTGCAGTGCCGCACCATGCAAATTAAGGTATATAGCGATTCATGAAGTGGTGCAGGCATAGCGGAAGCCCACGGAAATGTAAACTAAAAAACGCGGTTTACATTTTCCCAAACAAAACGTCGGAGCTATGGAAGTTGCCCAGACTCATGTATTACAAAGTTAACATATGCCAATGGCTAAATACACAGCCAATGGCATAAAAAAAGATGCACAACACCTAAAAAATAACATTTAATGTCATGTCCATAGTAACGCAAAGTGCAACTGCAGGGCATGTGTGCGCAAACTGGAACACAAAGAAAATATATACAAATGTCATAAAATCGCAATGTAATACAAATCAGGATTTCACCATAATACGCAATGGTATGCATGGTACACCACAACCAAGCTGCAAGGGTTGCTAAGGGTCTGTGACAGTGTTTGGCGCGGTAACTATGAATTAGTAGTCAATGCCATGCAAATGAGGCAGGTAATACTGAATCTCAAACTTCCCGCCAGACTAAGGATGTACCATACGGTGCAGTGCTATAACACCGAGGAGTGGCTCAGAGGTATACATGACATCAGCAGTGGGGTGTGCCACCATAGCTGTAAGCATATTGAAGCAAAGCAAATCTGGCCTGGCCGTTGCTAAGCAAAGCTGCAGGACAGGGGTGGGGAGGTAGGTATAGAATTGTTTAGCTGAGAGCACATATAGTGCCTGAAATCGCATATGTACAGGGAGGGAAACGTGCCCGAAACCCAGTAATCGGATGCATGCGCCGCGAACTATAGCAAAAACAGGAAGGTCAGGGGAAGAAAAGAAGAAAATGCTGCAGTATGGTAATTGGAGTACAACTGAGCAATTAACACCTATTAACTCACAGCGGGCAATCGATGGCAGCTGACAAGTCTGCTCGCAGATACCTGCAAAACAGGATAGGAAAGGCGTCGGATTGCAAAGAAAGGAGAACTGTCATAGCAGAGTAAAGCAAACCTACAGTAGACTGGCAATAGAACACATTACGCAAGATAAGCCAGGTCTAGGAAAGCACAAATGAAAGAAGGCTGCTGGATGCATGCTAGAAAATGGTAGGTGAAATGTGAAGAAATGTAAAGGGAAGGGCAAGAGGTAATCCATGGCAGCCAAATGTAATTCAACACCAAAGGCACCACAATAGTAGTTCCTGTAGTAAAACACATAAGATACCCTGTAGCTACTATCGTACATACACACCCTATGACATCATTGGTGTTCACAGCACAATAGTATAAAGTGTGAAAGCACCCTACACACACCTGTGTATTCCCAAACACTGCACCATAGGTGTAAACACACGGGGAACTTTTAAAATGTACATGTTGGGAGCTGCCATAGCTGTGATTCATCACCATGTGTTAGAGACTGACGGGGTTGTGGAGGATGATGCTGACAACCACTGCAGGCCCCGGAGGAGGAGAAGAGTGTTCAGACCAAGGGTAACCTACCAGGGGCTACATGATCTGGAGATAGTAGAGTGTTACAGGGTGGACAGGGACATCTTACAGCAAATAGTTGAGCTGTGCCGGCCACGCCTGAGAACCAGAAACAACAGAGGAGAACCCATCCGAGTGGACATGAAGATATGTGTAAGCTTGCGAATACTAGCCACAGGTACCTTTCAAAGGCCAACTGGAGATATAATGGGGAACTCACAGGCATCAGCATCCAGGGTACTACACCAGTTCCTGGATGCCATGTTACCACATGCCAATGAGCATATATACTTCCCCCAAACTCAGGAGGAGTTGGCCAACAATATGAGTCACTTCCACCATGTGGCACACTACCTGGAGGTACTGGGTGCGATAGACTGCACGCACATACATATCAAGTCACCACCTGGTGAGCATGGTAGGCGCTACATAAACCGCAAGGGATTCCACTCCATCAACTGCCAGGTCATGTGCAATGCCCAGGGCATTATCATGGGTGTCTGTGCTGGCAGCCCTGGAAGCTACCATGACTCCCATATCTGGCTTGCCTCACAGCTGTATCAGGTATTTGTCAGGGGGGACATCCCACATGGCCACCTTGTGGGGGATGCTGGCTATGCACTGGAGCCATGGATGATGACTCCCATCAGAAATGCACACACACCCATGCAAGAATGCCATAATGAGGCACACGCACAAATCAGAATCATCATAGAGCATGTGTTCGGGATGCTGAAATCACAGTTCCATTGCTTGGACACATCTGGTGGAGCCTTGCAGTACACTCCAGGCACGTGTGCCCACATCTTCATAGTATGTGCCATGCTACATAATATGATCCTGCAGAAACAGCTGCAGCAGGAACAAAATGGTGAAGGCCCTCATAGCCCACCGCAATTGCCAAGGCCATCACAGGCACAGAGGGATTCAGACCACAAACACCCTGTGCCAGCCCCATTAGGCAGACAGAGGCGTGCCCAATAGGCCTATGCCTTGGCAAATAGGGAACATATAGCACATACTCTGACAGTATAGGCCCCTATGGACTGACACACCTCTCCACCTACACACACAGTAAAATGGATGGCACACACACACAACCACCTGTAAATTGTAATGTATAGGTGGCCTACTGTGTGAATCCTAGATAGGCAGCCCTCAAACATTGTACATACAACAGCTATTGGAACAAGGAATGTCAATACCTGAACAGTACATGCACCTATCAGCATATGTTGGTGCTGTGTGTATAGGTTCCTAGATACATCGGTAGGTACACACCCAATTGTCAGAGGCCATACACCAAATGAGGTAAACAGTTTCTGCTGTCGCCACAACATCGAGTAACCAACTGTTGCTCAGTGGAGCAAAGGCAATCGCGGGCTCACATGTGTGTAAGCACTGTTCTCCACACACGCTGCATGGATTCCCTGCTGCGTTAATGAGGGGCTCCACATAATGTAATCATGGATGTTGTGTCAAGGCATGGGGTGTACCCATGACAGGTATTCATCACCCCAGCATGCTGCACCTATGGTCGTTTGAAGGTGTAGCACATAATCGTGTGTGGCTCACTGTGATATACATAACCAATGCTGGAGCACATCCAGTAAACATCACATGGACATACCATTAATTTGACTCATCCATATGTAAACTAACTGAGTTACCCATGTGAGTGCAATATGGAGTAACAGCCGTAGTATACTCCACATACAAAACGCCATAACACATGTACAAATCCCAGATGGCCAAGTGGTAATTGCAGTGACCGTCGTGCATGTTCCCGGTCCCACGTCCTGCAAGGGATGTAACGTAATCCCAAAGGCATGAATAATGCATGTCGGATGTAGGTCATCAGATCATGTTTAGTACACGTTAGTGGGAATATGCGTTGCCCAGTGCTTGAAAGCGTCGTTTAAATATGACTATACGAATATGCACAAAACAGGGCTAAGCTTCTCTGAATATCGTGCAGATCACGGTCAATGATGTCCAGAACAGGTGAAACCAGCATTATTCACCCCTGTACTAATAGCGCCTGCTCTGAACGGTAAAACGACCACTGCCAGGAGTAGAACACGCAATCATGTATACAATCACCTAACACTATGGTAGCCAAGATGTACCTACTGCAGGTGTGTAATGTGACAGGTTCAGATACAAACGTGCGGAGTCCAGGAAACAGTATACACCGACAAGTACACAAGGAAAAGTGTATTTTGCCTGTCACTTTCTCTGTCAAAGATATACACACACACACACACACACATATATATATATATATATATATATATATATATATATATATATACATATACATATATACATATACATATACATATATGTATATATATATATATATATATATATATATATAATACAGATAGAAAGGGTGATAGAGAGATATATATGTTGATATATACGGATTCACCAATATCTGCAAATATATAGATAGGTCAATGACATTCATAAAACCTTGGAGGTACAAATAAATAGGATACCGCCAACTATGGAATGTGTCACATACCGACACGTGTAACCACAAGGCTGAAAGACCGAAAGAACACAGTACCAGAACACTAGAACCACGAGTAATATTATCACGATATGAAGGGACATTTAGTTACCGCTGCCGATGTTGTGGTCCTCGTAGGTACTGTGTTCAACTGTGTTTGTGATTGCCGTAGTCTGTGTATGTATGTGTTGAGGGTGCCGTGTGCGTTTCCATGTGTCTGTAATCTGTGTGTGTGTGTGTCTGCATCATGTGTCTGTTAGTGCCAACTCGGAGGTAGATCATTATGGTAGGTGTGGTTATAGCTAGCCGTAGGCATACGGTTACCACCTGTCCCACATTAAGAGGGACAGCCCCTCCCTGGGCAGTTGTGTCCTGACATAAAACATTGCAAAGGGCAAATGTCCGAGATTGTAGGACATTATTATGTCCCATATATTATGTAATAGTTGCATTAAATAGTTATGCCTGTATGCAAGAAACGTAAATGTTGCATGCAATATGATAAGTAGCCAAAGTCCTACAACAATAAGTATGTATTGAGACTAAAAGTATGTGCTATCCTGTGTACTGACCGTGGCTAGGTGTCTGCCTGTAAACACTGATGTGTGTCCCACAATGGCCATTTGAAAAGGTGGAAACCCATGCCAAAGAGGTTCAGTTACTAACACAACTGCGATGACTGCAAATATCTGGGACAGAAATATACGGACAGCTGTCATTTAGTAACATTCCTTTAAATATCGCTGTAATTCCAGAGGTATGGAAGTATCAACCTCACCTGCATACTATATAGAAACCAATTAACAATGGCCCAATGTATATGCTCGTAACGAACGTCTACTAACTGTTAGCTCTTTAATTAGGGAAGGAGCCCACACACACATATATGGAATATGTATAAATGCAAGCCCCACAAACCTGTATATGCTACGTACACCCACCTATATCCCCCACACATGAAACTATAGCAATACAGACTGTAATTACAGCACAAACATCCAGTTAGTCAATTACATCTGCAGAAGCGTTAACATACCTTGTGAGAGACACATTTAAAGGCACCATGTGAAATTGTAGCCATTGTATAATGGAACAAATGGCGATGTTACAGGGTTTGTTTGCAATAGTCCCTTATCAGACAGTTGTGATGACAGGTACACTCACGTGTAGAAGCACATACTCTAGCCGTCACACACAATCCACGGGGGACATGAATCCAAGCTATCCATGTCTCTATACATAGCAGTTGCAATTACACACAACAAAACACAATACAGGTCGTCTCCCCGAAGGTAGGGCAAATGGGCAACGCCCAAGTGGAGAATTCAATTATACCCCACTGTTGCCACGTAATTGGCGAATGGAGTAGCTGCACAGCTGATGTTCAAGTAATAAGTCACTCAGGAACATGAATTGGTGGCAGGAAACCACGTTACAGGTATTGAAGTATATAAGGATGGCTCGCCAGACATTCAAACCGTATGCTCATACCATAGAACTGTTTAAACAGTGTAAGAGAGATAGTTATGAACGTCCGGAATGATAACAAGGTATATAGAACACTCGGTATGTAAGTGTATGTATAGCCTGTTTTGTATTAACTAAGTGTCCACAATGCATAAAGTGGGAAAAGATATTATGTAGTGATGTCTTGCTGAACATAGTAACGCTTGTAGAAATTGTGTGTCCTGCAGTGGGCCACAAGGTAAACATCACAGACACCACAAGGGATGCTACATGAGGGCTTTAAACAGAATTCCATACCACCCGCCATCAGTGGTAGGGTATGTCCAACAAGTACGTGCCATAGCAGGGGATAGTATATGTTGATACACTGTCACTGTAGGCATGTGTATGGGCATATAATGACAATGACATGTCTAAGGTGGTCCCGCTGTGCAAGTATGCTTTGCATTATGGGATACTATGTAAAATATGTGTAATGCACAGTATTGTAGGTAGACACAGCATAACAGGCATATCATGCATACCAAAGGTATCGTCTGTTGGCATGTACAATATACAATAACAGCATACATATGGCTTGTAGTCATGGGACACTGTAATAGCATAATAGCTAATCTAAATGGAAGAGCTACTCAATTAAACCTGCACAAAGGACATGTAATAGCTTCACAGGTTCATAGTGGGGTACTATGCAGTCTGGCAAGTCTATGTGTAAGCTCAACTGCAGTGTTCACACCAGCAGCACCTCTCTAGGGTAGTGTCCTGTCTGTGAACAGCAAAGCCATGTGTTACCTGCACCTCTGCACAGTACAGCCACTGCAGTGATCCCTGGAGTACATGCGTCTCCCATCCACCAAGTGAGGTATCACATGAACAGTGCTACTGAGTGTCCCTGCGTGATGTACATAGGAATCATGTTCCAAAGCATGGTGAGTGTCTGGTTTGGGACTGTAACCCTCAAGCACATCCCACTCATCGTTGTGAGTGTGCACATATCCATGAGCATGTTGCTCACAGTGGCTTTTACTTATGTTGCTTATGTGGAGTATATCCATGAATATTGTTGTGGACATGGGCCCTGTCTGTTCAGCAGAGGTCAACCCTGAGTATGTAGTATGAAAATGTGTACAGACATGGTGTCCGTAGTTCTGCCGCATACGTCAACCATCGGAGCTCAATAAAAGTCATGGCATGTTAATGTTGTGATATGTAAAGCCATAGCTGCTGTGTAAGGTACACCCAAAATGGGGTGTTGTGCCCTTGAATGTGTGTATACGTCTGGAGTTCAGAGGTACAATGGGTGCCTATGTTCCAGCTACAAACTCAGTACAGATAAGTGTGGCCACGTCGAAGCATATCCACGCCGCAGTGGCAATATGGTTATTAAAGGAGTGGGTGCGACATACATGTGTACTATGATCACGTACAATGTGACATGTATGTAGGGGACTACCACCTATATGATAGTCAGTGGGTGAATGGTGTAATGCAAAAGGGAAAATTCATGCACCTTGTGTCATGCAGCTTGAGGCCATGATATTGCTATCAGGTATCCGTCACAGTGACACCCTTATGGAGGGAGTCAGTATCAGCTGGTGGATCAATCATGGTTGTAAAGCTTGGCAGGAAAAGTCCCTCTGTGCTAGCCTGTACCTCAGGGAAGCATATACCGAACATGAGTGGCCCTATGACTGAGGACTGTGATACGCCAAGTGTAACTGAAATACAGTAGGTACTATGGTATGCTACCCTCATTGTGTGTGTCCTGTCCGTGAGCCACTTTGCATAACATCCTGAGACATAGGGGTCGATGTGCAGGTGGATGTGTATGTTGTCAATACCAGAATGGAGAACGGTGCTGAAAGGCAATGAGAGGACAATGTAGGCTGTGTGGACCCCCTTACCATCATCAACTACCCTGGTAACTGTATCAAAGGAGTCCACCAGGTGTAGGAGCCATGCTCTGGCCCTAACAAGTCCAACCTGGGTGGCATCAAAGGACCGGAACCCACCAATGTCTCTGTGAATGACTTCCATGATGATGTGCCCCATAGCCTTGCAGAACAGTCCAGTCAGGTGTATAGGGCAATAGTCCCCCTCGTGCATTGTGGCGCCACCTGTGTGGAGTGTGATAACTGTTGCTGTGTGCCATTCAGGGGCCACAATGTCTGATACAAGGCTATTACTGAATATGGTGGCCAAGTGGGGAGACATGTCGCTCAGAGGTTTGTGTAAATCACAGCCTGGGATGTTGGACGGTCACATGGGGTCAGTGTTCCAGGCCATATAGAGTGCAGGTTAGTACTGTGTAGGTGTGACCGCAGGGACACCGCAATGTTCCTGCATGGATTGTGGCCCTGTATGGAGTGAGAGGGTGTAATGTTAGCATTGAACCCATCCGCCAGCATGTTGCCAACATCACCTGGTTCTGTAATGTTCCTGAGTAACTGTTGTATGTCAGAGCAGATGTGGGTATTGCCATTGACTACTGACATACCTCCATAATGCCTTGTGGTACACCCTGGAATGTGTCGCAGTAATGTTTACGTAGCTAGTTTCGGAGTATGTGATGAGGGATCCTGTAGCCCTACTGAGGCTGACCAGTGAGCTATCCAACCAATGGGATTGTACTCCACTTTGCAAAAGCCTCCACCTGTTGCTGTAAATTATGTCCATGGAAATGGACCCCAGAGTGACATCTGTTATCTGGTGGGTACCATCATGGCTCTGTGTGGAATAGCATGATCCATGCAGTTGTGTAAGTGCTAATGAAGTGCACTGGGATATGTTTCAGCATTTGTATGTGCATTATCCATCTGCACGGGTGTCATGGCGTTAACTACTGTTGTCATAAGACATCTGTAGTAGGTGTTGTAGTACTCTTGTACTGTGTATGCCTTGAAAGGTGTGGTGCCGGGATGTGGATAACAAGGGTGATTAGCATATGTTCGGAATCCACTAACAAGGGGATAACCCCAGGCGTGGAACACCAGTCACATGTTGGTAGTGTCCATGTCAAGGATATTGTTGGTCTTGGAGGTGGTGTGTATGGGTTGATCCAGCCGAGTGGAGGTTATGAATCCCAGACAGTGTTGGCTTAATGTGTCGGTACATGAGTGGCTATCCCAGTTAAGTGTGAGGTAGTGTCAGTCTCACATCAGTAGTACCTGTCTGAGCCCTACTGTCCAGTACACCAAAAAATGAGGTCTGGTAACTGTGGAGTATGTTGTTGAATCCGTAGCTTGTTACAATGTGTATAGCAGTTCTGACCACAGTTAGTTGCACGTGGAGCACCTCTGATGCATTGTGCTAAGTAACTATCCAGGATGTGTGTACAACATAGTGGAATATGGGAACACCTCAGCTGTGGGTGTACCGGTCCAAGTTACATGACTGAAAGGTATTGTCTGTGTATAACCTGTTATTGCAGGTGTGCTCTGCAGAGCCTAGAGGCAGGTCCCAGTCACTGCAGAGATATTGAATTGGTCCAATATAAGGAGTGCCTTGCCTGCGTCAGAGATGAAGATGTCAAGCATTTTGTCACATGACCCCATGTTTTGCTTGCCTGTTCCCATTCTGGTGGTGAATATTATTGGAAACTGTGCAAGACAGGCAGTTTAGAAGCAGCAAGAGCCTTACATGTTATCTGTACTCCCAGGGCTGACAGGTGCAGGTCATCTGTGCCAAAGCATCGTGTTTTGTTGACCATGTCAGTCAAAGCGGACAGATACCAGATGCCTGTGGAATGACAGCAGAAGCATAGGCAACTGTTGAAGTGACACAGTCAGTTGTTGTACAGTGGTATCAGGTCCGGATGAATGCATAATGCTCCCCAGGGCTTGGCTCATACCTTCAGGGCTACAAAACCGGATAGCTATTGCATGTCCCTGCACACGTAGTCTGTGAAGTTGCATCTCAGGGCAGTCACACTAACATGGAGAATGACAGTCAAATTGTACCTGGTGAGGTGTGGCATGGGTGCATAGGTTATGTTGCAGAACCAGTTACCCGACAGCAAGATATAAGCGACTATCACCTTGTGTAGCCTGCTGAGTGGAACATCAGTGTGACCACCTACAGAGTCACCTATGACAGGTGTGTTGTGCATGTTATAACACCCTATTGGCTGTATGTGATGGGCACACATGAGTCTGTGGGCTATAAGTTATTGTTGTTGTTTTTGGTGATGGGGGCTGCCTTTGGTGCCTACACAGAGTATGGAGAGGTACTGCACAAGTTGTACTCGTATGTATGGCCTGTGGTGGTGGAGATCTTGTGAGACTATGTGATGAGTGGGGTGTGTTGCGAATGTTACACATCCCCACATGATTTTCAGGTTCAGTCAGGGTTGGTGACAGCATTACCCCCAGCAGGGCTGCATATGTGCATCTCCCACAGGCTGTAGTGTCGTATGTTGGGTGGTGAGCATTGACTGTGTACATGAGACAATTGCTCTATTGCCACATGTGCGACATATTCATCATATAGACAGGCAATAGCACTGGTATGTGACAGTTGGACATGCCTGTATATATAACCATGTCTCACAAGATATTAAAGTTACGTGTGTACAACAGCTGTTGTACTGTAAGCAAGCTGGAAATGTAAGGACAGACAGTGTACTTGTGAGAAATGGTGTGGAATAGGTGCTATATTAATCAGTAGCTCATGAAGTGCTCACATGTTCTCAACAAGTGCCGAGCATGAAAATACAATACAGATAGGCTGTTGGATAATATCAACCCACAAGTGGTGACGACAGTCATAATTGGTGGCTCCACACTATTACCCTGCTGAGTATGGTCTGCAAGTCCATGAACCATTATCAATGTAGATGTAAGCAGTACAGATGTACATGACAGTACGGATGTTTGACTACATATACCTTCATATGTCACAGAAGTGTTCTACCAGTGGCCTGTTGACAAAATCAACACTCCAAAAGGTGCCAGAGTGACATGTGCATATCACACCAGTGCCAGCTACAGTAAAACAGGGTTAATGTGTTGTACTCCACCCTCATTGTAGCCCATACCACATAGACAAATGTGAGGCATCTGTGTATGTGAATGGCCATGACCTATGAGCAATAGCTGTCTCAGTGTTGTGAACAACATACAGAATGGGCTTTGTGGGTGAGGTGTGTGATATATGTGCACAATCTGACAGATGATATCAGCATTGTCACCGCTAGGTGAATATCCCTGTACCCATTAACTACCACCTAGGCTGCGGTCAGCATTATGGACACTGTGTAAGGGATGGTGCTGTACAGTTCACCTCCCTGAGTTGATGATGTCTCCAGGCCCCTTAGGTAGTCATACGAGGTACCCATGTCATGACAGGGTGCCATCCATGAGCATGGAGATCATTGGACAGGCATACACAGCACTCGGGTGACCAATATTGGATCACATATCACCTTTAAGGGGTATTGGCCATGCGTGGATGGGTGATACCAGCCTTCACAATCCTCACCTCCACTATGCAGCATGCTGTCAACCTTGCATAAAGACGTATGCTACACTATGATGTTGGACATGCTACATGTCCATATCCTGATCTGAAAGACATACGTCATGGACAGCCACCATCCTACTACTAGGATCACCACATGCTGGACAGATCCCTGTGCCATACATGTGACATACTCCCGCCATACCATGCAACCCTGTCCATCAAAGCTGCACATGTCCTCTCTGTCATACATGGTGTGATGACTGCATGGTAGATGTAGTATCAACTGTAATATGGCACTGATGCACCTCACGTTGGCAAAATGGCTGTCGGATACAGCTAGGAAACCTTGCCCGCACATGCTATAGTTGATAATCGTACCTGCGAATGATGTCCGACTAGCCATTGTCCCATGTCCATCACATGTGCAACACAGGCTATCCGTGGCATGATGTTGAACAGCTGTACAGTGCCGTGTAGATGTATATGGCAAAACACATGCATGTAAAGGTTTCCATGTGTATGTGTGCATTGTCACTGCTCAAGTCCATTAAGGCAGTGTATGTGTTGATATGCGACATATACACTGCATCAAGGTCAACAGCATTACTGTGGACACATCCAGGCAAGTGCTGATAGGTAAGAACACCAGTGCAGGCAAACAGACATGCCCACATCATTCACATGGAGTATGAACAATGTAATGAGGTGACGCACATATATGGTGATGATATCCAATGCATAATGGGTGTTACATATGTGTGACACAAACATGTCAGTTGTGTCAGTGTCATGATGATTTGCAAAGATAACTGTGCAGATGTACTAGATTTACTAGAAATGTATGTGCAGCAGTATCTCTGTACATCACTGATACTGTGACCTGTCACCATCATTATGTCTTACAGATAATGCCTCATACATGCCTGCCAGCGTACAGCCGCCGGGAGGAAGATGTCCTCATCCCGCACCTCCATGAGAACTATGAGGTGTTGTTCAGCCATGTGCCACAGCATGTCCAGCAGCATGATTACCTGTGGCAGGATCTGCGCAGGAGAGTGAACGATGTGGGTGGCCATAACCGCACCTACCAGCAGGTGTGCAGACACTGCATGGACTTGATACGACATGCAAAACAACGTGCCACTGCAATTGCCAGGGAACAAGGTGGAACAAGTGGTGGGCCACCAACCTAGCCCCCACTCACACACACCGAGAAGCTACTAGCCAGTCTGGGGACACCCTCAGAATAGCATCCACAAACACTAGCTGCCATCGTGGAGGTGGGTGTCTCCCAACCAATGAGCCTGGAGTTGCCTGGTAAGTCAGTACTGCACATATGACTATTATATCCCATTTAGTAGCATGTGTCACTGTACATTATGTGATGTAACATCATATGCAAGGTATGTTGACACACATGCTGCATACTACAGTATGCTACCCTGTGTATGCACACATGTGCATACTAAATGCTATTGTACAGGCAAATCTGTTAACATGCACAGTGCACCCTGTGGCTGTCATACAGTCATGGATAATGTTCAAACTGCTGTCACCCCTATACAGGTACCTCTGGTATGCCACACAGACATCAGTCCATTGCAGGTGAGACTGTCATCAGTATCAGGCATGTTAAAGCATAGATCTATTCGCCATGTGGCCAGTTAACACTTGTACACTTGATGTTCGGTCCAGTCACGATATACAGGTCACATCACCCATCATTCACACTGGCTACCCATGTGCAATATATACAAACAAAATGATACACAGACATGAAACCACAGTATTTGTCATTGCTGCATGTGTGGACAGCTGTGCATACAATGGAGGAGGTGTTGTACAATGTAGGCATATGTACTATACATTGGAACAACACGTGTGGTACGCAAACAGTACCACACAGTGAGCTGTGATATGGGCAGCCCACAGGAGTCACCATTGTGTTTTATACCCCTGCAATGGGTGCACACATTGTGATGTGCCATCTGACATGTCCCAGACACGTAGTGTTCTGGCTGCAATATTGTCACACTATCCCATAACCCATACCCACATACCAAACATACAACCCATTGTCTGCATAGTCCTGTGGATGGTGACATATCTGACATCTATGGGTGTATGTCATATGGGACAACACAGACATGTGAGATAGATGGCCATCACACACATTTGGCCAACACATGTGCACACATGGCCATGGGGGATGGCCAGAGACACGTAGCCACACAGTAGATGTGATTTGTATACATCCTGTTGCACATTGTCCACACATGGTCCAATTATAGTCTTAGTTGACTGATTATACAGTTGATGTGGTACACTGGACATCCTAAAAGCCTGTGCACAGCTAGTGGAAGTGTCACTGAAGTCTACCATATAAGATGTGTTGAACATCGCGACTGTGTCATAGTATGACAGTAGTCACCTGTACAGCTTCCACAGACACTGACACCACATCAGGCCACATATACTGTACATTTCCCTTGCTGCTGTAGGACATCACCGTTAGCTGTGCACCTCGTGTGTGTGGTACATCAATGTCATGTGGGACATGGTGAATTGACAAGTCTGCTATGTGTGGACATGGTTGACAGGCAGCTAAGACTCTGTAGTAGTTGTGCAGGGGTGTCATCTGTAGGTCCTCCAGTGACCTGTCACATGACACAGCATGGTTTGGTGTGTATACACTTCAGCATCGTGGGCCACAATCCAGTTATGTCATGGGTATGCATGCAGTTATGGCTATGCAATGTGTACATATTATGCACTGTATAGCAATATAGATGCCTCATGATGCCATGCAATGGCACAGTGTCTGTACTTCACACTGTACAGCAATGTAGACTGCTCACACTACCCTTCCATGCTCATGCACATTTGCTAAACATGCATTCTATCTGTAGGGCATACGGACAACACCACAATGCGATGTCCATTATGATGCTATACATGTGTCAGGACACCATTGTGTCAGACATGTATGCATGTTAATGCACACGTCAGCAGATTACATGTCAAGGTTACGTCAGCCATGTGCACTGCTATCCTGTTCTGGTCCACATGGTGTATAACAGGGATGCATGCATACTACCATGATTGTGTGAACTGCATGGCTACTGATATGACACTTGATTGCTGTAGTGTGCACCCCAGGGAGGTATGCTAACTAACACTATTAACATCTGAGCTGCACGTCGTCTGCTCTATCACATGCATGCTGCATGCCGTCTGTCAAATCACATGCATGGTGTGTCTGTGTGTGTCTGTGTGAGTCTGTGTGTGTGTCTGTGTGTGTGTGTGTGTCTGTGTGTGTCTGTGTGACTACTGTAATTTAGTCTTTCTTTACATTCACAGGTGATGTAGGTGCGTTACCCTCCTGCGGTCCATCTGACGTTAGTGTCCCCACAGATACTAGCAGTGATGAACATATGCATGAGGTACAGGCAGGGTTGTCAGGGGCTGAATCTGTGCCAATGGTTGCTATCCCAGCTATGTCCCCCTCTTCCCCGCACACAGTTCTGCTGCCAACACATACCGCATCACCAGTGGTCATAGAGGAAGGACAGTCAGCAAGGACAGTCAGGAACAGGAACATGTGGTGGCTACAGAAGTTGTGTCTCCACACCATGGTGTCAGTGTAATGACTGCAGATGTGCCACACAGGCATGTGGCTGGTGCTGCTCATAGGAGGACCTCTGGCAGACAGGCACCTGCAAGACAGAACACAGTAGCTGTTATCACCAGACGCATGTTCCAGACTGTAATGGCAGCACAGACACGTGCTGAACAGCAGAATAGAGAAGGACAGAGGCTGCAGAGGGCTGCTATCCATACCCTAAACAACAATGGTCGGAATCCTTGACCAGGGCATGGCAATCCGCAAGCGTGGGCTGTCTGTGCTGGAACATCTGGTAGGAGTGAGGCATAGGCCATGTGGACGTAGGCCAGCTACACCACCTAGTGCAGGTCAACGTGAGCATTCCACCTCACATGCCCACTCCCATAGTGCCGGTAGCAGTAGCAGTGCAGCTGGTGTTGCACTGTCCACACCAGGACACAGCAGACCATGTGGACGTGGTCCTGGATGTTTTCAGTGGGGACACGGTTCCAGTGGACATGTGTCAGACAGTAGCCGATCTGTACCTCCACCTGGTAGTGCCCATGCAACCCCTGGCAGGCACAGGTCACATGGCCATGGCCGGACACAGTGAGCTGTACAACCTGGTCTGTACAATCTGGAGCTGTCAATAATACCCCTGCGTAGGCCTCACAAAAGGCAGAACTGTGTGCACACATACACGCACACAGCAAACACATCTGTAGGGCACCACAACACCCACATGCATACTGAACAGACATGTCCAATCATATCACCGGCCCTTACCCACACACATGATGTCATCCATTGGTGCAGCCTATGCCCCTGGCAAACATTATCACCATGTGCATACGATGAAGCCTGTGCCACATCCCTGTCATCCACACCATCGGTGCAGGGACATGCTCAAATGGTCTGATGCACAGGGTGAACAGAATAGTGAGGGAAGTGTATATTACATTAGTTGTGTAAGAATAGTGAGATAAGTGTATATTACATTAGTTGTGTAAGAATAGTGAGAGAAGTGTATATTACATTAGTTGTGTACTGTTGACACGCACCAGACATACCATGTAGTACAGGTTTAGCATGCATTGTTATATTTTGACAGTATGTGTCTCGGTAACAACAGTAACAGCATGTTGGTAATGATGCCCTGGTTCCCTCCTTATGGTCTACTTGCATGTGCCTGCAGGTAGCAGTGTTTGCAGTCTCCCATGTGTAACTGAGGAGTACTCACAGGCATGTATGGCAATATCAGCATGCTATACATAGCCTCAACCTGACTGTTAGAAAGGCTAACATACCACAGATATCCACACATATACTGATCCAGAAGCATGTGGGCAGTTTAATAGGCTACAGTGGCTAGAGACGTGACATCCATGCCAGGTCACATCACAGGTATGTTGACATGGTGCAGGGGTTGTACACAGCAGTCCAGCCAATGATAATGTTAGAGGCTACTTGATAGCATGAGGCCTCACTGTGTAGCAGTAATACCCTGTCACATTACAGGAACATGCCCACAATCATGGGATCAACAACAGTATAACGCACACCCCATAGTGTTGAGGTGAGGACCCCTGCCTATGTGGTAATCACCCTCACAGTACTTTGCAACCACATGATGCGACACAGAGAAAGAACATGTACAGGTAGCCAGTACGGCTGAGACCAATGGCATCAACAGGGTAGTAGACTGCATCACCATGAGGGGTTAAGGATCCTGTGTGTTCTGTATGGTAGCATACACCCTCACACCATGCACCAGACAGCTATACATACATACACACACACACACACACACACACACACACACACACACACACACACTGTGAAGACCACAAATGTCATTCACATACGGATAGCTGATATGTGTGTGATACACACACCACCCGTGCCTACATCATGCTTTCCACACTGCAGTATGTACAGATCTCTACAACAGTGTACAGGGGTGTGTAACAATTGGGATGTATTCCCCACCATATGTGGCATATATGGTCACACAAGCAAACACACATGGCAGTACTGTGAATGATACACCTGCTATATGATGATACATCTGACAGACATGCAGCAGTCTTGGCAGCATTATGTGTACCAACGCTACATCCAGCAATTGTGCTGCTATATGCACATGGGAGGATGTAAGAGTTACAGGTGTCAAGTGACTTACAGTCAGTAACATCTGACCGCTGTGTAGGTTTTATGTCTTCACTGTCAAGTAACAGTAACATAGCGTACTGTTTGCACATGTAATGGTAGGATGGCGTGTGACACACCTGTGAGCCGTCCCCGGCAAACATCCATCTGCACAGGTGGATCACCACTTTATGTACACACATCCATCCATACCTAATGTACATCCTACCGTACTGTCAGTATGTCACCATATACAGGTGTCAATGATGGTTCTGCATTGCAACTGCATGTTGTAGTTAGGCACAGATGAGTTACATACATCAGCTACTGCACATGCATGGTAGCTGCATGCACACTACAAATTTTGCATGTGTGTTGGTCCTACATACCTGTCATGTAGCCATGCTTGTATGCATTGCAATTGGTGGACATGTGTGATGACATACATAACACATGGACTGTTGTTTGATATGATGGGTGTCATGGGTAACTAGTACAGAGGGAATGTGTCCTTGGTCAACATTGCTACCTCATGTACTGTTAGCATTCAACAGCCATGGCCCCACCTTCCATTTGCATGCGTGTGACTGCTGTAGCCACTTGCCTGCACGGTGGACAGCAAAAGCTATGCTATGTACATATATGTTGTGTGTGTGGCCCATGCACATATCCACTGCGATTACATGTATGTCATATCCAAACATGTGTGTTCTTTGGTGTACAGCGACAGTCATCTGTCACAGCTGTGTAAGACCCAGGGCCCCTGGTATGTATAGAGCTGACCTGGTTATGTACAGTGGTATCATTGCAATGCATAACACATGATGGAACCCTGTCGGTACATGTGTAGTCTGCACAGTTGCTGTAGACCTATGTACAGTCCACTGATCATGAGTCACACGGTGTTGTGGTAATGTATGGCTGTGTATTGTTGGTCCAACGACATGGTGATGTCTGAGGGCTACATTGTAGACTGCAGTGTGTACCTTTGTGATCTGCACCTGAGACATCTGTGATGGCTCCTGAGTGTGTACTGGTCAGTACATGTGAGTGGCCTTCATGTACGTGGGGACAGTAACACCATACTGTGCCCTTCCATGTTTAGAATCCGTGTGCATGCAAGACGGCCCTTTGCAACTGCTGAGTGTGTGAGCATGCCCAGTACGCCATTGTGTACATGGACACACAGTACATTCAACACTGTGCCCTTCCGTGTTTAAAATCCGTGTGCATGCAAGATGGCCCTTTGCAACTGGTAAGTGTGTGAGCATGCCCAGTATGCTGTTGTGTAGATGGACACAGTACATTCCAAACTGCGCCCTTCCATGTTTAGAATCCGTGTGCAGGCAAGACGGCCCTTTGCAACTGCTAAGTGTGTGAGCATGCCCAGTATGCCGTTGTGTAGATGGACACACAGTACATTCCAAATGGACGTGTGATACTAAGTGTGTGGGCATGCCCAGTGACACCTAGTGGCGGTGATGTGCCTCTGTGTATGGGCACGGCCATTGACATCCTGTATAGCGATGGTGGTAATCCAGGCAACAGATGTCCATTTTCAATGTCACGATGGATGCCTACATTGAACACACTGGTTGACTGTCTTGAAGGGTGTACTGTCTCTGGCGTGTCCCGTATCTATGTAGTGTTGTTGTAGTGCTCCGTAGATATTTAGTTGCCCCAGTCACACCACTGTCATGTGTTTGTCTACGTCTACCTTGGGACAGTAATATGCTTTCAGACTGCTCACTCTCTATACATTCCCTATCGGCGTCCTTGCCTTTGCAGATGATGTCATCCACCTAGAAGTATGCCTCTGGGAGTGCTGTGTTCAGTAATCTCGGTAGCGCGTTCTGTAACTGCGTAATGCTATAGTGTGATAAGGTAGTTAGGTGTATGTTCGACTCCCAGCCCTGCCAAGTGTGTGTGTGTGTGTGTGTGTGTGTGTGTGTGTGTGTGTGTGTGTGTGTGTGTGTTTCCAGCTGCCTGGGGACAGAGTAATGCTTTTAGATGGCTCACACCACATACATTCCCTATCGGCGTCTTTGCCTTTGCGGATGATGTCATCCACCTAGAATTATGCCTCTGGGAGTGCTGTGTTCAATAATCTCGGTAGCGCGTTCTGTAACTGCGTAATGCTGTAGTGTGATAAGGTAGTTAAGTGTATGTTCGACTCCCAGCCCTGCCAAGTGTGTGCCTCTGTGTGTGTGTGTGTGTGTGTGTGTGTGTGTGTGTGTGTGTGAGTGTGTGTGTGTATGTTTCCAGCTGCCTGGGGACAGAGTAATGCTTTTAGATGGCTCACACCACATACATTCCCTATTGGCGTCTTTGCCTTTGCTGATGATGTCATCCAACTAGAAGTATGCCTGTGGGAGTGCGGTGATGCCGGAACTCGGTAGCGCGTTCTGTTACTGCATAATGCTGTAGTGTGGTAGACTAGACAGGTAGATGCTCGATTCAAGGGCATGGCAGGTGTGTGTTTGGCAGTTATACCGTATGTGTTGGTATCTGTGGGTGGCTAGCTGTAGGATGTGTCCAGCTTGTTTTGTTGCTGACCTATTTAGTGTCCACAGCCGCATATTCTGCCAAGACACTGGGTTGTCAACACATGCAATCGCCAATAGGTCAGGTGAGTAACTGTCAGCAGCCCTACTCTTACCCTTGCTACGGTCTGACCCGTGTGACGCAACATAACACACGTGCTTTGATATTAACAACACTACATGATGCAGGTGGCACATGTAGTTTCCTTTCCATTCCTGTCTAATGCATTGCTGTCATGTGGTTCGCTGTTGTGATATAAATGCCATATCTACATATGTGTGTACATGTATGTGTGTGTATGTATATATACATATATATATGTCCATGTATATATGTCTACAAATAATATATGTGATATATGTAGATGTAGAGGTGGACATAGATGTGAACATATGTCTGGGGACATCAGCACTATTGACTATTTGTGCCGGATGATCTATACGTGATAACCTGGGATCTATGTATATCTGCCATGGTGTGCTGTTAATGCACGTAGTCTGTGGTGTGCAGGGCCATGGGTTGTAGTCGTGTAGATACCGGTTATTCTGTTGCTGGGAAGACCATGGGACATCAAATATGGTGATGCTAAAGCACCTGTTGCCAGTTGTGTGTGGATCTGGGCGACACTGAGCAGTGGTTAATATGTTGGAGGTTTGGTATGGGTCATATAACTATTCATTAGAAGACTATACTATGCAGATGAGGTTGACTATGGTGTATCACATTTATCACCAGGGTGTGCTGCTGGTCCCTGGAGTGTACGTGTGTAGTCAGCCAGGTGCAGGTCTTGCATATAGTTGACAGCATGGGAGGGGGGTCAGGCATACTGTACGTACATTGCAGAACTGTGCCTCGGGACTGCTCCTGCCATAGCAAACTAAGCTAGGGGTGTGTCTATACCTGCCTGGTGACATTGAGAGGGATGACAGCAGTGGTGGGGTAGTCAGGGTGTACAGGCTGCACAAACACGTGTTGATCAGCACAATCAGCTGATGACATGGCCAGCCCGCACATGAACAGAACATTAGTGCGAGCAAGCAGCATACATATTCTGTCCACACTCTATACCACCGGTGTATACCTGCAGGGACATTTCACGACACAGTCCAACCAAATGACACGGGCTGCAGCAGGCAACATATACCAACATGTGCAGGAGGCTGGGGCAGTGCGGATGTGTATGCTGCCGAACAACCCTTACTTGGGTGACATAAGACTTTATAGACTGAGGGTGACTTACCAGGGTCTACATGGGCTGGGGATCTTGGAGCACTATGGGGTGGACAGAGACCTCCTACAGCAGCTTGTTGACCTGTGCCTAACACATCAAACAGGCCGAGGGGAACGCATCACAGTGGATACCATGGGATGTGTTGGCCTAGGTGTACTAGCCACAGGTACCTCACACAGCACAACTGGGGATATCATGGGTATCTCACAGGCATCTGCATCCAGAGTATTGCACCAGTTCACAGATGCCATGTCAACACATGCTAGTGAGCACGTACAGGTCCTCCACACATGTGATTAGTGGACCAGCAATATGAATCTGTTCAACCACATGGATGAGTACCCTGGGGTACTGGGTGCAATAGCCTGCACACGTAGCACCACCCGGGGAGCAGGGTAGGGCCTACATTCGGTGCAGGGGCATACCCTCCAACAGCTAGGCCCTATGCGATGGCCAGGGCATGAGATTGAATGTGTGTGCTGTCTGCCCTGGAAGCTGTGATGTGTCTGATATATGGTGTCTGACACAGCTGTAGCACACCAATGCCTATGTGGACATCCCCTACAGTCTCCTAGTGGGGGATGCTAGGTAAACACTGGTGTAGTGGCTTATAACACCCATCAGCAATGCACACACACCTGAACACTCACACCATACTGAGGTAGATGCACAGGCAAGACATATACATGTGCATGTGTTTGGGATGCTCGGTTCACAGTTCTGGTATCCGGACACATCTGTTGGAGCTCTGCAGTATTCACAAGCTACATGCATACATGTTGTTAGGTTATTTGCTATGCTACACAATGTTATCCTGCATTAACAGTTGCAGCAGGAACAGCACGGGGCAGGGCCACACAGCCCAACACCACTGCCAAGGCCTGTACAGGCACAGTGTGACTTGGTGAAGGAACTACCTGAGTAGGGCACAGTCGACAACAGCCCGTGCACAGTATGACCTGCCCTTCGCAAAGAGGCAACACAAGGCATATGTACTGACACAGTAGGTACCCACAGTTTTCCCCTCTCTGACCCGCACACAGTACAATGGATGCCAAACATGACAGTACCTGTGCTCGGCCATGTATGGGAGGTGCACTGTGTGCATCTGACATAGGCAGCACTCCAGCACCGTCCTCAAGTCCATAACACAACCAGGGTATGTCTATTGACCTAACAAGTGGCAGTTGTATTAGAATGTGTACTTACCCATTGCTCTGGTATGTATGTGAGCATACAAGTGACTGTGGTGGCCAAATGTTAGGGCAGCAAACAGTACACATCCATAGTGGCACCATGACCTCTATAGCAGATATGAGGGGTCACAATGGTAGCTTGTAGTACACAGGGTGTCCTAACCCACTGCAGATTATGGGCTGACCATCATGTGTGTCCGTATAGCCCACACACATTCCATGCAGCTGGACAGATGTGGACCAATACAGACAAATGATATACAATGGCCTATGGATATGCCCAATGACTGACCCCAACCCCTATGAAACACACAGATGACAGCAGGCCAGGCTGTTTTATGTAGGATGTGTAATAGGACGTCCAACACCACTGTGCTGGTAATTAATGCTGGGAACTGACGTACTCTGGTATCCCTCCAACCAGCAATTTAGGTAGGTCCACACACTGATATGGAGTACCCAGCAGACCAGTACAGTAGCGGCAGATGTGTACAACTGTTGGCTGTGCCACCCGTCACACCTACACATGTGAGAGTCATGTGCACCACCCACGGTGCTGTGTAGGACTGTGGTTGTGGTTGCATGTCCTCCCACGCTATAAAGACATGTAGCAATTGTCAATGCCACATGACCATTAGCTACCCTGCACACACAGCATGTCACCTGTCTGTGTAGAACGGAGGGGTCAGCAACACAGTACTAACTATCTGGACATGTGACACATGCAATACAGTTGACCATACTTTGCATGCTCACACACATGATGGTATTGTCAGTCTACAACATGCATAACAGTCATACTGGGCATGCTCACACACAAACACAGGGTGGCCAGGCATGCACACACCAGTGGTCTGGACATATCTGCCAGTACATTGCTATACTGTTGGATGTCTGTGCTGTATGATGTTTGTGGTCTATTGCCTGTACATATGCCATGGTCTGTTGTTAATTCACATGAGCTATGTGCGCAGGGTACTTCTACCATCACGTGTATAGGGCAGTTCTTTGTTTGCGGACAGGCCGACGCCTTTGGATTCAAACCGGGTAAGGCACAGTCCAGCAGGTGGAAGCTGTTGTGCGTGGGTTTGCACAGTGTTAAGCACTGCTGACCTCTGGTCACAGCACCTTATACATGTTTACACTCCACATTTCTTTGACAGGGCACTACTGGCATACTGGTAGATAAACACGCTTACAGCCGCTCGCTCTCCGACATTTCCACTTACATTTGTCACTCACGCTGGGTGTGAGCAATCCCTTGTGATGCATATTACATTGAACTACATGACTACAGTATCGGGTATGTGTAACCATTTTGCGACGGCAGCCATTCCACTGTACGGACTCGGCGGCCTGTCCAGTGACGTAATCATATTATATGCGTGTTCCTCATACAATCTGCTCCCATCTGCCTGAAACACGGGAACTGATACTCTGCAATGCTGACATGTGACTTGAGTTTGTTAACGCAGCTGTCTGCCAAGTCATGCTACCGCATACCAACTGCACGTTGACCACCTTTCAGATTGCATGACGGGAGACTGTAGGAGTGACCTTTCCCACTTTGCATGGGACAGTCCCTCATCACACATCACATGTGACAATACCAGAACTCTCCACCAATCAGGGACACGTTTCTGCACAATCAGGGACAGGTCATGAAAAACAGGAACACTTTTACAAAAGTAGTGCTATTAACTTGACACATTGACAGAATCAGAGCATATGACATAATACACATATTCTGAAGTAACAGTTGTTTATAACTCTTACTTATTGTCATTAGTCAGTAAGTGTAATTCACCACCTTTCCTTCAACAGCCACTACATTTAGGAGGGATTAAGAAGGACACAGTTAGACTTTCAGTCAAACTCAGGGATGTACCTGACATTCATGGACAGTTGAGTGGTATGGACAATACTCTAGCCATTGCAACTGTCCTGATTAGGAGACCTTCTCATGTTGTAGGTGTCTGTACTGGTTGCTTGTTACAGGTCTTGTATACCTGACACATCGATATGTCATATGTAGTAACATAAGCAACTATACTGCTGCTAGACTACACTTTGATTTGCTCCGATATGTATATTTCTGTACTATGCATGGCTGTAAGTATGTTCTGCCCTGGTACATCTGAGAGTTCTACAGAGCAGGTTCCACTTTGGCCGTTCAGACTGGTGGCAGCTCTATAGACCCTATATGTAGAGCTATCACATGTGTCGAGGCAACACATACCCACAGCATACCTCTCAACTGTCCCCGATTTTCAGGGCCGTCCCTGATTTTGAATAAAATTTTAACTCTGTCCCTCTTAATCCCTCCTAAAACTAGTGATGTTTGGAGGAAAGGTGGTGAATTACACTTCATGAATAATGACAATAATTAAGAGTTACAAACTTCTTTTACTTCAGAAAATGTGTATTAATTCATATGCTCTGATTCTGTCAATGTTTCCGGTTAATATCTCTAATATTTTAAATGTGTCCATGACTGTCCTTGTGTTTTCTTGACTTGTCTGTGATTCTGTTGTAATTTGTCCCCAATTGGTTGAGAGGTCTGACCCACAGCCAGTAGTACATGGAAGACCTCCACGGTTTGCATACATTAAGGTTATTCATGTAACATTATAATTGATAATACTGTTTCCTATTACATGTAGCTGTTACTGATACAACAAATTGTCTGACACCACTGCACACACTATATAGCTTCCATTCCCGAACTCACAGGCCATGTGCCATAACTGTCGTTTTGCAAGACACAACTGCCCAGATGGGTGTGTCCCTCGCAGGTGTATGGGTGTTTAACCTTTTCTATTATGCTATCATCTACCTGAGGTGGTCAGCAACGTATGCACTTTCCATCAGTAGCAGAACTCACATACCAATGGGTGTGACTGAACACCGTATCAGGAACAATGAATAACACCCTGCGGGAGATATTTAGATGATTGGTTCTATTCACCAGATACATTCACAGTCACAGAACATATGTATTCATTCACATTTGTCGAGGTACATGCCATGACTCATACATGTTGTCATCTGTCATTACCTGTATTCCGCCACCTGTTCACCTAATATCAATAGTTCTGGCAGTGTTTAGTTGGACTTTGTTACATTCTGATACATAACTATGGACGTCCATGCTAATCGGGTACATGGCACTGTGTAGGTCTCTATGTATTCCCTGATGGTTTACAAACTATCCAGTAGATGTGCTGTTCAGGTTTGGGAGGTGTAGGCATATGCTATGCCCACATAGGAATGTTAATGACTTCCACTGGGCGGGCCTACTACATCTCAGCCAACCAGCACCTGCACACTTAAGCCCATTAATGCATACCCATGGTCCACCTAACTGGCACCCCTCTACAGCAGTCATGACAAGTACTTACTGTGAGCGCAGCTGGGGTATGAGCACACCACTACACATTGCCCATTCTCCCCATCTCGGGACACATGTCATACGTTTCATCAACCCATGTATTATCACACTTTACCCAACCTACTGTTCCATGTACACCTACATCCTGCTCGTATTAGTGTCAGCAGATTCTTTCATACCCTGAATTTTTGGGATCCCGCAAGGGACACCGTTATCCATGTTTAAAGTGTAGACCTTGCAGAATTCTCCCACTGGTCCTTTCCTACCGGTGTTTTGGACAGCGGCAGTGTATTGATCTGTGTTGCTTGTCTGTATGTCTATCCGGCCTAGATGGGCAATATAGTATACAGTACAACGTTTCTTTATTGGACCTCCCAGTCACAAATGTCCGGGCTGTAAATATGTTACCCCTAATTGCTGCGAAGTCACCTATTTATGTGAATGTGTATATCTACACTGACATATAGTTTGTTTTGTGTGTATGTGTATATATCACTACCTGTTTGTATATATATATATATATATATATATATATATATATATATCCATGGTATATCCTTGTGTGTGTGTGTGTGTGTGTGTGTGTGTGTGTGTATATATATATATATATATATATATATATATATATATATATATATATATATATATATATATATATATATATATATATATATATATATATATATATATATATATATATATCCGTATGGATATATATGTGTATGTAAATTAATATAGCTATGTGTATATATATATATATATATATATGTTTTTATCTATATATACATCTGTGTGTCCGTTAACCTATACAGTTCCCGGACATGGACACTTACACATGCTTATTGGTTTTATCTGTGCTTCAACAGCATACTATTGCCTTAGTCATTCTGACACCGACACTTCACTCCGGTGAACTTGTGCTCAGTATATTGCATGTTATGCAGTGGACAGATGTCGCAAGTTTTTCATGTCTGGGGTGCCACTGCTAACTGGGTTGTGATACTATCATTCAACCTATTCCTCGTATGCGCAGCCTATTATTCCTGCTACTGTGTTTGTTTCTGTACATATTCATATTATTACTGTTGATAGGATGTGTGTTTGTGTTACTGTGACTGTACGTCGACAAATTGTTGTCTTCATGTAGTTGTGTCTTTCTGCTTTTCCCGGTTTGGGGTTGTCACAGCAGCACTCCATTCCACTCATGGGTGGCGTATAGGTTTTACGTGCCGGGCTGCCAGGCCTGACGTACAATGTCTGACAATGATACGCCCATTCACGCATGTCTCCATGCAAACGACGCTCTATCTGGGAATCGCAACTACATACTAGCTGACCTCCACGGGCTGCTCCATTGCACCCGGCACAACATACCGTATCACTCCTGTGTCCATACTCGCATATCCATGGTTTGTCCTCCACACCCGTGCTGAGTCTCCCCGCATAACAGCCATTATACACCTGATATCGCAGCCATGACACACCTTTACACATTGCCCTTTCATGAGCGTTGGGGCCCTACACACATTTTGTTCCGCCTCGTGTATTCACAGGCTCATCATCCATTCATATTTGCACATACGTGCCTTTCCTGGTGTTATGGATTATGAACAATTTGCGGGTTACAAGTGTAGGCAGTTGCAACATGTCCTACATTCCATCTGTTTACAATGTTGACGTAGCACTTCACCGATGTTATGGCCACTGGTATAGCCCTGCCTCTGGTGTGGAGAGCGGTGCTCTACCCACACTTGTGCAGCTTTATGTGACATATGCTGCGAGCACTTCATAATTCCTAACTTGCTCTGGATTCCCTTCACAAGCCTTAGGTTTGCTTTTGTCTTTCAGCATTCCTATAATATATATATATATATATTTATATATATATATATATATATATATATAAATATATATATATATATATATATATATATATTTATATATATATTTATATATATATATATATGTGTGTATATATAGATGGATATGTAGCTATATAATTGCATATTTCTGTTACGTCTGTGGATATTTATCTATACACACATCTATCTAACTATATATATATGAAAGTTAGAGCTGTAGAAGACAACATACATTTGCTATGCTAATAGCTGCGTACACCCATGCAGGCCCACTTGCATCTACTTATTCTGAGTTACATATGTTTACAGGCACGTCTTTAGGATTACATGTGCCTTATTCCTTATGACAGTACCACTTTGATGGAATCCGGTTAACGGACCCATGCGAACGTGGTCACCTTTTACATGTATAAATGTTGGCTTTACTGCACAGAGGCACTCATTACACAGTTAATATGTGCTATAGTCGTACTTGCACCGTGAATGCCTTTACGTTGGGTGGATGCTGTAACCACTACACTATTGGTGTTCTGGCTCATTTATATGTATACCCATGGTTCATAGCTACTCTGACATACGCCTCACCGCTTCCCTTACACAGCAGGCATCCATTCTCCTGCTGGGAAAACCGCAGTACTACAATTAGGACATTCCCTGTTTCCTACTGCTCTGGACCCGTGCTGCAAGTCTACTCACTCCAAGGATATTCATAACTCCTAGGCTTATAGTCCTTGCACATACGCGTGTTTGATTGTCAGGGTGTTCATGTGCTTGTCCGGGTTTAGGCTCGGCTGACTGGTGACTAGCACTGCCACTGTTTAAAGATCAGATGTAGCACATGGACAGAGTTAGTCCAGAGTTCAACATTCTGCCTGTGTTTACAGACGCAGGTGTTTGGGCACCTCTGACCACATTATTGGGTCGGCGCTACATAATTTAGGGTGAGGAGGGGTTCCACTACATAATGCAGGTTAGGGGGGGTGGTTTCATTTCCCATTTGACTATTTCATTCATTTATACATGCAATGAATATTATTCTGGACATATGTTATGAAATCACTACAAGTATGCAATAGTCTTGTCAACAGCTTGGACAGTTGGTTGGTGTACTTCTGTGTACGGACCTCTCTGATACTCGAGGACTCGTGTCTACAGTGACAGGGACAAGGTTATGACAACTCAGGGACAATCACAGACACTTCTACCATATTAGTACTATTAACTTGGAACATGTTGACAGATTCGTAATACTACTAACTGTCTGCAGTTAAATGCGTCTATTACTCTTCATTGTTGTAAGTAGTCATTCTCATTCAACACCTTTCCCCCAAAGGGCACTGGCTTTGTGAGTTTTTAAGGGTCTGGCCAGTTATTGTGTGAATGCTCTGACCATTGGTATCATTGACATTGTCATATGTATGGGTTGTGCTGTATTCCGGTGATTAGGGTTGGTACCTTTTCAAATGGCCAAGATGGGACATTTTCGGAACACACCAGGTTTTACAAGCCAACACATACCCACGGTCAGTACAATGGATAGAACTTTACTTATTTGCTTACATAAAAGCCTATTGTTGTAGCAGTTTATTTGCTTATTCTGTTTCTTGTAACATTTAGGTATTGTAGATACTGCAATAATTATTTTCTGCTACTATTACATAACATATGGGACATAATTATGTCCTACAATCCCAGGACATTTTCCATTTGAAATGTCTTTTGTCAGGACACAACTGTCCAACGATGGACTGTCCCTCGCAAAGCGGGACAGATGAGAACCCTACTGTGGATACCAGATTGTTTGGGCCAATGCATAGCCATGGTCACTGCAGGTTTAGAACAGTTATTTGTTTCCTAGCTGTAAGCCTTATACCTTTGGCACTTTTGTTGTTTGTCTGTTTCTTGTACGAATTACGTTTATTCTATCCTGATGTGACCGCTTTAGGCAACTCTTACATGCAGTATGGTGCATAGTTATTTCCTACGGTCACAAGACATTTGGCATTGTTGGTCAGGCCACACCTACACACACATTAATTGTCCCTCACACAGTGGATCAGGGGTATCCTGTTTACGTCAGTGCCTTCATCACCCTTATACCATGTGTCACTATGCAAATGTGTGCAATATATTCTCTTGCTTACTCGTGTCGGGACACGTGCATCACGGGCAGTTGTTTGATCGTGGGTAGTAGGTTATGCATGACCCTTTAGGGCTGGACAGTGTCGTGCACCTCTAATGCACATTCCAACTTGTGTCCGGATATCTACAGGACTGGACTTCGTGTCTTCCATTCTAATGTTTACACAGGTTACGTATCCCATGCGGGATATCCCAAAAATTGGACAAGACCAAAACAAGACAAATACCGACCATTTTTCTGGCATTATGAAAATGTGCTGTGGGTTTTACATGCAAGGGATACATAGTGTGCAATCCTGCAACTGCCTAGGGTGACACTACCTACTACATATGCATAGTGGTCACTATGTGTAGATGTGGCTGCACCAAACCAGTAGGCCAAGTATGGCTGGATTTGGTGGACGTTCAGGTAAGGGAGTGGGTTGTGTGATGTGGAGGGGATGCTGGGTAGTCCATTATGCATCCAGGTGTGTTGCATTTGTTATGGCCAGCCCTGAGGCCAGTTCCATCAGGACCAATCTGTGGGTATGTGCCGGTGACATGTCTATACATTTGTATCGCACATTTCAATATTCATATGTTTGTGGGATTGTGTTCTACAGTATGGCCTGTCTGGTTGTATTGCAGCTGTTTATACATGTGTTTGTGTTTCTTTCAGCTTCACCCACTGCTCCCTCATACACCTCTGTTTCATCTATTCTGCATACAACACAGTATTGCCTTGGAGGATTGTACCATTACCCATCCCCCCACACACACATATTCCTCACACCCCATACATCACTGCTTTGGTTGTTGGCCCATGACACAGCCAGAGTAACACACTGAATACCCTACATATGTCAGGTACCTGTATGGTTGTGTGGACTACCCTGCCATGTTTGCTTTCCGCATGCTATACCTAACACACATAGGTACACGCCCATACTTAACTTTCATTACATGGTTGGTATACCCAGGTACTACCCGTTCAACTGTGAAACATCCTGACAAGTTTGGCTTGTACCGCTGATTTGCAGATTTTGGCAGACTGTTCTACTCATTGGTAGGATGTTACCTTTTCCTATGTCCAGGATGGGATATATTCTGTACACATATCTGACTGTACTGGACAGCACGTCCCCACAGTCGACGGTACGGATAATACTGTTACTTTCAGCCTACATGTTTCCTTATTGTTGTAGCTGTTTATATGCTCCTTCTGTTTCGTTTACATGCTTATTCTATTTCCTATCACATTTGGTATGTGAAATACAGACATACCTTTTGTATGTGACTATTACATGCCTTGTGGGATATGATTCGGACATACGGTCGCTAGATATGTACATTTATTGTGTATTTTGTTATGGACACATCTGCCCAGCTGTATACCCTCCCTCACATTATGGGTCAGCTGGTGACCCTAACCATTGGGCTGGACGTACCTACTGGTGGCATTTCACTTCCACTTGGTATAGCTATCTGCCCTCTGTTGGACTATGGCCACATGGTCTTCCATGTCATTTGTTCGCAGGATAGGGACCCGTTATTCCCTACCATGCATTTGTGTTTGCTTCTTCATTTTGTGTTCGCAGGAACTTTCTTGCATGCTTTGCATATGTTTCAGTATCCATGGACACTGACAGATGTGATTACTATCTTGCAACTTGTTATATGCAAGCATGTTAGGTTGCACGTCGACAGCTGGCATTTCCACACATCAGTGCGGCACTTCGACATGCCCTATGCACTCGCGCTCCTTTCCTGTGCACGTGGCTGTGGCGGCAGCGCGCCTTCATTAATATGCATTTGGCGCTACTGCGCCATCTTCACGCAGCACTGTCGGTGCAAACCTACCGCCATCCTTGCGCCAAGCTTCATGAATCCCGGGGTTGATAATTATTGTCCTAGAGGTTTCAGCCAAAAAGTCATACTTTTCTCATCTGTCAAATGTTGTACTCGCTCATTTCTAAAAAAAAATTCCAGTAACTTCTTTCAAAATTATTATTTTTCCAGATTTTTCTTATCTGTCAAATGTTGTACTCGCTCATTTGTAAAAAAAATTCCAGTAACTTCTTTCAAAATTATTATTTTTCCAGATTCATTTGTGCAATATAGAGAGGCTCCCTTTGCATGAAGTTTCACCTCTAATAATAGAACTCATATAGTCATATAACTTTGGTGCAATTGTTGTTCTTTTCCACTTAACAAAACATATACTTTTTTTAATATTTTTTTTCATTCAATGTATTAATAATGTCTAAGATATGTCACCCCAGTATATCATGTGTTGACATTACTATTCCCAAATTGAATAAAGACTGCAAGAAAAACCTACCCCCCAGATTTACTATTCTTCTGTGCAGGACTAGCTTAGTCCTACATGGAAGCAGCTGTTTAGAGCAGGACAGCAGCGCACCATGCATATTAATGAAGGTGCACTGCCTGAGCTCCTAATCTTACATGGAGCATGCAAGAGTGCAGGGGGCGTGTCTGAGAGCAGAGCTCTCAGAATATACATGCCCCTGCAATGAAGAACAGTAAAACGCCTTAAAAGAATGAGCGAGACTGATCATAGGTGTCCGCATACCCCCAGCAACATTCCCCCATGTGTACAAGAGCAATAGTAAACACAAACAATATAAAGATACCTTTTTTAGGAAACAGATTAAATGTAACAGTAGGTGCATGGGCTTGCCCATTGCTTAGCTGCGGTTAATGCAGATTAAATGTCAGAAGAGGATAAAAAGGAAGATATATGCAAATCAAGCAGTATAGCAATAGAGTAGTGGGCAGAGCATTCACTTTATAAGCAGTTATTCCTGGTTCGAATCCCACTGTAGCACATTCCATATCATGTCATGACCAATATTTTTAGTTGCATAACCTACTAAATAACATATATTTGTGAACTGGAGTACTGCATTAAATGCAGATGTGAGGTGTCAGTGTCATAATGTTGCAAAGTCCACAGATAATCACATGTGCCCCATACAGTATATGTACATAGGAAGCAGGGATACAAATGAAAGGTAAAATGTGTAATGAATGATAACTCCATACAGCTTCCAAATCCCCACCTTCCCAAGAACCATTATTCCAAAATATCTATATATCTAATATCTAAAAAAAAAAAAAAAAAATATATATATATATATATATATATATATATATATATATATATATATATATATATATATATATGTAAATATATATAAATATATATATATATATATACATAAATATAAACATACATACATATGCATACATCTATAGATATATGTCTACATATATATATATATATATATATATATATATATACAGCAATAAATATATGTAAGCATAAATATACATCTAGATAGGTATATACAAACATAAATCGATAGATATAAAAGAGAACATAAAAACATATATGTCCACATGCACCGTTAATGGGGGTGAGGTGACCCAAACAACATACGTCTTGTATGTATAGATACCCTCCCCACAGCCAAACACATTTGCTCTGCAATACAATACCAACTGTTGCAAATCCCATAACCAAGTCCTGACACAACATGGGCACAATATGTTAACAGTACTCCATCCCACCTGTATGAAGTCAGGTTGGTATAAGTAACATATCATGCTGTACAGTCTGGCTACCATAGGGAATGTAGAATGTAGAAGCAATCAACATTCCTAAGATACATATACACAGACACATATGCTGATAGATATATATGTAACTACACATACACACACACAGATATGTATAGGAAGATACATATGTAGAAGGTGCACACAATAGCCGCTATGCCTACAGTTGCCACCTTACCAACTGGACACTGTATGAGCCACCCATACAAATGACAGTTGTTGCCTGCAACATATACCCACAGAGAGGTCAAAGGATATAACACCACACACAGGTTTGTATACATGGGAAAGCTTTATTTGTGCACTATTACAGTTGTATATGCCATGTCATATAGCTGTTTAGACTCTGATATACATATAAACAAAGTAATGCAACTGTGAAACAGTTATATTTATACAGTAGTCTGGAAAGGTTTACATATGTTGCTGTCCAGGCGAAGGCCTTCAAGTAATACAATAGTAAAGACAGACTGGGTCACGGGATACCAATCAATCATTCAACAGTAAGTAATGCAGATGTATAGTCCAGCAGCCTCTATCTACACTCTGTACACAACCCCTAGGGGGTAAAGACACAATGGGATGTATCCGTTACATATCAAGGCATAACTGACACCATCACAATCACACTGACAAACAGAACAGTGTGTATGGCAGGAAGCAGTAGGCCTACATTTACCCAAGGTGAATTGTATGGTAATTTACATCCAGATGCCTTAAGGCAGCTTACCCCTGACACCCTCACATGTAACAGTCTAGGTTAGTTATGGTGCATCCCTCCCATAGACTGAATAATTCAGGGCCATATACCACTGTTGCATACACTGTCCTCTGGAGTGCATAAGGGCACACATGTATTGTGTAGGTGAAGCCCACACATATATGGACACACCCCCACAATATATGTGGGGGCCACAACAGCATTGGACTGATGGAAGGAATGGCAGCATGATATACTCACAGCCCACTACATAACAATCCCTGACAGCATGTCATATGTACAAAGCCTGGTATGTAGGTGGAGGACAGAGGCTGTAACACAGGTCCATATGTGAAATACTGTTGTCATATGCATGCAGGAATGCCATAGGTGTGTAATAGGGATACCTGCAATCTGGTCCTATATATACCCCCCTAATGTCAGGCTGTGTCCATATGTGGCACCTGTCTGTGTTGTAGCAAGGCAGAACAGTGCAACTGTGCAGGAAGGTGTTGTGAGATTGTGGACCTGATGTCTGAATGTACCCCATATATAGGTATGCATATGTGTACATTCATACATATATATATATATATATATATATATATATATATATATATATATATATATATATATTCATTCATGTATGTCCACAAATATAAAGATACCCATGTGTAGACATGTATATAAACACGTATATACATCATATATATCTACACACATATATAGATATATACCTATATGCACATGTCTACTTATATACAAACACACACACAAACATATATGTATGTAAATACATGTCCCCTATATTACCACCACAGTGATGCATGCTATGTGCGAGGGAACAGCACACATAGCAATACACACAGATATCTACAGCTGTCAGTGTGTGCAACATGGATGCGTATGTAACATGTGAACCCCTTTTTTAGGACCACATTGCCCTTGTCTGTGAAGTATGGAATGGGAATATGGGGAAGTAGGCAAGTATAGTTGTGGAGGTGGTCAGGGTTGGTAGATATAGAGGACAGCTTACAGGGGTTGTATGAGACACATGTGGTGGGTAAACACCCCGGATTATGTGTGTGGTCTGTGATGTGGATGACCCATGGGCCCCAATATGGACACAATGGGAACAAGCCTCCCACCCACTGTTACTCACAACAGCAGTCCACGTCCGTAAGGTGCCTGGCCTGGAGGCTGAGCAGGAGGAGCATGTGGACCCTGTAAATGTGTATTGGGTGCCTCAAGTTGATGTAGCACATCCCTCATGTGTCTGAGGAGCCTGTTATCAAACAGACCCTGGACCTGACCTTGGGGGACAATATCACGTCTGTGTGTGCCCCTGGGGGGGACAACATCCCCTGAGTTGGTTCCACCTGAAGGTATTGCTGGACCAGTACATGAGGAGGTCCCAGGGTGGGTCACACATGTGATGTGGCCTGGTCCTACCTACATCAATCATCAGTCACATCCACATATACCCAATCACACAACCCTCCTGTAATACTACCTCACCTCTTCTCACACTTTGCTACTCCAAAACCTCTACATTCTATACAAACTAATTACTTAAACCCAAAGAATAAAAGCTATTACCAACTCCTACTAAAATTCTCTAAACTTATAAGGAATTTACTACCCAACCTCATAGCTGATGGAGACATCCACCCCAACCCAGGCCCTAACTCACCAGCTACCACTCACACCAAAATAAAAACTCCAACTAACATAAGAAATTCTCACAATGCCCCCAAAGCATTTCTAGTTTGCCACCTAAATATCAGAAGCATAAAAAACAAACTCCAAGAGCTGCATGCTCTCATAGACATCCACTCCCCTGATATTCTTTGCCTCACTGAAACTTGGCTCAAACCCACCATCCCTAACAATGAAATACTTACCCCTGGCTACAATATTACTAGAGTAGATCATATAGGTAGAAAAGTAGGTGGAGTTGCCATTCTATACAAATCCACCCTAGAGCTATCCACAATTAGCATCCCATCAGACCTAATTGCCACCAATACCAAAACTATCCTCTCAAAAATCCAACTCAATAACAACAAATCTATTAACATAGTGTGCAGTTATATTCCTGCAGTTATATTCCCCCAGGCAATAACATATACATCTTAGAAAGTACCCTCCATTGGCTATCCTCCACCCACCCCCAAGAAACAATCATTCTTGGGGACTTCAACATCGACTGGACAACCTGTTCAGCTAACTTCCCTACTACCCACATTAACTTACATGGTTTCTCCCAAACAATTTCTACCTCTACTAGAATCAACAAACCCAACAATAAGGAAAGCATCTTAGACTGGATCTTAATAAATAACAAACCACAGTTATACAAATTAGGCACTCACCCTGAAGCCATGAGTGATCACCTGCTAACCTACATAATGAGAAAAAGAGAAGACCTGCCCCACCAAACCACCTTTAAAACTCTCAGATCAAAAAAAAACTTTAACCTAAATAATTTCTTATCTGATTTAAGCTCACTTAAATTGGACAATCTTAAGCTACTCCCCCTGGACCAAGCAGTTTCATATTTCAACACCAGATTCCTAGCCATGCTAGACAATTATGCTCCCATACGTAGAGTCAGAGCCAAAAACAAAATAGCTCCATGGCTAACCAATACTACTAGACAAAAACTAACAGCAAGAAATGCAGCACGGACCTCATGGAGAACCACCAAATTCCCTCAAGCCCACCAACTATTCAAACAATTAAGGAACAAAGCAAAAAGATCAATCCTATCAGACAAGCAAAGCTATTATGTCAACTTACAGCAAAAACATCAAAATCAACCTCAAAAATTTTGGTCAGGCTTGGACAAACTACTACACCCAGGTAAATATGCTACCCTTACACCCAGGTAAATATGCTAACCTCACCCCATCAACAACCTTACACCTACCCCCTGATTCTGTAGCTAAGAACCTTTAACACTTTCTTCACATAAACTGTAAAATCCCTAGCTAATAATCTATCTCCCTGCTCCTCAACTACTAGCACAGCTAATCAGCTGAACCCCCCCCCCTTAAAATTCGATTATATACCTACAGACTATATCAAATCCTTACTAAAGAAATTAAAACCTTCTTCCCTGGCTGCAGACCAACTTCCCGCAGAGTTTCTACAAAAAGCTGCCAATGTAATAGCTTATCCTATCTCCATCTTAATCAATCGTTCTATCCAGGAATCCCCTCCCCCCCACCACCACCATTTGGAAAACAGCTCATATTATTCCATTTCATAAAGGTGGAAACTCCACTGAACTTTCTAACTATAGACCTATCACCATACTATCTCCCCTAGCCAAAATAATGGAGAAATGCATAAAAAAACAACTTTTAAACCACCTGACCCACAATAACCTCCTAGCATCATCCCAGCACGGTTTCAGACCAGCCCACAGTACTACCACTGCCCTTCTCACATTCTCCCACAAAATAAACCAAAACCACAATCAAAACCTGCTTTCCTCTGCCCTCTTCCCTCTTCCTCGACTTGTCAAAAGCATTTGACATGGTTAACCACAACCTACTCTTAGACTCTCTCAAATTGCTGTCCATAGAAAACCTTGCAATCAAATGGTTCCATTCTTACTTGCACAGTAGGCAGCAAGCAGTCCTGTCGAAAGAGCATCTATCTCTTCTTTTACCTATCACTCTAGGAGTACCCCAAGGTTCTAATCTGGGTCCCCTCCTTTTCTCTATTTTCATAAATGACCTGCCCAAATCTATCCCTCATGCTACTACTATACAGTACGCAGACAACTCCACACTAATCTGCTCTGCCACAACTCCTGCAGAATTACAATCCCTATCCCAAACAACCTTCAACAAAGTAGAGAACTGGCTTAATAATCGTCAGCTGTTATTAAACCCAAACAAAACCAAACTTCTATTATTCTCCCCCACCCATAAGATAACACCACCAACATTTTCAGTCTCTTCTCAGAATGGCACCATAATTTCTCCAGAACCAACTACTAAACTGCTAGGTATAATCATTGATATTAATCTAAACTACAATGCCCATATAGACAAAACTATAAAAACAGTAAACAAAAAAAATAGGCTCCATGTATAGGATTAAGAAATTTCTAACACCAACTGCCAGAACAGCTATAGCTCGCACACATCTTCTGCCATCCCTTCTGTATGCATCACCCATCCTCACTAACTTATACAAATCAAATCTCAACAAAACCCTAAATGTTACAACAATATAGCAAGATTTGCCACAGGCTCAGAATACAGAACTCACCACTGCCACAATCTTCAAAATTTAGGTTAACTAGATCTACCCAACCAGATCTATTATAACAAACTCATAGTAACTCATAAAATCCTCCACCAACCTTCCCTCACCCCCAGTCTAGCTAATCTCATTACCCCATATTGCAACCTAGCATCCCTTCACTCTTCCAGCAGAATGCTAGTACAACCTACCAAAGCCAACAACTCTGCCAGAGATTCCTTATTCTCTAACAATGCTGGTAAAAAATGGAACTCCCTTCCTGGCGAACTAACCACAAATTGCTGCTTGCCTCACTTCAAAATATCACTAAAAACACACATGTACAATAACTGGCTATGTTCTTGTCTAAACTCTGACTAAACCTCAAATTATTCAGTCTGAGTTACTTCACTGACTTGCGTTTCAACTAAAGCTTGTCCCAGTTTTAGCTAGTCCCAGTCTAACCTGACATTACTCATATAATCTATTAAACCATCTTAGCTATCTAAGAGAATTGCCCTTTTCTCTCTCCGTACCCGCCTTCAATTAATTTTGTCTACCCCTTTATATTACCTCTTGCTTCCATTATCAGAACTGTGACCTCCATTCTCAGCCTCTGCTGCTTTCTACCTAACCTGCCCTTCTCTTATCTCTTTCTTCCTCTCTTTCTTTATAAATGATCTTCCTTTTGTTTCCTCTTCTTATACTCTCATTTCGCTTACGTTTACATTTTTTTTTCTTCTCCCTTTATAGTTTCCCTCCACTTCCCATGTTATTGTTGACGTTCTCTTATCCAAATATAACCTTACTTTGAACCTTTTTCATTATGGAACCTATTTGTATTTGTCTTTTTATTTTTGTTAAATTGCTTAATATCTCTGTAAATATTACCTTACTCAGACCATTCTCTTAAATATGTAACCTATGTGTATTTTTCTTTTGATTTTGTTAATTGCTAAATATTACTGTATACTGCATTTTAAATGTTTATCTGCTTGGAACTTTTCTACCGGGGCCTCCGCTGAAAATGGATATGTATCCAGTCGGACTTTCCCGGTTAACAAATGTAAAATAAAAATAAATAAAAATAAAATAAATAAACAAGGGCAGATGAGTTTGGAGAGGTGGTTCTGCTGGCCAATAGTACATATACATGCAGGTAAGGCCACAGGGCACATCAGTAGACCACTGTTTCATATGCATCTGCATCTGTACAGGTAAATCATGCATATCTAACATGTCATAGATATAGTTTGTTGCTTCATGGTAGTGATAAACAGATGTGCATATGTGGCAGTATTGTGGACATGTACTGTTGATGTATTGTAATGCTGCACCCACCCTGTAGCAATGCCACAGGTGTGGCCACTGACTTTGCATCTCTCACCCTCTTATGTAGGTCCCTCTGGTGTACCACCAAGGCAGCAGCCTGTAGCTGGTGAGTATGGTTTATGTAAATGCTTGTCAATACACTGGGCATATAATGGCAATGGTATATTCCCTACACACATCTAACACACCTACCCAGAATGCATGCTGTACATGTGCACATATCATTGCTGTTAAATTCACAGCATCACAGTGGTGACCATGATGGGGTATTGGAAGGGTATGCCAGACACCTGCAAGATAACTAACATCTTGTCATTGTGGAGTAACATAATGGTGGGAGACATGGCCTACAGTAGGGACATGTTTGAAACAACACCCATATACAGTGCAACACCAGTGTATATACCTGTAGGACAATGGCAACTTTTTCAGAGTTACACTATGGCATAAGGTATTACTGTGGTCCACATTATTAGCTGGGACTAGGTTGAAACATGTGGTGTTCGGTTTACTGGACACTGCAAAGTGACACATGTGTAGGCCTTACTTGTCAAGCATCTGCAAAAAGCTGAAGGTGGGAGGGTGTCAGCATGAAACACCAGTGCATTGCAGCAGGGATCTTAAATATTCTAAGAATGGCTGTATCTGCACATAGTCAGGTTCAGGAACTATGGCAGACATAACCCTACCCCCACAGCAATAGTGACGGCAGTGTGTGAACACCAAGGGATGTGCACGTGAGTAGACCTTGCAATCATGCAGATTTGAGGGACATGTGTAGGCAGACTGAACATACACTAGCAAATGCAGATGGCCCACTCTAGTATACCCCTGCCAGGAGTAGTGACTGCTGTAGTACACATAATAGGTGCAACAAACCGTCATGATGAGGGTATGCACACATATGCCCACACGGAGTGTATGCATCGCGGTCAGCATCCACACACCTAACACATTCCGTAGACACTGCATGTGAAAGTACAGGACATATGTCACATATCGGGCACATGTGCTGTTAAGATATGCAGTGATGTGGTCCCATGGCAGATCAAGGAAAGGTGCGTCATATCAATAAGGGTGTGTACACTCCCATAGTCACAGTATGCTCTGATCAGTGTCAGTGTAATAGTATTGGATTGGTCATACATGGTCCGCTGCTGTTGACAGCTGTAAATCAGACAGGCATTCACAAATGAAATATGTCCACATATCATACCAGGTATGTGTTGCTGAAAAGCATAGGGGCTGTGAGCATTAACGCTGACATAACTGACACAGTATTACACATTCAGCAATGGGTTGTACACCTGTGAGGTGTGGTGCGCAGTACATGGCAGGGTGCAAAACAGGTGCACAGCAATACTGTGTACATGGGTGCAGTGGTATCCAGGGGAAGGGGCACCACCTAGTGACACAGCACATGCATCACACACATGTATACTGCCGCTAGTAATGATTGACTATAGTTGCACTGCATGCTGTTGTGTACCATATTTTATGCATGTTGACAGATGGGTAATAGGAGGACTGTGTGTACTATCATTGTGCAATCTCACCTGTATGTGTGTGTGTGTGTGTGTAAGTGTGTGTGTGTGTGCAACCTGGTGGGTAGTTAGTCTGTAGGGTCTCGCTAGTGAAGTAGAGGGAGGGTGATGCATGTAGGATGCGTGTGTGCATGTGTGTGTGTGTTTGTGTGAGTGGCCATGTATGCACATGTGTGATTGTGGAGTTGTTCATACAGCAGTGCATCCCTTTGGGATCATGCAGTACATGGACATAGACTGCTACATTAGACACCAGGAATACTTGTCATGTATGTAATCACAGGACAAGTGATAGTATAATAAGGTCTGTAGCATGGAACAGGGATTGAGAGGGAAGGTAGACACCAGGTATACCCTTAATATTGCATTCAGCAGAGAGGTGACCGATAACCCACATATGCAGCACTACAGATGCATTGGGGAATTACTAGTCAACACCAGGGAGTGTATCCATATATTGCAGTTGTCACATGATAGGCTGATTGAGCAGCATGTGAAGACTGGGTGAAGATAAATGAAGGCTGCCAGCCTAGCCAGATAGAAATATGGAGATAATTCTGTCATCTGTAAATTTTAATGTAAACCACAGGCTTGTTGTCTTAAATGGTAAAAATAGTGCTACATGTGGAACTGGAAAAAATGCACTCTACTAACCAAGTAAAGCATGTTGTGACCCTTTGATGTTAAAACTTGGAACCAGTAAGTCTAGAGTGAGGCATCCTGCCTATTGTTTTAAGGCCATAGTTAATGGCTAGAATTTGCATGCATAAATGTCCTTTATTGCTCTGCTTTCTGCCCAGAGATGAAGAATTTAAATGTAGTTTCTGTTAGCCTGGGAGCCTGGGGAAGTGTAAAGAATGATGTAATGTGAACAAGGAATGTGATTTTAAAAACAAAGAGAATCATAGCACATTAAACATTTTTTTCTTGACCATCCAACTCACCAGCACTGTCTTGCTGTATATGTAAGTTTATCTTAGACTTGTGTTTTCTCTTAGAAATAGCTAGAAACTAGAAATGATTAAGTGTTTCTGTGATGTCAGAACTGTACTACTGAATTAATTTAAGTATTTCTCTGTGATCTCTGAACTCTTGACTAGCACTGTTATAAAAGTATTGTCTTGTGTTTTGGCTATTTGTTATTAAATATTTTAAACCCTTTCAATTGTGGCTGTTTTTGTAGAGATAATTTAAGCTCTTTAGAGTACTTGTGTGCCTTTGGTAAAATTGTACAAAACCACTCCAATAGCTTTAGCCCTGGACTATACTACCAATTGGATAATACTATTGCACAGTAATAATTGGACACCCTTTTAAGGGCCTTTGAGTAGCTGATAAATATTAGTGGGTGGTGGCAGCTGGTACTACTGTATAGTCTGAGAAAAGGGGGCACAGCTGGAGAACCTGTGCCAGTCTTCCCCAGGAGTGTCTGTGTAGTTGTATAAACTCTTCTCAAAATGTGTGTGTGCATGAGCGTGTGTGTGTGTGTGTGTGTGTGTGTGTGTGTGTGTGTGTGTGTGTGTGTGTGTGTGTGTGTGTGTGTGTGTGTGTGTGTGTGTGTGTGTGTGTGTGTGTGTGTGTGTGTGTGGTGTGTGTGTGTGTCAGCTACTTGGACAGGGACATGAAGCACTAGTTGGACAGAGAGGGTGCTGGAGGTTTTAGCTTGCCCAATAGGCTGAGATCTGGACCCTATAGCTGTGCCAGCGGGGAGTCTTATTAGGGACCTGGAGAGCAAGAGAGCGACCAGCCCATGACTGACTGATCTCTGTGTGCTCTTAAGGGAAATTGCACTTTACTGTGTGTGTTTGTTATCCTTTCCTCCTATATGAGACACCCCTCACTGTTATTAGTGGTGAGGATTGAGGCTCCTTGATTTCTGGGCCAATGCACGGGCATCGCATATTAATTGTTTGGCAATGGTGGGATATCCACACCACATATTAATTGTTTGGCAAATACTAATTGGCTTGTAGTGGTGTGGGTAGAGTGAATTCCTGTAGGTTGTGTACAGTGAGCTCTGAAGTTGTTTTGTGTTCTTAATCAGCCATGCAGTGAATACTAAGAGTTCAGATCACAATTGGTTTATTTCTTTTGTTAGCTTAGTTAGTCAGGGTTAGCTGGCAGCATGTCAGAGGAGTATGGAAAGCTGACAAGGAGCCAGCTGGCAGAGATGCACCAGGCTAGGGGACTGGTGCATGGGAACCTGACTAAGGCAGACCTGTTTGCAGCCTTGGTTACAGCTGCATCAGAAAACAGAAACCAGGAGGACAATAAGACTGGCAGTGGAGATATAATACCCTCAGAGAATGGACAGCTCAACCTTTCTGAAGAGGACTTAAAAATCCATCTGGAGCTAAAGAGACTTGAGTTGGAGGCCAGATGTTTGGAGATAGAAGCAGCTGAGAGACTGAGGAGTCTACAGGCTGAGGAGAATGAGAAACAGATATGCCTGGAAGCTGAGGAAAAGGACCGGCAGAGGAAGCATGAGCGGGAAATGCTGACTCTTTGCCAGAGAGTCATGGAGGTGATGGAGAAGGGAATAACTAGACCCCAGAAGCAAAAACGGTCAGTAAATTTCTTCATCAGTTTAAAAAGGGGGATACTGTTGATACTTTCATTCATATGTTTGAGAGGGTATGCAAACAGTATAGTATTAACCAAAGGATCTGGGTACATTTCCTGACCCCCTTACTCCATGGTAAAGCTGTAACTGTTTTATCAAAAATGTCTGATGTTGCATATTTTGATTATACTGCTGTTAAAAATCACTTGCTTAAACTAACACCTGAAATGTATAGGAAAAAGTTTCATGAGCATAGATGCAAGGCAGATGAAAGTGTGTGTGAATATGTTGCTGAACTAAGCACTTATTTCCATAGGTGGGTGAGTAGATGTCAGGTCACCACTTTTGAAGGGCTGGCAGACCTTTTGGTGAGGGAACAAGCCCTTAGCACTTTGCTGAGGACATGAGGATCTGGTTAGCTGATAGACAATGTGCTACTTCAGATGAGTTGGGGAAGAAGGGAGACTATACTTGGCAAGCAGGGCAGCCCAGCACAGGAAAGGGAACCCCCAGTACTGCTCATGGGTCTAAAAGAACCCATGGCGGGCAGCACAGACTGCCCCAACAGAATCTGCCAGTAGCAGGGGAAGCCACTAGTCCAGATACACATCTAGGAGCTAGGGTTAAATGTTTTGAATGCAACCAGTGGAGCCATGTGGCATACAGGTGTCCATGGAAGCAAGGTGGGGAACAAAAGGTGAGGGAGCCAGTAACTGGAAAAGACAAAATGTCAATCGTAAGTTGTCTTGAGACAATAAGCATACCAAACTTCCATCTTGCAAATGTCCTGATAGGGAAGGATTTGGATGATGCAGTACCATGTGTTTGTGCAGGTATACACAGTCAGGCTAGGAGACATGCATGTGGGTCTGGTAGCCTGGGGGAGACCCAGACAGACTGCATGCTTGCAGCCAGGACTGGTGAGGTGGTTACGTCAGGGAGGGAGCTACACCGTAGCAGTGAGACTGAAGGTGAGCCACAGCTGCTTGGGGGTACTGATGGTCCATTGGACAGAGTGACTGCAAAGGAAGAGGTGAGTAGTAGTACCCAGGCTGACAGTGAGGCACCACTGTCAGAGGATGCCAGACTTCCTGTGTAAGGGGAGCTAGGAAGGGTTACAAGGAGAGAGTTGAGACAGGCCCAGCTCTCAGACCCTACATTGCAAGGCCTGAGGCAGGTAGCTAGGGAGGCACCTGATTCTCAAGGAAAGGGGGAATCTGTATACTGGAATAAAGGGTTACTGTACAGAGAGTGGACCCCGGAGAGAGGGCTAGAAGGTGAGAGAGTACAGCAGTTGATAGTGCCTAGAGCTTACCATCTGGTGCTTCTAGCCATAGCCCATGATATTCCCTTTGCAGGTCATATGGGCATAAAATGCACAAAGAGGCATATTATGCAGAACTTCTATTGGCCTGGAATTTCCAGAGATGTAACAGGGTACTGCAGGACCTGTGAGCTGTGGCAAATGTTAGGCAAGGCAGGATACAAGGTGAGAGCTCCTTTGATGCCTTTGCTGTGTTTGAGGAGCCATTTCAGAGGGTAGCTATGGATATTGTGGGTCCTCTGAGTACCCCAAGTTCCACAGGGAAAAAGTATATCCTAGTGGTAGTGGATTATGCTACAAGATACACTGAGGCAGTGGCTTTGTCCTCCATTGAAGCAGAGAAGGTGGCAAATGCTTTGTTAGAGATTTTTTGCAGGGTTGGCTTCCCAAAGGAAATACTGACTGACAGAGGTGCCAATTTCATGTCAGACCTGTTGGCTTGTCTGTGGAAATCCTCTGGGGTGAAGCACATGAAGACGACCCCTACCATCCCCAGACTAATGGTCTTGTTGAGAGGTTAAACTCTACAATCAAGTCCATGCTACGGGAATTTGCAAATCAGTTTAAGATGGAGTGGGACAAATATTTGCCCCATCTGTTTGCTTACAGAGAGGTTCTCCAGGAATCCACAGGTTTTTCACCCTTTGAGTTGCTATATAGGCATAGGGTGAGGAGACCTCTAGATTTAATTTGAGGTGAGGGGGAAGGTGAGTATGAGTCTCACAAGGAGTTTGTTGTGGCATATGTCCTAAACCTCAGGATAAGGCTCAGGAAACTCATGGGCTTGGCCCAGGAGAACCTGGCAGAAGCCCAACAGAAAAAGGTGTGGTATGACAGGAATGCTAGAGCTAGAGAGTATACTGCGGGGCAGCAGGTAATGGTTCTCATTCCTGTCAGACACAACAAGCTGCAACCAGCTAGGGAGGGACCCTACAAGGTTAAAAGAAAGGTAAGTGCTGTTAACTACATGGTGGAACTGCTAGGCTGAAGGCAGGCACACAAATTGTACCATGTTAACATGATGAAAACTTACCATGATAGGGAGGCCCTTGTGCTGAGCATTTGCAGTGGATTGCAGGAGGAATCTGAGGGAGATCTGGTGACTGATCTTCTCAGTGAGGCACAGGCTGATTCTCAGTGAGGCACAGGCTGACACCTCAGTGGAAGGGGTAGCAATGTCCCAGCAGCTATCTCCTACTCAGGTTCAAGAAATCAGAGCAGTGCTGCAATAATTTGGAGACATGTTCACTGGGAAACCAGGGTGCACCCACCTGCAGCAGCACCAGGTGGATACAGGATCCCAAAGGCCTATTAGGCAGGCCCCTTATAGAGTGCCTGAGAGAGTCAAACAGACTTTGAGGGAGGATGTACAGGAGATGTTGGAACTAGGGGTGATTAAAAAGTCCAACAGTTCCTGGGCCTCCCCACGTGGTGCTGGTGCCAAAGAAGGATGTCAGCACTAGATTCTGTGTGGACTACAGGAAATTAAATAGTCACACTACAGGAAATTAAATAGTCACACAGAGTCAGATGCTTACCCCAGGCCAAGGGCAGATGAGGGCCTAGAGCAGCTGGGCGGGGCTAAGTATCTAACAACCATTGATCTTACCAAGGGTTACTGGCAGTTGCACTCGACTTCCAGTGATAGAGAGAAGTCAGCCATTGTGACTCCTTTTGGCTTGTATGAGATCACAAAGATGCCCTTTGGGATGAAGAATGCCCCAGAAACTTTCCAGAGGCTGGTAGATCATCTCCTAGCAGGAGCAGGAGGGTTTGCCCTTGCTTACCTAGATGATTTTGCCATCTACAGCCATTCCTGGCAAGAGCATCTTCAACATATCAGTGAGGTGCTGGGCAGACTACAGAGGGCAGGGCTGACCATTAAACCAAGCAAATGTCAGGTTGGTATTGCAGAGGTCTCCTACCTAGGACATAGAGTGGGGAGTGATAAGATAAGGCCAGAACCTGCCAAAGTGAAAGCCATTCAGGCATGGCCTGCACCTGTTACTAAAAAGCAGGTCAGGGCATTTTTAGGGACAGCAGGGTACTACAGAAAGTTCGTCCACAGTTGAAGTACCATAGCTGCTCCTCCTCTCAGACCTGACAAGGAAGAGCAGGCCAGATAAGGTAGTGTGAAACCCAGCATGTGAGCAGGCATTCCAGAAGCTTAAAGAAGCTTTGGGAGGACCCCCTGTGTTAGCCAGTCCAGATTACAGCAAATAATTTGTTGTGCAGGTGAATGCTTCAAACCATGGGATGGGGGCTATACTAATTTCTTCAGAGGGGGAAGAGCACCCAGTGGTTTATCTCAGTCATAGGCTCCATCCCAGGGAGAAATGCTATGCAGCTGTAGAAAAGGAATGTCTAGCCATAGTGTGGGCACTGCAGAAACTTAGGTCTTTTCTGTATGGAAGAGAATTCACTGTTATGACAGATCACAACCCCCTAACATGGTTAACCAGAGCCAGCCAAAAAAATTCCAAGTTGCTAAGATGGAGCCTGGAGTTGCAAGCATATGATATGTCCATGCAGCACCACAGTGGGATTAGCGATGCCAATGAAGATGGGGTCTCAAGACAAGGGAACGGGGTAAGGTATACTCAGATAAACCTAACTCCCTCAAGCAGCATTTCTCAAGGGTCAGTTGAAAAAATAGCTTGAGTTTTCCATGGGGGGAGATATGTGACTGACTGTGATCTCTGTGTGCTCTTAATGGAAATTGCACTTTACTGTGTGTATTTGTTATCCTTTCCTCCTATATGAGCTGCCCCTCACTGGTGTTAGTGGTGAGGATTGAGGCTCCTTGATTGCTGGGCCAGGTTACGGATGTTCACACAGCATATCTGGCATGTACTGAGCAATACATACATATGACACTCCAGTGCATGATATTATGGAGTGAACATAGTAGCCCGTCGATATAATGGCCATGCTCATAATGTCCGGACATACACAGGGTGAACATTGAATGACAGCAGTGAGGCCATCTAAAACCACTACAAACAGGTCAGGCAGGTAATGTAGTAACAAGTTTTGTGTCGTGAACACTTGTCTAGTCATTTAGAGGACTGATATGTTAATGAGTGGTATCAATGAGTGTATGTTACCAAGTGTGATGTAGGATGGTGAACGCATGGAACTATACGTGGGACTGTCTGAAAGTCACGGACAGGTAAGTATTACAGTGGTGTGTGTGTGTGTGTGTGTGTGTGTGTGTGTGTGTGTGTGTGTGTGTATGTACTGTTATGCAATGCTGTATAGGTTTTAAAGAGCGTTTATTGATTTCCCCCACAGGTGGTGAGGTGGGTTAGGGTCCCTCCTGCATGCAATCTGATGTTGGTGTCCATACAGACACTGAAGATGATGATAGTACTGTTGAGGCACATGTGGTGTCAGGGGCCAAAACAGCACCATCATTTGACATCCCTCCTTTAGCCACCCCAACCCCACACACAGTTTCAGTGCCTATACATACCCTATCACTAGTGGCCATAGCAGAGGAATAACTGGTGTCTGGTGGCAGTGCATAGGAAAGTGTGGTAACCATGCCTACCATGTCTGGTTGCAGCCGGCATAGCCAGATGTCCAGCAGGGCATCACATAAGCAGATGTCCCAGGGTGCTCATGGTAGGGCCGCTGGTCATCATGCTCCTGGCAGATGCGACATAGCTGGGACCAACAGGTGCATGTTTCAGGCTGTCATGATGGCGCAGGCACATATGGAACAGTACACCAGACAAGGCCTGAGGCTGCAGAGTACTGCTCTCACATCTGCAAGTGACAACGCCCATGAACTGGCAGGTGACATCTGTGTGTTAATTGAGTTCATGGATAGATGGTTTGGTGAGATGATGGCCATCATTGACCGTGGTCTGTCCATGCTTGAACATGTGGTGGGAGTGCGGCGATGACCGCATGGATGTAGGCCAGCAATGCCAAAAGCTGGCAGTCAATGTGGACATGCTAGGACACCAAGCTGCTCCCATAGTGGCAGTACCAGCCCCAGCACTGCAGGGGGGCACTGTCCACACCACAGCAGGCCATGAGCACATGGTCCTGGCCAGTCCCAGGAAGGACCTGGTTCAAGCGGACATTTGTCATCAGGTGAGAGTAGCACATCGAGGCCTGTGCTTTGACATGCCCATGGAACCCCTGGCAGGCACAGTCCATGTGTCCATGGCTGGAAGCAGTGAACTGCACACCCTGCCAGGTGTGCTCTGCAGCTGTTCATTAATACCTGTGTAGACAGCCACATGCTAGAACGGTGTGCATGCATACCCACACACTATACGAACACACCTAGGGCAACCCCATACCTACACACACCAAATCACTATGCCCAGTTCACATCATTACACCCCTCACCTACACACATGGTGTCAAATGTATGGCCCACCCTTCACCTCTGGCAAACCAACAACACACTCTGTGCATATGATGATACCGGTGCCATATCTCTGTCATCCATACCATCGAGGCAGGGACAGGCTAATATGGTTCTGATGCACATGGTGACTTTACTAAAGTGTACCACAGTACTGCAGTGTAACATGTTGTAAGGAGTAAAGTGTAATGCATATATGTCAGGTAGTGTAGCCATCCAGCTATGATGCATTACAGCTGTTAGTAACACTGGTTGATTGTGGTCTCTACAATGATATCCATTTGGGTTGTAGATGCACATGTGCCAGCATGAGGATGGTCTGCAATCATATTCCACAACAGGGTATATCACTGTGGTGACACCATGTCTGTGACATATCTGGGATACAGTTGAACACATGTCACAGGTTTGCATAACAGTTATTGCCTGTGCCACATGGACAGGTGACCTGCTGGTATGTGTAGAATCTGCAACCTGATGTAGACCCATCCACATACACGCACACTTTTACTTGGCAACAATGGGACTAGACTCCTACCTAGGTATGTAATGATACTGAAGTGTGTGGCTTTCATTGCACACACCACACAGCATTTAGGATGAGATGTGTTCCAGGTTACATGCAGAACATCCCCAGACATCTGCAGTATGCTAATGGAGTCATAAGGACAATACATAGTGTGACATACCTTTATATACACATTAATAGACACATAGCAGGCAGACACGTCTGAGAGACCTGGGCCTATCGCTGCTAACTAACTTGACCATGTGTCCAATGTGTTACAGGTAGGCTGCACACAGCACATGCATAACTGGCCTGGATTGTGGTATCAGTTACCTGTATGGTTGATGGTGACAGTCTTAACCATAACGTGGTACATGGGAACATATACCGGGTGTACCTTGGTGTAATGACAGTGTACACAGCACCCACATCCACCAGTGGATATTGTACTCCCAGAAACCCATGACACTCTGACATACCCACCATCACACATTGGCCACAACTGCGATATAACCCACTGTATATCCCAACAGTGGTACTACAGGAATATGCATCTAATACACATGCCACATGCATAGCAGGGTGTTGCATTGTCATGCCTCACCTATGGGCAGTAAAAACAGTATCTTTACTACTGTGTGGCAATTGGTATTGTAATAGGAGTATGTGGCCTCAGATAGCTGTACCCTACAGATATATGGACATGCACACATACACACACTTGCCAGAACACAATGGGTATACCATGCCTATCAACCCATTTGTACAAGACTGTTGTGCTGGTACTGCAAGGCTCATGTAGCCATAATGGAGAGGAGCTTAACAGGGTACATGTAATGTCCCATACAGTAGCAGCTACAACTGACTATGGCAATGGGTGTTATGGTGGTTGTGAAGGCCCTCATGGAATTCCCAAGTACAGTTGTTCTAACACACAGACACTGCTATACTCAGTCATGCACATGCACACATGTGTCAGTACTGGGGTGCATCACTGCAAGGTGGTCATAGCTGTAAACCTAGCTATTGTCCAAGGAGAGATGCGTTGTGTAGGGGTTGTGTGTGCAGTGGTATCCTGCCACCTGCCCTATGGAAGCCGGCATTCTATTGAAAGAAACTACTGTGGTGACCCTAAGTGTGAAAGTGACATGCATCAGCCAATCCTCCAGGTGCCTCCTGCACATGGCCACTGAGGTGATCAAGTTGACATGTATGCAACATGCATTACAACACATGGTTAGTGTATGCAATGGAGACCTGTACCCAAGCATGTTCTGTTGACTGTGGTAGTGTAGTGGAGGTACCCATGACATGTGGTGCACACAGGGTGTTATCTCCTATATGTGCCAGTTCTTACACAGCTGGGCAGACATGGCAGTGTCAATCAAGCTTAGGTTGCCTGTACATATCCCAGCTGGATATCTGCCATCTGCACATCTGTACAGGGACTGACAGTCATCAGCTTGGCAAGTAGCTATGTAGTAGGATGAATGTGTTGACAGATAGACATTTGACAACAATATGTATGCCATAATTACATGTCAGTAGCCCTCACTAACATGTGATGTACAGACAGTAGTCTACAGCTACATTCCACATGTCGGATCATTACCCAGTAGGGGTTATATACTGTGACACAGCCCACACACCAGGAATACAACAGGGAGGCTTGAGAGTCCAGCTATGCCTGCAGGTGTACCTGTTGTCAGTACTACATTTAGCACTTTGCTCTTTCATGGGTAAGCAATGTCAACATTATTTTATTTTTTTATTTTTATTTTACATTTGATGACCGGGATAGTCCAACTGGATGCATGTCCATTTTCATCAGAGGCATGGAGAGAAAAGCTCCAGGTAAACAGAAACATCAAAAACATGTTACAATTATAATTTTGACAAAGAGTACATATCAAACAATAATAAACATGTTCCACAGGTTAGAGTTAAACCCTGGTGAAAGCCAGGGATAAATTAAACAGTAGCTGATTAATAGAGTTTACACAATCTAGAAGAGAGTTAGCCAATCTTGATACAATGACATAGCCAGTTTAGTGCTAGATGCTGTTGAGTCTAGTTTTAAATTGACCTAGGGAGCAGAGTAAAGTAATGACAACTGGAAGTGAGTTCCAGGATCTGCCTACAGAGCTTGCAATGAGAGAGTCACCAGCTGCATTGTTAATTTTGCTTGTCTGAATCAGTAGTCTGTTAGAGGATCTAAGCAGTCATAGATTGTGATAGGGGGTGATAAGATTTTTAAGTGCAGGAGTATTATCTGGTTTATAAAGGATTTTATAAGCCATGATCAGTTGGCTATACTGAATTAGACTGGGTAGTTCAAGTCACCCAAGCTGGTTAAGATTGATGCAATGATGTTCCTAAAAGGCATCCCGGCGGCAAACCTGGTGATGTGGTTATAGCAGGTTGAGAGTTTAAGTACAGTCTTGTTTATATTAGAGAGTATAGGGGATGCGTACAGAATTGTTGAGAGAAAGTGAGAGCGAGCTATGGCAATTTTAGCTGGAGGGGTTAGGAAGGCTTTTATTCTTTAAAGTGACCCTAGTTTTTTATTGATGGTTTTAATCGACTGGTTTACATGTAGGTCAAATTTTAGATTGTTATCTATAATGACACCTAGTAGTTTTGTAGAGGGTTCAGGGAGATTAATGTGCCATAATTGCATTTATGGTAAAGGTAAAAGCAGGAAACCTTTGTGTTGGTGAGACTAACATCATTTTTAGTTTTTTGGGGGGGATTTAGTATCAAACGACATTCAGAAAGCTAGTTTTCTACAGTGTTAAAGGTGAACTGGGTAGCAGACCATAAGTCTGTTGAAGATGTGGCAAAGCAGATCAGGGTGCAGTCATCAGCATATTGGATGCAGCCGACATTTGGGATGACAGTATACAGGTCATTAATAGGTTCATAGATTAGTACTAAGCTAACTGCCCTTGTGAGCCATTTTAAGCCTAGCCAATTATCCCTTGTGAGAATCAAACCCTGAACCTTGTGTTTGCAAGGCAAGCACCTTAACCATTAGGCCACCCTCCCAACCCATGAAGATGGAAAACAGCAGGGGCCATAGTATAGAGCCTTGTGGTACTCCATGGGTGTTGGGTAGTAGGTTAGAGAGTTTGTTCTGCCAAAGAACAGCCTGCTGTCTCCCATTCAGGTAGGATGTAAACCATTGAAGGGCCTTAGTATCTAGACAGAATGTTTGCAGGGTGTGTATTAGAAGTTGGTGGTCAACCATGTCGAATGCCTTGGAAAGATCCAAGAAGAGGGCGGAGGATATGTTATTGTTGTTGCAATTATGGTTTATGGTGTTGGTGAAAGCTAATAGGGTCGAAGTAGTGCTGTGGTGTGGATGGAAGCCATGTTTGGTATCTGCCATGAGGTGATTCTGGATTAGGTGGTGCATGAGTTGTCTGTGAATACATTTTTCTGTATTATTTGCAAGCGGAGAGAGTATGGCTATTGGTCTATAATTGGAGAATTCAGTAGAGCTGCCTACTTTATGAAGTGGGATTACATAAGATATTTTCCAGATGGTGAGAATTCTAGCTTCTGTTATGGTTCAATTAATTAGCATTGATACTGGGTAGGCAATAGCATCAGCTGATTTTTGAAGATACTTGATGGGAGTTGATCAGCAGAGAGTGTGATGGGTTTTAATTTTTTGATCAAGGTACAGATAAGTGACGTGGCCACTGGTTGGAAGCTGAATAGATTTCTAGGGGTGGTACTTTCAGGACCAGGGGAGCTAGGAGGTAGTTGGTTGCTAGGGCTTGAACTGTCTCAGTAAAGAATCAGTTAAAACTACCTGAAACATCGTCGGGGGGTATATCGATAGTAGCAGCTAGGATGGGAGTAAAACTTTGTCCAAGATTAAGTAGATTATTCAATCCTGCCCAAAACTTCTGAGGGTTGTTTTGATTTACTGTTTGTAAGTTGCAGTAGTATTGTTTTTTGTCTTGTAAAATGGATTTTTTGGTTTTGTTCCTAGATTGCCTATATTTAATTTGATCGTGCGGGGTTTAGTAGAATGCCATAAAGCCCATAATTTGTTTCTATGGATAATTTTGAGTCTAGACTCTATAGAAAGCCATGGTGCAGTTTTTGCTTTTGTTCTTTTTAAACAAGCAGGTGAATGCAAATTCAGGATCTCAAGAAATTAAAGTATGCAACTGCCTCCTCTAAGGGGAGGTGTTTTAGAATAGACCAGTTACATGAGTTAAGTTATTGTTGGAATTTGGCAGGGTAAAAGTCGTTTTTGTTTCTAACTTTTCTGAGTAAGGGTTGTTGGGGATTAATGGCTTTGTGCTTAACTATGTAAGTGAGAAGGTGATCGCTTAGGTCATTGGCGAGGGTACCAGCACTGTACAGCTGGGGGTGACTATTTGAGTACCCAATCGAATATGCCTTCTTTTTGGTTGGGTTTATGTAGTCTGGTGGGGGTGGATATGATTTGATTAAAAGCATGCAGGTTAATATGGGTTGATGGGGATTCTGAGTTACAGGTGCTCCAGTCTATGTTAAAATCCCAGAGTAGTAGGGTTTCTTGGGTGTAATAACATGATAGCCAGTGCAAGGTGCCTTCATGTATAGTTATATTGTTACCTGGGGGAATATACATGCAGATGATATTAATGCATTTACTTTTGTTTAGTTGCAATCTAGTTGCAAAAATGCCAGAGTTATTAAACTGCGGTGGATGTGTTACATCTATGGTCACATATAACTCAGATTTGTAGAGTATAGCTACCCCTCCCCCATTCTTGGAAACACGATCCAGTCTGTGTATGTTATACTTAGGTGGTAACACTTACTTGTCTGTAGTGTTAGGTTTTAACCAGGTTTCAAATAGACAGAGAATCTCAGGGGAGTGGACAGCCAGGAGTGCATGCAGTTCTGTACCTTGTAATTAATGCTTCTAATATTGAGATGACAGACTAGGAGAGATATAATTGGTTTATTGATTGTAGGATTGTAGCTTAGGTTACTAGTAGAGGGGGTGTATGTATCAGTAGTACCGCCATGATACACTACGTGCCAGTGTGACAGCATGTACCCTGGGCTACTACGTCTGTATGTAACACATTCACATGGATAACAGTGCTGTACAGGCCTCATATATGTATGTGTCCCACACATGACATTCACATCCTTTGCTAATGCAATGATAGTACATAGGCGCATGTATTGTGCATGGCATTACATACAATTATTACAGATGTCATTGCCCTGCTATGTTATCAGACTGGGTGGTGTGAACTGGTTACCAGGGCTAAGCCATGCTTATCAGGTATCAACATTGCTGCAATATAACAGCTAAGCTGATTTGCGCACTGGTAAGCAAAGCCTACACTGTGTAAGCACCTGTACATTTAGCCATAGCTTAGCACCGGTTAGCTTCTTGCAAACCCACACAAATGCATTTAAAGCTGCTCAAATCTGCCTTAACCACTCTGTATCTGACAACCCTTGTTCAGCCCAGCAACAAAATGAACAGGCCTTGCAGGTCTTGAATCCAGGACCCTGTACACTATGACCACTGTGAAGACAGCTGTTGTTTTCCAATATTTCTGTCGATACACATATTAAACACAACAGATTATGTAACTACTCAAAAAAGACTCAAGGCAAGGTTCAAAGGTACATCCACAGTTTATCCATGAAAATAAATGAAGAATCCAGATGGGTGAATACAATCAAGGTAAGCACATTCATCCAAACCAAATGAAAGAACTTCATCAGAAAGTTGCAAACCATGAACAGCCAGTATAAGTAACTCAAACAAAAATGGCATCACTTCCCCTAATAACCATTTAAAGACATATTTTCCCCATTAACACTTCATATTCATTACTTTTATAGTAAAGAAAATTAAGTTCACAACCTACCATACATGTTTTAAAAATACAAATTACATATACTAAACACAAAAAATATACTTAAAAGGTTTATAAGTGTTTAAGTTACCTTTCTAAAGCTTTTAAATGTAAAATACATTTCAAAAAACACTGGTCATTAAGGCCAGGACTAGCAAAAGCATTAACTTTGAGCTGCCAATAAAGCTTCCTCTCCTCTAAATGGAGGGGCCAAGGGCCTCCTCTCATATTCTTGCTAACATTATCAATTATTAGATAGCTGAAAGAATGCCCAAGGTTCTCAGGGACATGTTTGGCCAAATCATTCATATTATTGGCTTTCTCAATATTATATTGGTGTTTGTATACTCTCAATTTAACGTGTCTCTGTTTTCCCAATATAGAACTCTGGGCAGCATTGGCATAGGGCAATGTACACAATACCACAACTTTCACAATTGTATTTACCTCTAACCTGATATGTTACATTATTAAGAGTAAAAGAACTAACAACCGTCATAAATTTATAGAAAGTGCATCTGCCACATTTTGTCATTCCCACTTTTAATGGGTACACCCTAGTGTTATTTTCAAACATATTCTTTAGGTTATTCCCGCTTTAAAAGATCATCCCAGGGCTAGCACTAATTTTTTGGTGGATGAAAGGGTCATCCAACAAGATGCTCCAGTTTTTCAATAGGATGTCTTGTACAAACCCAGCATCCATAGAGAAAGTGGTAATACATTTAAAAGTGTGGTTATTACCAACCTCATCTACCATGCATCTATGTGGTTCCCCAACCATAACATCAACCTGACCATTAAATGTCAACCCATTCAGGGGTAATTCCATTGTTTCTTCCATGGTTTTATTCAGTAAGGGCTTAAACCAGCCACTAACCCTTTTTCCATAGACTTAATTTATAATGACATCTGTTAGTGCCAAGGGGTATCATCACTTCAAAAACATATTTTTAAGAGTCCTACATTCAGACATGAATTCAGAGTCTAGTGTGGTCATCCTAGCAGCCCGTACAAGTTGACCTTTTATTGCCGCTTTTTTCTGTTGAAATGGGTGGGAGCTACTGAAGTGCAATAGTGTATTGTAGTATGTGGATTTTCTGAAGATCTTAGCTGCATATCTCCCATTTATAAGATCCTTTGATAATTTAACATCTAAGTAAGAGATAGTGTCAACCCTAAATTCAAATGTAAATTTAAGGAATGATGAAAATCCAGAAATGGTATTGACAAAGTTTTCCGCATCACCCAAGTCACCCCGTAAAATGATGAATATGTCATCCAAAAATCTAGTGTACCAGAAAACTTTGTCTATATATAAGGGATTCTTAAATAAGCATCCCCCCTCCCTATACAGCATTGTGCAATTAGCAAAGCTACCCCCCACAGGGGGAGCCCATAGTGACACCAGTTTGTTGCAAAAAATCTTCACCATTAAATATCAGTATGTTATTATGTAGGACAATTTCCAACAAATATTCTATAAGATCCACTTCAGATGATAGGGCCCCTTTTAGGGAAAGAAACTCTGACACAACTGGTGCCAATCTCGTGGGGGATCATTGTATAAAGATCCTTGACATTAATGATTAGGAAGTTGTAATTGCCCTGAAAATTTAAGCCATTTACGGATTTTATGTAATCCCATGAATCCCTACAAATTTGGGATTCACTACCCAGGAATTAAGTTTCTGATCCACAAGCCTCCCAATACACCATTGCGCAATTAGCAAAGCTACCCCCCACGGGGGAGCCCATAGCGACACCAGTTTGTTGCAAAAAATCTTCACCATTAAATATCAGTATGTTATTATGTAGGACAATTTCCAACAAATATTCTATAAGATTCACTTCGGATGATAGGGCCCCTTTTAGGGAAAGAAACTCTCTGACACAACTGATGCCAATCTTGTGGGGGATCATTGTATAAAGATCCTTGACATCAATGGTTAGGAAGTTGTAATTGCCCTGAAAATTTAAGCCATTTAAGGATTTTATGAAATCCCATGAATCCCTACAAATTTGGGATTCACTACCCAGGAATTAAGTTTCTGATCCACAAGCTTAGCAAATCCATACGTTATACAATTCCTACCATCCACTCTAGGTCAGAATGGAGGGTTTTGCAAGTCTTTGTGGATCTTGGAAAGTCCAAATATTACTGGCGTAAGGGGATCAAGATGTTAAGATAATTCAAGGTTCCCATGTCAATATGATTATCTATAAATAGGTCATTGATTAAAGACCTAATCCTCTGACAGGCACCACTGAATTCATTTAAGGAAATTTTTAAATAAGTTTCTACATGTAACATCTCAAGCATTTTATTCCTGTAATCAAACTCATTCATAAAAATAAGACACCCCACCTTTGTCAGGTTTTATAATTTGAATATTTTGTGTAACCACTACACCATGACCACTGTAAAGACAGCTGTTTCCCAATATATCTGTCAATACATATATGGATTAGTATTGAACAATTGCCTTTACCTCCACAATTGTGTAGTACTTGTTATAAATATGACTGTTGCATCACATATGTCATTTTACCATAATGTACACATAGCAGATACATATGGTGAGATACATCTGGGAGGGTATACACAACCGTGAGGTTTACACATGACAGGAATATGGATATATACATATAATAGATTGATATATGTCTACATGTACATACACATAAAAACTGTTTTAAACAATGACCCCAGTGACTGACAAAATGAAATAAAGGTAATAAAATCACTGTGTTGCAGTCAGAACTCACCACAACTCTCCACAAGTACCAAACGTTTTATTAGAACATTAAAATATTAAAAAGTATTCATTAAGCGCTTTCATCCCCGCAAAATGGGGACTTAATCAGAATGTATAATTTATATGTAGATATCCATAAGTGTATGTGCATATGTATCACGATCTGTATTTTTGTAGACATATACTGATGTGTATATGTACATATCCGAGTGCTTAATTGTATATATATGTACATATACATATCCATCTATGTATGTCGATGTGTATATGTCTATATATCTATATAGATATATGGATAATTATATATACATATATGTTCACCATATGTCCTGAACATGGAGTGTAGCCCTACCTCAGCCCCAATAGTCCCAACCTCTTAGTGCAAAGGGATGTCAGGTATGTATTGCAGGTATATATGTAGACTATTGCTACTGTGATAGGAAGGTCCCATCTGCTTTTAACATGTGGACCATTGGCTACTGGCAGACATAAGGACATCATAGTGCAGTACCACTGCTAGCACAGTAATGATCCTGTGGACTACAGCAGAGATATGGTCAATAAATGTGGAAAGTCTGATACACTCTGGTCAGTCCAGAGGTATACATGGAACCCCTTAATGCAAGACATGTGGACCAAGCCTGACAATGTGGATGTTAACAGCCATATAGATGTGTATATCATGTAAATACTGGTATACATTTGCCTTCATAGGTTATGCATTCACACACCCCTGTCTGTCCGGACACATAATAACCACTGGTACAGAGGTGCCATGGCCACATACTACCCACTAGTTAGTGACATACATATGTACAACATTCCATTGCTTTTTCTGTACATCTGGCAAGTATCTGGACATAACATCATACTGGGTAAGTACACTAAGCTGCTAGGCATGTAACAAAGCACTGTGCAGGCTACAGGCAGACTGCGACAACACTGACCTACATTTCTTATGGGGGAATACGCATGTACCTGCATATATAGCAAGCTCTACAGGCATGTCACAACACAGAGTAACAGACACCTGTGTGAAAGTGCATAACCACAACCAATGTGAACACAGCCACAGCCACATATGGTAAGCTAGTGTAATATTACAGTATATGGACTATCTGATCAACACCATCCTCATATGTGCCACTCACACACTAACACTACATATACTGGGCCACTACACAGTGTGGTCTGATGCCTGTCTGTCTTATGGGACATGTGTGTGTGTGTTTGGCCCTACAAACATGTAAGCCGATAGGGTAACATACAGTGGAGCAGCATGTTACATAAGATAGAACAGGAACAAGAACAATGACATCTACCACAGTCTGTACACAGGCCAAGGTACATATTCACAATACACACACTCAACAATCACAATATGTACACAGACCTCAGTACTGTACACACAACCACAGAATACCCAGGTTATGTCCTGAAATATAACCCCCACTATACATAACATGTGTAGCAGTCTGATATCTTACTGACTTATTATCAGATATGATGTTAATAAATTATGTTGTGCAGAACATATGCACCTCTTACTACATGACATATGTACAACGGTTGACAGATTTGTGGCTGGAGGCACAAACGCAGGGCCAATATTGACATGTTGCTGTGAAAATCCACATACATTTACTGTTGTAATGGTTTCTGTGACATATGTCCTATGAGGGATATGAAGTCAATACCTCTCAGGGCTGTCACCATGTACTGACTGCAATCCTCACACTATGCTTCTGCAGTTCACAGATAGGTGCTCGGTGAGTAACACAAGAAACAAAAGGCACCACACACTGCCCAGTCTGCAGATGACCCTACATATGGGGTTTCCTCAGAAACATAGCACTGTCATGACAGGTATTAAAACATGTAGGCTAGCCATATCCACACACACCCTGTTAAACCAACATTACTCCAAATGCAGAATAGCAACACTTACAGTCTGTAGTCATGTCAAGCACATCCCCCTCCTGTGTGTTGGTCTGTTTCCACAGTGTTTATTGTTAGAGGTGAAACCTCAATTCATCTGTGATGCTGTTTGCCAAACACCAGATCTAGGTCCTGCTCACAGTGAACGAAAAAGCCCAACACCAACGTGATGTTCCTAGATATTGAGTGTGTTTCCATTAAATTGGCTATAGGAATGTTACCACAGCTGTTCCACAAGCAATCAGCTAGTGGAGGGCTGAGATTCATGCAGAGGCATTCAGCTGATAATGAGCATCACTTACAAAACACATGCTGCTGCCTAAGCAAAGCAGGTGTAGTTCTCCACATCCACCAGAGAGGGAGTGAGAGAGGCAGACAGAGAGAAAGATAAGTCAGGGAGGGGGTGGGAGAGTAAAACCTAACCATGTTTGTGTCACACACCTACCAGTACTGGGTATCAAACCCCTGACTAACTATGTATTGCTATCACATGTCTATGCAGTTACTGGATCCGGCACATAGCTTACATGTTGAGGAGCTCTCTAAACATATATGTGATGGTGAATGACATCTGCAACAGTGATATGGTAGTGATACGGTAGGTGTAGTACACATGCCTGTCAGCATGGACTGGTGTCAGCATCAACACAGCCAAACTGACTCAGGGACTCACACACTGACACTTGGCAGGTTCAGGAATACACCTACTGCCTAGTTAGTTTGCCACAATACAGTACTGTGCAGGTATCACATGCACCACAGGGGTTATCAGGAGGTTATATGGGCAAAGGGTATGTGAAGGTGTCTGAAATCAGACAGCATACTTCAGTATGCCAATGGGGGTTGTAGAGTGTGAATGTGGTCAAAAGCATCATACACCACACACACAGACACAGGGTGCCATTACTGACATGCATATGTGCATTGCTTCACGGGTGCGTAGTGGTTGACTGTGCCAGAAGGCTATACAAGGCTAGGTGAAGGGTATATCTTGGCATCAGAACACATGACAATGATCTGCAGTGTGGCTTAGGGGTGTAGTGTCTGGATTGGACCAAACAGGTGGGCATTGTATTCACCATCCAATCACCTGGGTAACAATTGTGTGTGGCCATTGCTGTTTGATGCTTGCCATTTATGTGTTCTTTAGTCCATGACATGGACGCTATCTGGGATGTGCACACATTCCACATGCATGTACAGTGACATGTGAAATTGTACCTGGGGTGTCTGGCCCATGTTGTGTACACATATTGTTATAATCAGATGCGCCTGTCTTGGCCTCATGTGCTGGGAACAGGTAATGGAGAGCAGGTTGACCCTGCACCTACACTGATAGCATGATACAGGTATTCCATGGTGTCAGTGGCATCTGTCCATACAGGGCATGTGTATAAGGCATGGTAAGTCCTTTGTGGGTCACGTTTGATGGCACCACAGGTGCTACATGCATCCAGTGGGGAGCATAGTGAAGGCACAATGTCTGCATGTATGTGCAAATTTTACTGATTGACAAGGTGCCATGCCCTCTGTCATCCACTGGAATCACACCATGGTTACTATCTGTGGGTAATATGCAGAGTACTACCAACATAGAAGTTGTTGCGTAGGCAAGTGTGTTTCTGTATGAGACATGGGTTGAAAGTGTTCTCTGTGTAATACAAGGGTTGCTAACATTGTTTGTCAGGCCTTAATGTCACATGTAGGGATATGGATTGCCACCCTAGCTTCTTGGCTATTTCACATCTGTTATTCTAGGTCATTTGAATTGTAGTGAGTTTGACTAGCCTAAAAAGCATTGCTCCCTACACAGACATAGAAACACACACACAAACATCCGCACTTGCCATGTGTGGGAATAGAACCCCATACCAATGCACTATATCACACTAAGCATTACGCTGTTTATGTGACTAGCCTAAAAGACATTGCTCCCTACACAGACATAGAAACACACACAAACATACACACTTGCCATGTGTGGGAATAGAACCCCTACCAAAGTACTATATCACACTCCAACATTACGCTGTTATAGGATGCACCATGGCGATTACTGGGCTACATCTTTCCCAAAGGTGAATTTCACAGTGAATGACATCAGCAGCCTTGCCAAAGTAGGGCATTTGAATTGTAGTGAGTATGACTAGCATAAAAAAGTGTTGCTCCCTACACAGACAGAGACACACACAAACACACAGTTGTCATGTCTGGGATTTGAACTCCTACCAAACATATTTATCACACTACAGCATTACGTAGATATTGTACATGTCATGGAGATGACAGACTATGCCTTTCCCAAAGGTGTATTTCACAGTGAATGACACCAGCAGCCTTGCCACATTAGGACATTTGAATTGTAGTGAGTTTGACTAGCCTAACAGGCATTGCTCCCTACACAGACATAGAAACACACACACACAAACATCCACACTTGCCATGTGTGGGAATAGAACTCATACCAATGTACCATATCACACTAAAATATTACGCTGTTATAGAATGCACCACAGAGATTACTGAAGTACTCTTTCCCCAAAAGTGTATTTCACAGGGAATGACATCAGCAGGCGTGCCTAAGTAGGGCATTTGATCTGTAGTGAGTGTGACTAGCTTAAAAAGCATTGTTCCCTACACAGACATATAAACACCCACACTTGCCATGTGTGGGAATAGAATCCCTACCAAATGACTACATCACACTACAATATTACACTGTTATAGGACGCATCACAGCAATTACTGGCCTACACCTTTCCCAAAGGTGTATTTCACAGTGAATGACATCAGCAGCCTTGCAAAGTAGGGCATTTGATCTGTAGTGAGTGTGACTAGTCTAAAACGTGTTGCTCCCTACACAGACAGAGACACACACACAGTTGCCATGTCTGGGATTAGAACTCCTACCTAATTAGTTTATCACACTACAGCATTACACAATTATAGGATGTGCCACAGAGATTACTGGATTACAACTTTCCCAAAGGTGTATTTCACAGAGAATGACATCAGCAGCCTTTCCAAAGTAGGGCATTTGAATTATAAGTGTGACTAGCCTAAAAAGCATTACTCTCTACACAAAGACACACACACACACACACACACACACACACACACACACACACACACACACACACACACACACACACACACACACAGTTGCCATGTCTGGGATTAGAACTCCTATCAAACTGGTTTATCACACTATAGCATTATGCAGTTATAGGACATGCCACAGAAATTACTGGACTACACTTTTCCAAAAGGTGTATTTCACAGTGAATGACATCAGCAAGCTTGCCACAGTAGGGCATTTAAATTGTAGTGAGTGTGAGTAGCCTAAACAGCATTGCACCCTACCAAGACAGAGATGCACACACACACACACACACACACACACACACACACACACACACACACACACACACACACACACACACACACACACACACACACACACACACGGTTGCCATGTGTGGGATTAGAACTCCTACCTAACTACTTTATCATATTACAGCATTACACAGCTATAGAATGCACCATGGAGATGACCGGGTTACACTTTTCCCAAAGGTGTATTTTACAGTGAATGACATCAGCAGCCTTGCCACAGTAGGGCATTTGAATTGTAGTGAGCGTGACTAACCTAAAAAGCATTGCTGCCTACACAGAGACACACATACACACAAACACACAGTTGCCATGTGTGGGATTAGAATTCCTATCTAACTAGTTTATCACACTATATCATTATGCAGTTATAGGACGTGCCACAGAGATTACTGGGTTGCACTTTTTCCAAAGGTGTATTTCTCAGTGAATGACATCAGCAAGCTTGCCAAAGTAGGACATTTGACTTGCAGTGAGTGTGACTAGCCTAAAATGTATTGATCCCTACAGAGACAGAGGCACGCATACACTTGCCATGTCAGGGATTAGAACTCCTACCTAACTAGTTTATTACACTATGGTATTACGCAGTTTTAGGATGCACCACAAAGATTACTCGGCTATTCCAGTCCCAAAGGTGTATTTCAAAGTGGATGACATCAGCAGGCTTGTCATAGTAGGACTATGGGAAGGGCAGTTTGTGTGCATGGGCCACAACCCATTCATCTAGAGGTTGACATATCACATGCAGGCACATGCAGGGATATATTCTGCAGGTACATGTATACAGCTGCTAGAGGACTACTGCCTTATACAGTCATATTGCACAGCTAGCACTTGTACCACATAGTCTGGAATGCTGATGGATACCAGTGGCTAATTTCTACAGTGAGTGACATTTACACATGTGGTTGTAGCCATTTGGCTGTGTGCTGGGTGGGACAGGCCTCATGATGGTGGCTTTTTATCACAGTCACTGCCTTTCACACATCTCTGTATGTCTACTTTTGGCATATTATAGTGTGTTGTCCATGGATATAGGTCTGTATTCCTATCCAATGTGTGTGCAAAGCATGACTGGTGCATACTGAGGAGTGTATGCACTACCATCTGAAACTGTCAGACATGTATGATTCACTGTTGTTTGCAGACATGGGCTTCATTTGTTTAAGTGAGTGAGAATGCCCAGTATCCCCTTCTGTATTGAATGTGTGGATCCATTCCAAGTAGTTTGTACTCCAGTGCAGACCTTTGTGTTGTACACCTACAGGTAGCAAACTGTTTCTGCAAGGTATCCGTAGATCATTTTGGCAATATGGAATCAAACTGTGCAAGGGATAGTGTGTACTGTAGGTGATTGTGTCTGTGCTGCTTCTGCTACATGGTACTGGTATTAGCAGAGATATTCAGGAATGTGTACTGTTATACACTGTGATGATTTATGTCCTCAAGTACTGTCAGGTGGACATTGTTACTCAGACTGATGTCCTGGAGAGCAAGGGTGAATGCAGCTGTGTCCGGTATTATGGGCAAAGGCCTCCATATTCATAGGTAGGTACTAGGCTATTGGCCCTAGGGCCTATACAAGCCTAGCCAGAAAGGTACCCTGGCTTTTGCCACCCAAGAAAATTATTTTCCTGTGTCCCTAGCAGAACCACAGAAGTGATCCCCTGGGTGAATTTCCTATTACCCATCCAATCATCACAATTTTTCTTGAAGAGTGCTAATGAGGAGCTCTGTTTGACATAGACAGGTAGTCTGTTCCAGAGTATGGGAAGTCTATGACAGGAATCTATCCCTCCAGCATGTTCTGTTTATTGTGGTGACAAGGTTTAGGTCCCTAGAGCTTGTAGCTCGGAGGGATTTGGATTTCTTTAAGTGGAGCATGTCCAACAGCTCTTGGTTTGACATAGCTTTGTATGTTAGGCAGAGATCACCTCTGAGTAGGCGATATGTGACGAAGTGACGAAGTAAAGCTGGAGTTTTTTGTGTTGGTCTGTGTAAGGCATCTGTTTGAGGCCAGTATTCCTCTTTGAGAGGTATTTCTGCGGCCTTTCCAGTTGTTGTAGAGGTCTTGTGAGGTACATACCAAAAGTGGCGTTGTACTCTATAATGGGTCTATGAGTGATGAGTAGAGGGAACAATGACCTCTTTTTTTCTGGACGAGAAACCTTTTGTGATGAGGTGTGCCATGTAGAATGATTTCCTGACCACTGTGGCAATGTGATTATCAAAGGAGAGACTACTGTCTACCAGTGTCCCAAGGTCTCTTATCATACTTTCGGTGTTAAGTAGACTACCACCTATGTCTTAGTTTATGGGTACAGAGTTTTTACCAAAGGGGATGACAATGCGCTTTTTGGCATTGAGCTTGAAACCATGGCTTTGACACCAGGCATCTGTCTCAGTGAGGCCCTTTTGTAGGATGTCCACATAGTTAGGAGTTTTGATTATGACACCTAGTTTGAAGTTGTCTGCGAATTTAGTTAGCCAAAGGCCTTCTGTATTAGCCTGTACTTCAGAGAAGTATATACCAAATAGGAGCGGACCCAGGACTGAACCCTGTGGTACTCCACTTGTTACTGGTCTGAAGTCTGATTTGGAGTCTGCTACTTTCACAGTGTGGGTTCTGTCAGTAAGCCAGTTGGCAACCCATCTTGTGACATAGGGATTTATACCTAGTTTAGTGAGTTTATCTATAATTCAAGAGTGGGGGATGGTGTTGAATGCCTTGGCGAGATCTAGATAGGCTGTGTGAACCACCTCATCTATGTTTTTGGTGACCACTTCAAATAAGTCAATCAGGTTTAGGAAATATAATCTGCCTTTTACAAACCTGAACTATGTGGGGTCCAGAGTTTGGAGATCTCCAATGTCTTTGTTTATGAGTTCCATGATGATACGTTCCATGGCCTTGCAGACCAGGCTCGTCAGGCTATTGGGGTGGTAGTTTCCATTGTGTGTTCTGCCCCCCCCCCCTTTGTGGAGTGGGATAACCATCATGCTGCACCTTTCAATGGGCAAAAAGCTTGAGGTGAGGCTATGCTTGAACATGGTACTTAGGTGGAGTGCCAGTTCATTCTGTAGTTTGTGTAGAAGGCAGCCTGGGATGCTGTCAGGTCCCAGGGATGCTGTGTCCTTGGCTTTGGAGAGTGAGGTTTTTACCTGTACAGCAGTGATTACAGGAACTTTGCATTCTTCCAGTATAAAGATGGGCCCTTTAGGGGGTGAGAGGGGGATAAAGTTATTACTGAAACTATCTGCCATGATGTTGGCAATATCAATTGGTTCTGTATATTTAGTGTTATTGTGCTGTAACTCAGAACAGATCTGAGTGTTGCCATTGAGATTCTTGACATAAGCTATAGAATGCTTTGTGGTTGTATTTAGCATCAGTGGCAATTTTGTTTTCATAACTAGCTTTGGAAGATTTTATGAGGGATCTCCGCTTCTTACTGAGGTTGATCAGGGAGTTTCTCCAATCGTGGGATTTTACTCTTATTTGCAACAGTTTCTTTCTTCTGTTGTAGAGTTTGTTTATGGCAGAAGACCACCAGATTGGCTTCCCTTTTTTGGAGGATAGCATCTTGGTTCTGTTAGGGATAGCACGATCCATGCACTTGTGTAAGTGCTTATAAAGTGCATTTGTATAGGATTCAGCAGTCGTACCTCTATTGTCTATCTGCATGGATGTCGTGAAGTTTGCCACTTCTGTCCTTAAGAATCATGAAGTTGGCTTTGAAGAAATTTTTTACGGTTGTTTTCCTAATGGGGGGTGGGAGTGGGATGTGGATGTCTAGAGTGATTAGCTTGTGGTCGGATATGACCAACGAGGAGCTGACCTCTGGTGTAGAACACTGGTCACCCATGTTGGTGATGACCAGGTCTAGGATATTGCTGCCCCTGGTGGGGGTGTGGATAATTTGATCCAAGGCATTGGAAGTGATGATTTCCAGAAAACGTTAAGCAAAAGAGTTGGTACATGAGTAGTTTTCCCAGTTAATGGTGGGGTAGTTGAAATCACCCATTATTAGGGTGTTAGGTTGTACCTTAACTTTTTCCAATGTATTAAGAAAAGAGCAGTGGGAATCCTAGGGCATGGTGGGGGGTCTGTAGCAAGCTACAATCTGGATTGCTGCTTTGCCCAGAGTTAGTTGAACTTAGATAACCTTGGATGCATTATGCTGAGCAACTAGCTTGGAGGTGTGGATATCCTTAATGAATATGGACACGCCTCCACCTTTAGTGTTTCGGTCTGGGTTTGGTGGTCAAAAGGTGTGGTATGATTTATAGCCTGGTAATGCAGGGGTGCTCTCTGGAGGTTTGGACCAGGTATCTGTCACTGCACATATGCCAATGCTCTCCATTTTAAGGAGTGCCTCGAGTGAGTGCATTTTGAGATTTAGACTTCTAGCATTGAATAGCATTACCCTCAGATTTTGCTTGCTTGTTCCTGTTATGGTGGTGAATTTGTCATTTGAACCTTGCCTAAAAAATGCACTATATGGGTAGCAAGAGCCTTTGCCAGTACCCGGAATCCCAAGGGTGACAGGTGCAGTCCATCTCTGGAAAAGCAGCGTGGTCTGTCAATCATGTCATCCCAGGCAGACATATACTGGATTTCCTTTGAATGACACCCGAAGCTTAGCTAATTGTTAAAGTCAATCATTTTGTCCTTTTACTGTGGTGTCATTCTGGGTGATGGCAAGATGCTACTTAGAGCTAGGGTCATACCTGCCTGGGCTACAAGATCAGAGAGCCCCATGTCTCTTTTCCTGTAGTCCAGGGAGGTACATCTCAGGTCATTAACACCAACATGTACAATGACAGAGTCATATTTATACCTGTTGTGGAGTGACCTGAGTGATGCGTTATGTGGTGGATTCTGGCACCCGACAGGCAGCTGACAGTAACTTTCTCCTTGTTTAGCCTGGTGAGTGGAACATCTGTGTGCCTGACTATAGAGTCACCTATGACTAGAGTGTTGGGTAGGTTATGCCTTATGGGCTGTAGTTGAGTGGCACACTGAGTATGTGGACTATGTGTCATTTGGGTTGTGTTGGGGGGGTGGAGGTTGCTTGCATTTCTGCTTTGGAGGTCTAGCTTGTTTGGGCAAATTTTTACTGAGATCCGCTGTGAATGTAGGTGTGTGTTTTGTGCTTCTGTGTGTGTGTTTGGTGGTGTAGGTTTTGAGGGACTATGTGATGAGTATGGTGCGGTGCAAGTGTTTACCTTCTCCTCTTGACTGTCTAGTCCAGTCTTCGGTGAAGAGAGCTTTGCTCCCAGTTTGGCTATATAAGTGCATCTCTCACAGGTCATAGTGTTGGGTGGTAGGAGGAGAGGGTTGTCTGTGTACATGAGGCAATTGCTGCATTGTCCCAAGATGCCTAGATTCATCAGGCAGACAGGAGAAAACACCGGGAGCTGACCTTTAGACATGCCTGGATAGGTGCTTATTTATTAAATACTAAAAACTGTTTTCCTCTAGACAAGTGAGGAATGTTGAGTGCTGTAGTAATTTGTAGCTTATTTAGTGCTTACAACGAGTTCTGAATAAGTGCTGAACTCAAAGAAACAGATTTGAGTGCTAAAACTAAAAAGCTGGCTAGTTGTAAGGGAAAGTTTGAAGAGCAGACTTTTCACTGTAAACAGAATTATAGTAATACACACTACTACAGTTCCTAGCTGTAGAACACAGAAACATCAAAAAATCAAAAATGTACAGAAAAGCTCAGATAGAGCACTCACAACCAGAAAATACAACTCTCGGTATGAAAAAGCAGTTTACAGTTAAGTAATTCAGTAAAAATGCAGAGTAATGAAACAGTATCTAGCAATAAAAAATACAGTTAAAACAGTATAAAGCAGTACATAAATGCAGTGAAACAGTAAAAAAAGCTTTTTAACAGTGCAAAATGTAGTAGAGCAACTGTAAAGCACAGTTATAAGCCTTTCAGAGGTGCAGTTCAGTGAAATAAGTGTAAGAAATAACTTATACTACTCTTGGAATCTTAAGGAATTTCCACTTAGTTTCAGTAATGAAATACAATCCACAGCCAGATAAATACAAGCACAGCCTTTTCAAGACACAAGGTTTATACACCAGTAAGGATGGAAGAGTTAGAAGATCAAATTACTACTCAGCCCCTGCTATTACCCAATAACTCATACCGCAGAAGGTCAGGAGGCCTTGTTATTCTCAATAATAATGAAGACAGACTATCAGCAGAAAATGGCTGCCAGAAACACAGGAAACTCAAATAAAACTACCAGGCCTAGACAACAGACCTCTATCAAGATTATGCCACCTGAGCAGAACACAGATCCTCACTTTAAAAGCATAGAAAGAACAATCACAAAGAGAAAATACAAGTCTCAGTATGAAAAAACAGTTTACAATTTAGTAATTAAATAAAAATGCGATTATAGTAGTGCACACTATTACAGTTCCTAGCTGTAGCCACTAAATGAAAGTTTTAAACAGATCAAGGAGCAAGCAGACTCTAGAGAATGCTTTTAACTGTAAACAGACCCTTATAGTAATGTACACTATTACAGTTCCTAGCTGTAGAACACAGAAACCTCAAAAAATCAAAAATGCACAGAAAAGCTCAGATAGAGCACTCACAAACAGAAAATACAACTCTCAATATGAAAAAGTAGTTTACAGTTAAGTAATTCAGTAAACATGAAATTAGAGGAATGAAACAGTATCTAGTAATGAAAAATACAATTAAAACAGTACATAAATGCAGTGAAACAATAAAAAAATCTTTATAACAGTGCAAAATATAGTAGATCAACTGTATAGCACAATTATAAGCATTTCAGAGGTGCAGTTCAGTGAAATAAGTGTAAGAAATACTTATCCTGTTCACGGAATCTTAAGGAATTTCTGCTTAGTTTCAGTAATGAAGCACAATCCACAGCCTGATAAATACAAGCCATGGAAAGTTATGCCATTCTGGAGGGGGAGCTGCAGACACTTGCTGCTGGGTCTGTCTATCCAGTTCATCACCTTAGTACAGTGCTGGCAGAGGATCCCATACTTGTACATCCATCGACATGACAGTATGGGCTTATCTTGCAATACCTCACAGCTGTACAGATTCACTCAGGTTACCCAGAGGCAGGGTCCATAAGTCAGGACATTACCCCTATTATGGTGTAAGGGCAGGTTTGTAGCCACCCATTTATGTGTTTGCAGCCAGAGATAGTGTGTGCACATGGCTGTGTGTCAGACCTTGCACATTCCATGCTGCCCATGCTCCCACCCCCTCTATTATTCTATCCTCTTCCATACATTATGCATACATTCTCTGATTCTTTCCCTAAGGTTATCACCTCATCACAGCTGTGTTTTGGTGTTGGTCCACAGTTCATGCAGTGGGACATGGTGGACATGTTACTGTAGTTTGTCCACATGGCCTTGCATATGGCTTATGTGGAGTGTGTTATGTTGTTATTTGGGTGTCCATGACATAACATGCATTGGCAGTACATGTGAGACACAGGCCTTTGGCAGAGGCCTGTAGACCATTTGGTGGTAATGTGCGCCAGCTGTGACAGGATATTGCATTCTGTCAGTCCTACAGTCCCAGACTGCCATACAGCATATTCCCCTGTGGTGACAGGGTAGGTGTGCTAGGTGTTCATGCCAATACTTTCTGTCAGTATTGATCAGGTGGTGTGGATGATGGCAGGGTGATACCTACAGCTAGGGACACACCTGCATGGGACACCTGCACTGCATGCTGCATTATTTCACTATTGCCATATACAGGTGGGGGTCATATCGTACCCATTCCCAACAGCAGGGATACGACCAGAGAGGTACCTGTGGGTGGTGTTTGGGTAAGCTGGGTGCATGTGTGCTATGGACACTACTCGTATCTGACCCACAGATATGCATGGGGTATTCCAGTTATGCTGGCATGTGCAGGTACATCAGCTGTTTCCCAATATATCAGTCCTATCACCTTTGTGATCTGCAAGTGTTTGGGCAGATGACACCAGTGTTCCCTACTACAGGCCTGATAATGTGATGCATACCTGTATGTACAGTTCCAAGGGTGTGTCCATTTCACAGTTACTCATTATATACTGTATGTCTGGGGTACTTTCCCCTGTGTACTGCTTGTATATCTAGCCCAACAGCCATGCCATGTCAATATTTCAGATGGTGACACATTAATTCCATACATTTACAATGGCTTACTGCTAGCATGTGTTATACTGGTGGGAGTTGTTTTTGGCAATGCAGTTGGGAGGACTTGGCCCTGTCAGCAGTAGTGGGCAATGGCCACCTGGTCATACCTCAACATGCATACATACTGACCACTCTCACACAATATGAACACACACATACCTGCATATTGTACAAATGCTACAATCTATCCTGCTACCTTGGCCACCTCTGCGCATCTGTGCTACACTGGTATTATACCTACACATACATGTTACTACATTTCTACATAGGATTGGGGGGCACACCTGACTGTTACTACTGTCTACATAGGATATGGGGGGCACACCTGACTTTTACTATATGTCTACATAGGCTATGGAGGGCACACCTGACTGTTTGTACATTGCTACACAGGTTTGGGGGGGCACCTGACTGTTACTATATGTCTACATAGGATTGGGGGGCACACTGAACTGTTACTACATGTCTACATAGGATATGGGGGGGCACACCTGACACTTGTACACATTTGCTATGACTGTACTGATATGTCAGGTACTCCATTTCATTCTGTTTTCTAACCTATCATGCTGACTAGAGGTATAGCAGTGTACTACAGGTCTTAGGTTTGACTGACCTACATATCAGTTTCTGACTTCCTACCCTTCAGAACTAACATCCCACTGCCTGACCTGCTGTAGTCTGTCTGTGTAGGCCTGGTGGGGAGGTTACCCATAGGCATCATTCAGAGGCCTTAGCACAGCCTTTATTTGTGTTTGTCAACATCTGTCCTGCTGGCTAAGACTGTTGTTGGGTATGTGAACCTCCCTGACTGGCATGTGTGTGTCATATGGACACATATGTGGCCTAGCACATTTCCTGCAGTGGGATTTTTTACCATGTGTAGTACTGGCTACTATGGTGACACCAGTATTTGTTACAGATCTCATGCTGCCACTATAGGTGTCTACTATCTGCCGGTATCCTATTCAGCCACCTGATTCCCTTGCATGCTCACATCCATACCATAGATACATGTAACACATACTACTCCAATCAGCAATTGGTAAGGAGAGTGACTTACCTTGTGGGTGTGCCAGTACTGAGGATGGTGCTGGGGGCTGCCTATGTCAGATGCACATAGTACACTCCCTATACATGGTTGAGCACAGGTAGTGTCATGTTTGGAATCCCTTTTACTGTTTGTGGGAGTCAGAGAGGTGTCACCCCCTGGGTCCCTACTGTGCCAGTGTATGTGCTATGCATGCCTCTTTGCCAAGGCCAGGGCATACTGGGCACACCTCCATCTGCCTACTGGGGCAGGCCCAGGTTGTTCCTCCTCTGAGTCACTCTGTGCCTGTGCAAGCCTTTGCATTGGTGGGGGGCTGTGTGGCCATGCCTCGTGCTATTCCTGCTGCAGCTTTTTCCACATTATCATATTGTGTAGCATGGCACATATGATAAGAATTTGGGTACATGTAGCTGGTGAGTACTGCAAGGCTCCACTGGATGTGTCCAGGCACTGGAAACTGTGACTTGAGCATCCCAAGCACACGCTCTATTATGATTCTGGTCTGTGTGTGTGCCACATTATGGAGTTCTTGTTTGGGTGTGTGTGCATTTCTGATGGGTGTCATCAGCCACGGCTCCAGTGTGTATCCAGCATCCCCCACTAGGTGACCTTAAGAGATGTCCCCACTGGCAAATCTTTGGTACAGCTGTGTCAGATGCCAGATGTGGGAATTGTGATAGCTTCCAGGGCAGCCAACACACGCATTAATTATAATGCCCTGGGTATCGCACAGGACTTGGCAGTTGGAGGGGAAGCCCTTGCAGTTGATGGTGACCCTACCCCTCTCACTGGATGGTGCTTTGATGAGTATGTGTGTGCAGTCTATAGCACCCATCACCTCAGGGTATTATGCTATTTGGTGGAAGAGATGCATATTGCTGGCCAACACCTCATGGGTGTTGAGGAAATATATGTGCTCACTGGCATGTGCTGACATGGCATCCAGGAACTGGTGTAATACCCTGGATGCTGATGCCTGAGAGATCCCCATGATATCCCCAGTTGGGCTTTGAGAGGTACCTGTGGCTAGTATTCATAGGCCTACACATACCTTTGTATCCACTGGGATGGGTTCCCATCTGTTAGTTCTGTGTGTCAGGCATGGCCGGCACAGCTCAACAATTTGCTGTAGGAGGTCCCTGTCCACCCTATAGCACTCCATTATCTCCAGCTCGTGTAGCCCTTGGTAGGTTACCCTGGGTCTGTACACCCTTCTCTGTCTCCTTACTGTGAGTTGGTCAACAGCATTCTCATCCTCACCACCCTCAGCCTCTTCGGCATGTTGATGTCTGATAGCTGCTGCAGCCCCTATCATTTTGTTGCTTTTGCTTGTTAAAAGTTCCCCACTTGCATATACTGGTGGTGTAAAGTATGTGGGAAAAACCAGAGTGAAAGGTGTTTGCATAGTTTATAGTAGTGTTCTGAGCTGGGCTGGTCTGCTGCCTGTGTAATTGGCTGATTCTGATACATTTCACCTGCCAGCTTTGCTAGTTCTCCTAGATTATCTTCCTACTGCTGTTTTCCCTTCCCATTGCCTTCCTGTTTAGACCCGGTGGCGGGCCTCACAAACACAGTGCTCAAATGTGCACAGAGCTGCTATTTCCTGGTTTACTTTTTTTTTTTCTTTACAACCCGGTGTGCAGCATGCACACCCGCTTAGGCAATTAGGCAATGCTATTCCTGCTGCAGCTGTTTCCGCAATATCATATTGTGTAGCATGGAACATACAATGACAATTTGGGTACATGTGCCTGGTGAGTGCTGCAAGGCTTCACCGGATGTGTCCAGGCACTGGAACCGTGACTTGAGCATCCCAAACACATGCTCTACTATAATTCTGGTCTGTGCATGTGCCTCATTATGGAGTTCTTGTTCAGGTGTGTGTTCATTTCTGATGGGTGTCATCAGCCATGGCTCCAGTGTGTATCCAGCATCCCCCACTAGGTGACCGTGAAGGATGTCCCCATTGGCAAATCTGTGGTATAGCTGCGTAAGATGCCAGATGTGGGAATCATGATAGCTTTCATGGCAGCCAGCACACGCATTCATTATTATGCCCTGGGCATCGCACACGACCTGGCAGTTGATGGAGGGGAAGCCCTTGCGGTTAATGTAGGCCCTACCCTGCTCACCAGCTGGTGCTTTGATGTGTATATGCGTGCAGTCTATTGCACCCACTACCTCAGGGTATTCTGCTATTTGCTGGAAGAAACGCATATTGCTGGCCAATACCTCACGGGAATTGGGGAAATATACATGATCACCGACATGTGCTGACATGGCATCCAGGAACTGGTGCAGTACCCTGGATGCTGATGCCTGTGATATCCCCATCATATCGCAAGTTGGTCTCTGAAAGGTACCTGTTGCTAGTATTCTTAGGTCAACACATACCTTGGTTTCCACTGGGATGGCTTCCCCACTGTTGTTTCTGTGTGTGAGGCATGGCCTGCACAGCTCAACAATTTGCTGCAGGGAGGTCTCTGTCCACACTATAGTGCTCCACTATCTCCAGCTCATGTAACCCCTGGTAGGTTGACCCTGGGCCTGTACACTCTTCTCCGTCTCCTCACTCTGGGTTGTCTGGCAGCATTTGCATAGTCACCACCCTCAGCAAGTTGCATATGTCTCCTTATAACAGCTATGGCAGCCCCTAGCATTTTTGGTCTGAGTGAAGCTTTTTCAGTTTTCACTTCTAATGGCTTACTCCTCTGTTCAGTGTCTCATGAGAGAAACATTCTGCACTGTTGTTTGCAGAGTTTTAAGTGCTGGGCTGGGCTACTGTTCTGCCTGTGTAATTGCCTTCTTCTGATTGTTTTCACCTGCTAGCTCTGCCAGTAATCCCTGCTAGCTTCCTACTATTTCCCATGCTTCCTTTTTCCCTTCTGTTTCCTCAGGGGGGAGTGACGCGCATACCAGCGAAAACATGCTCACAGTGGCTAACACGCACGCACACACGCTTAGACGGACTAGAATCTGCTTATTCGGGTTAAAACACGCGCACACCAGTGCAAACAAGCTGACAGGTGTTTAAACAGGCTCCTACATGCATATTCTGCCTTAAACACTCACACTCACACTTACACGCGCGCACTCGAGCTTACTCGTGCCTACCAGCATGCACACGTGCGCATGCACACCCTGCAAGAAACGTTGGTGTTATCCATAGTGTACACCTTCCATTTCTTGGCTTTCCCATGCCTACTTGTTGACACTCCTCTTTCCATGATGTCTGACTGACAGCTTTCACATGCCACTGTGCTCCATTGAGCTGAATTCCTTTCATACATTCCCCCCTGTGATGTCACCTATCTCCTACTCTGTTGCTCCCCCTTATCCTACTCCTACACTGCATGGAATGTGTTCATTTTCAATGTAACAGTATGATTCACTATCCTACCACTCATTTACATAGGATTGCCTACTAATGCTTAGTTACATGTCTTACACTCCGCTTCCCCCCTTTGCAACCCCTGCTCAGTGGCCATGTTGTCTTAGCCTGCTATTCCCTTCCATTGTAAATTCATGCTTTGCATAAACCCACATTTGTGGGTTTAATTTTTTTATTTTTCTGTTTTTTTATAGCGCAGCCCGTTTGCGTGGCGCTGCGCTACGTTTAAACATCAGCGAAAAAAAAAAAAACATTTTTATTTTATGTTTGCATCAGGGTATGTTGCCAGTGGCCACATATTTGGCCATTGGCATGCTGCCTGGGACATTTGCAACCTTTATTTGGAGCTGACAAGGCTCCATTGTGTTATTTGCAGAACGGTACTCAGTTATCAACTGAGTACATTTCTGCAGATAACACGGCTCTTACACAGGAAGGTTTCTGCTTCCTGGATCATGAAATTACCTCATTTGCATGCCGTTTGGCTGCAAGTGAGGTAATTAGCATATCCACTCCCTGTCCATGTAAGAGCCATTTTAGGTGCTCTCTTACATGCACATTCAGGCTGTTCCTGGATCGCGATGGCTGCATGGAGTCTTACACTACTCTTAGACCCCGTGCAAGCCATCGTGAATCCTGCCCATTGTTTTACTTACACTAGTTAAAATGAAAATACTAGAATATTTCTAAAATTAGTACCTGTAAAATTGCCTATATATGTTTGATGATATTTATTAAATAATAACTTTCATCCTGTAATGCTCTTCTTATTCAGATATAGTATAAACTGTAAGTATTGAAATCAAATTCAAAAATCTAAATTATTTTTGAGCAGTACTATACTAAGTACATGCTCACTTCTTAAATTATTTCTTAAATAAAAAAAAATAATAATTAATTTGTCATTACAAATTTAGAAAACCTAGGGTCAAATTCATTAAGGTACCTTGATGTCTGCAACAATGTGCACACATCACAGTACCTTTCCTCAGTTCTGCAACCATCCTTACATGGTGCTGTATGGTCCTCTAATATGAAGATGTGCAACACCATGAAAGGCTGGCCCCATGGTTATGCTGAATGCTAATGAGACATTCCAGAAGGAGAGGCATATGCCAATAAGCCAAGTGCTCTCTCGTCAGAAGCATCTCCATGAGAAGGCATCTACATGTTCAAACAATACAAGAAATCTCTCAGCTGTGTAGATCAGCTTGGCCATCCCTGCCATACTGCCATATCTTGGGATTGGATATGGCCAAAATGCTGAATTTAACTGCTCAACATAAATGCTATTATAGAAAAACACCAGACACCATAGATAACTTTAAAAGTGTCATTATGTCATCCATGGAAGTAATGGAATTGGGGCTGGGGGAACCACAAGACACAAGGGAAAAATTGGAAAGTGCCATAATGGCACCTGCGGCAATGCAGGAATGGAAGGAATGGAGAACCACTAGATACCAGGAAATACTTTTTAAGGAAAGGAGAACAAGTAGATACCAGGGAATATTTTTTTTAAAGTGCAGTAATGGCACTGATATCATAACTGAGATGGTGTGAATGCAATAGACACCTGCAATGACCATTTAAATTGCTATAATGGCACCAGCAGCATAACAGGGACTGGGGGCAGTAGATGCACTAGACACTAGGGATGACTCTTGAAAGTGCCACAACAGTACTGCCATCATAACTTGGATCAGGGTGGGGGAGGCATTATCTACAGTGCATGACTTATTAAAGTTTCTTAATGGCACCTACATTATAATAGGGATCAGGGGGTAAAAGGCTGCACTAGACAACCAAGGCCTAGTAGATACATACTGTAAAGTAGCTAATGGAAGCCACAATAGAGGTCTGATGGGAACCACAGCATTGCAGATAGTGTAGCTACAGGTACAGGGACTGCATTGTGTGCATGTATGTGTGTGTGTGTGTGTGTGTGTGTGTGTGTGTGTGTGTGTGTGTGTGTGTGTGTGTGTGTGTGTGTGTACATATTTCCATCAGAATGTGTTTTACTTGTTTGTTTGCCAGCATTGTCCAGTGCTAACCTTTCAATTTCAGCTGTATGTAGCTGTGAATGTACTGAAAAATGTATAAGGCTAACAGGTGCAGAAGTAAAACCTACAATGTGTACTCAGTAATCTAAGTTGCAGTATGTAGTTGTAAAACAGTCAAATGTGCAATCCAACTAACGTGCACATGCTTCACAAAAAGTGACAACGATGTCTCTTGTGTGTGCATAATTTGTACTGAAAATGGGAAACAAATAATGCAACATGTCATAATAAAAGTACTGTGCACAAAACTATGTACTAGATAGAAATGTCACAAGCAACACACAACACCTCTCCAGTAGCTCAGTCTGATAAGGAAAAGGCCTGTAGTTTGATTTTGCACACACACCAATTTTCGAATCCCAGGACCGCCACTAACATCTCAGTCTGGTTCTACAGTTGCAAACTGCGGTCTGAGTAGAAAGAATAATGTACTGCAACATATACATTTTCCATACATGGCACACAGGTAAAGAAATCTGAATAGAAATATTAGTATGGTGTGTATAACTATGAAAAGTGTACAACTGCTGTGTTGAGCAGCCCCAGTACTACAAATAGATGGAAGCAAGACATCCACACTCTGCAGTCTGGCCCAGACAAGCCCCTCAAGTGTCATACTGTCATGGATAGTTTCCCCAGTTGCCAAGAAACTTGCACACATAGAATGTCACAGTAAATGTATGTGAAAGGCACAGCACACACTCCAGGCCCTGCAACTAATATGTGAATCTGAAATATGTGTAGAAACAGCAATGCAATGTGCACACAGTTCATCTGCACAGGCCCACAGGTAAAAACATTGGTATAGAAACAGGTATGATGTGTATAACTAAAATAAGGGTACAATTGCTCTGATGATATCAGCAGCTGTTGGTGTGCTGTAGCAGCCCCATGGCCCAGGTAGAGTGTAAGTGTGGTCAGAATGTACAGTAGTGAATAGTAGTGTACTGACAAATATACTTGATAGCAGTTGTAAATTTAATCTGTTCCCTTCCCCCACCACTCAACTGATCCAACCATCACACTGAAACCAACATGGGTATGTTCCCAAACAAACCTCTGCTGTTTAGACCATTGTTCCATTTGGTTTATCATTGTTTAAACTGTGTGCATACTAATATTCCCTGTTGAATAATCATTTGTATTGCCTGCCTGACATACCAATAACTGGCGTGCTGTTGCAGCCCTGAATGCCATTCCATATATGCATGGGTTAAGTTTGCTATGGCACTGTTATAATTGCACTGTTTTGGGTAAATGGGAATATCCATGCATGCTATTTTGAATAATGTTGCAATGTGTTGTGCATGACTTATCAATATTCATTGTTAATTTCCACACCATAGCACATATGGGAAGGCAGATCCCAGCAGATCTGCTTCTCCCAGCCCACCTGGCTGAGGCACCAGGTCCCAGCACATCTGGGACCCAACCCAGACATCCTTCATCTGGTGGTCCTGCACCAACCTCGGGTGGAACCACTACAGGGGATGGGGCTCACGCCCCCTGCAAGTGGGCAAGGTGAGGATGTTGTCACCCAGGACAAGGTCTGCGGAATGGTGTGCAGTGCCCTACAGAGAGCTGGATGACTGATTTTGCCAGGTGGAGGGCAGGCTGTCACAGCAAGAGGGGCAGGTGGCCCCTCCAGCCAAGCCCCCAGCACAACCACCTTCAGGGCTGTGGTAACTGTGGTAACTGCCATCGGGTGGGGACATCAGTGCCACCACTACCATCTGGAGGATTCCCAACCGCCATCGCTGTCAAGGTCTTCATCCCCCCATGTGTCATACACCACCCCTGTCTACTGTCTTTTCTGTCTAGTCTGTCTGCAAATGCAACCTCTCCTACCAAACATCCATCACCACACTTAACAATAATCCTTCCTTAACATCCCACTCTCACCTTAAAAAAAGGGGCATCCGTCTCACAAAAAAAAAATCACATCCCGTACATAGCTCTGCACTTCGGCCAGAGACATGTACATATCACACAATCTAACCCTGCCAATCATTCATATTGTATGATGCCCACAGACGTCCCTATAGGGTCTGAGGCTCCAAATTCTAAATTGCTCACATTGAAAGCAGCTGTTGCTGATAAAGAAATACAGAGCTATGGTCCTTTCTTACACCTGTCCTGCACATACCTACTTGTTTCTCCTCTTGTTTGTCTCCTGCTTGCCAAATTGACCACTTTCCTATCTCCTTTTTTTTTTCTTTATATGACATTAGCGTGGGTTTAAGCGGTCATAAGCTAAGCTATGCTTATGTAAGCGTTGCTTAGCTCTGCGCAAACCCACACAAACCTGCTTACAACTGCGTTAAATTGCCTTAATCACTCTGTCACTAACATCCCCTGTTCTGCCAGCAACAAAATAATCAACTCTTGCAAGTCTCAAACCCAAGACCCTGCAGATTATAGACAAAGTGATTTACCACTAAGCCATTTCAGCTGTAAATAAATCTGAAGTTTTTCAAACATAACATGCAGCACAGTCATTCAAATGTAGAGTAAATGTATTTATATATGTAGGTGTATGTGTATAATCTATATATATATATATATATATATATATATATATATATATATATATATATATATAAACACAACAAATAAATATATGACCAAAGACAGAGTTAATGTCAGTGAAGAGGCCCAAAATAAGTACTTATTGTAATTGATATCATTCCCTCCTCCACAGCTGAACAGATCTGCCTTGCAACACAATAACCAAAGCTTGCAAGTCTCATACCCAGGACCCTACACAACATAACCACAACAAGTTAACAGTAATCCATCTCAGCTGTACAATGTCAGGATGCTATCAATGACATATCATGCAGAGCAGTCTTTGTACCAAAAGGGAATGCACAATGGGGAAGCAGTAAACATTCCAAGAATACATACACAGCCACACACACACACACACACACACACACACACACATATATATATATATATATATATATATATATATATATATATATATATATACACACATATATAGATATATATGTATATACACATACATACACACATATATTACTACTTATAGATATGTATGTATTTTAGAGGGTGCACAGTATATTGAACAGCCAGTATTCCTACAGTTGCCACCTTTTAACATGGCCAGTGTTTGGTTCTTTCATATAAAAAGACAATCCCCAGGATTCAGCAAGCTCTGCATGGCGTGCAGGAATAGTGCAGGAGCTGCCCGAGGCAATATAGCCACAGAGAGATCCAGGAACAAGATCCCGGGATGTGCACAAGTGCTCCTGCACTATTCTTGCATGGACACAGCTCCTGTATGAAAATTACCCCATTTGCAGGTGAAAATCATGCAAATGAGGTGAATTTGCGATTCAGGAAGCTGCCAGCCATCTGTGCAGGAATAGTGTAACCTGCAGAAATGTACTCGTTTAGTAACAGAGTACATTTCTGCAAACTGCAAAACAGAGCCAAGACAGCTCGAAATAAAGGGTGTATATAATGTGTAAAGCATGCCAGTGACCAAATATATGGCCATTGGCATGGAAAACAGTTGCAAAAAAAATTAACTTCTCTTTTTTTTTTTGGCCGATATCGGCAGTTTAAGCCTAGGGCAGTAGTGCACAAATGGGATTGGCTCGAAAATAAAAGAAAAACCCTGAAAAAAGCTTTCCCTGCAAAATCCCAATTTTGCCATTATAGCAGGCAAACATATGCAAATGAAGGGAATGATAATGAATCACATATTTCCCCATTATGTCTAGCCTGCACCCAACCATGTAGGTGCAGGAAGACCATGGTGCAAGCCTCAAAGCTAGCTGACATAGAGGGGAGTGTTAGGCATACTGTAAGCTTACTGGAGCCCTGTGGCTCAGGTTTGCTCTAAGCTAAGCAGAGCTATGGGAGGGTGTGTGTCTGAAGATGCCAAGCACACTTTACACTGCCTAAATGGGTGTGCAAGCCGCGCACCAGGTTTTAAACCAAAACAAAAAGTAAACAAGGAAATAGCGGCTCCTTTCACATCTGAGCACTGTGTTTGCATGACGTGCCTCTGGGCTTAAACAGGAAGGCAATGGGAAGGGAAAATAGCAGTAAGGCAATCAAGGAGAACTAGCATAGCTGGCAGGTGAAATGTATCAGAATCAGCCAGTTGCACAGGCAGCAGCCAGCCCACTTCAGCACACTACTATAAACTATGCAAACACCTTTCCCTCTGGTTTTTCCCACAAACTCTACACCACCAGTGTACACAAATGGAGACATTTAACCTAACAAAAGCAACAAAATGATAGGGGCTGGATTTGCTCTCATAAATCAACATATGGAAGAGGCTGAGGGTGGTGAGGATGAGAATACTGATGACCAACCCACAGTGAGGAGAAGGAGAAGAGTGTACAGACCCAGGGTAACCTACCAGTGCCTACATAACCTGGAGATATTGGAGCACTATAGGGTGGACAGGGGCCTCCTACAACAAATTGTTGAATTGTGCCGACCAAGCCTCACACATAGAACCAACAGAGGGGAACCCTTCACAGTGGATACCAAGATATGTTTAGGTCTAAGAATAACAGTCACAGGTACCTTCCTAAGGCCAACTGGGGATATCATGGGGATCTCACAGGCATCAGCATCCAGGGTACTCCACCTGTTCCTGGATGCCATGTCAGCACGTGCCGGTGAGCACATATATTTCCTCAACACCCGTGAGGTGTTTACCAGCAATTTACCTCTCTTCCACCAAATAGCAGAATACCCTGAGGTAATGGGTGCTATAGACTGCATGCACATACACATCAAAGCACCACCCGGTGAGCAGGGTAAGGTCTATATCACCACCAAGGGCTTCCCATCCATCAACTGCAAGGTCATGTGCGATGTCCAGGGCATTATAATGAATGCGTGTGCTGGCTGCCCTGGAAGCTATCAAGACTCCCACATCTGGCATGTGATGCAGCTGTATCAGAAATTTGCCAGTGGAGACATCCCTTATGGCCACCTAGTGGGGGATGCTGGTTACACACTGGAGCCATGGCTGATAACACCCATCAGAAATGCACACACACCCAAATAAGAACTCCATAATGGGGCACGCGCACAGACCATAAACATAATAGAGCATGTGTTTGTGTTGCTCAAGTCATGGTTCTGGTGCCTGGACACATCCGGTGGAGCCTTGCAGTACTCACCAGATACATGTACCCAAATTGTTATATGTGCCATGCTACACAATATGATCCTGTGGAAACAGCTGCAGCAGGAACAGCACAGGGCAGGGTCACACAGCCCCCACCATTGCCAAAGCCTGCACAGGGCACAAAGTGATTCAGAAAAGGAACAGCATGAGCCTGCCCCAGTAGGAAGAAGGAAGTGTGCCCAGTATGTCCAGGCTTTGGCAAAGAGGCAATGCATAGCACATAAACTGACACATTAGGAACCCAGGGAGTGACATCTCTCTCTGACTCGCACATACAGTAAAAGGGATGCCAAATATGACACTACCTGTGTTTAACCATGTATAGGGGGTGTACAATGTGCAACCATCATAGTCAGCCCTCCAGCACTATCCTCAATACTGGCACAGCCACAGGTTAAGTCACTCTACCTATCAATTGCTGAAAGTATATAGTATGTTTTGTTACCTGTATCTATGGTATGGATGTGAGTGTGCAAGGGAATCGGGTGGTTGAATGGAATGCCATCTGATAGTAAACACCTATATTGGCAGCATGAAATATGTAACAAATACTGTTGTCACCATAGTAGCCAGTGCTAGAAAAGGTGACAAAACCCACTGCTGGAAATGTGGTGGGCCAAATGTGTGTCCATATGACACACACATGCCAGTCAGTGAGGCTCACATATCCAACAACAGTTTCAGCAAGCAGAACAGGCATAGACAAACACAAAGAAAGGCTGTGCTAAGGACTCTGATTGATGGCTATGGAGAATAGCCCCCCTCCAGACCTATGCAGACAGACTACAACAAGTCAGGCAGTGGGATGTTAGTTCTAAAGGGTAAGAAGTCTGAAACTGAAATGTAGGTCAATAAAACTGTAGCATACTGATATGCCTGTAGTCTGCATTATATGTCAGAATACAGAATGAAATGGAGTACCTAAAATACCAGTACAATCATAGCAAATGTGCAACGTTGTCAGGTGTGCCCCCCCACAAGCCTATGTAGAAATGTAATAACATGTAGGTGTAGGTTTGATAACAGTCACAGATTACCTGAGCTGGCCAAAGCAGCAGGATAGATTGTAGCATGTGTACAATATGCAGGGCTGTGTGTGTTAGGTTGGTGTGTGTTGTATATTGTGTGAGAGTGGTCAGCATGTAGCCATGGTGGGTTTTGTCCTGGTGGCCATTGGCCAGTACTGCAGATGACAGGGTCAAGTTCTCACAACTGCATTGCCAAACACAATGTATCCCAGCAAGACACATTCAAGCAGTAAGCAATAATAACTGTTTGGATGTAATATCTGGCACCATCTGAAAGATGGACATGGCATGAATGTGGGCCCAGACATACAGTACACAAGTGGAAGTACCCTAGACAGACAGTGTATAAAATGTTACTGTCAAATGGACACCTTTGGAACTGTACATACAGGTTAGCAGCACATTAGTTGGGTTTGTAGTATGGAATACTAATGTCATCTGACCAAACAATGGCAGACCACAAAGGTCACAGGTATGAAGTATTGAGAAACTGCTGGTGTCCCTGCACAAGCCAGCCTAAGTGGAATGCCTCACGTATATCTGTGAGTCAACTGCAAGTAGCATCCATAGCAAACATGCACCCAACTCACCCCAACATCAGCCATAGGTACCTCACAGGTCATATTCTTGCTGTTGGGAATGAGTACAATATGACCCCACCTCCATATGGAAATAGCCACAGAATGCAGCATGCTGAAGAGGTGTCCCATCCAGGTGTGTCCCTAGCTCTAAGTGGCACCCTGCCAGCATCCACACCACTGGATCAATAATGACAGAAACTATTGACATTAACACCTTGCACACCTACCCTGTCACCCCAGGGGAATGGCTTGCAATCTGGGACTGTAGGAGTGATACAATGCAATGGCCATTAGCATTTGCACATCATGTTTTTTTAGTCAATTGGATGTGTGCTGGGTTGGACAGGCCTCATGACTGGAGGCTCTTTGTCACTGTCTGTCACTCTCTTCCACATATCTATGTATTGTAAGTTTGGCCTATTATAGTGTGTTGTCCTTCAATATATGTGTGCATTCCTATCCAATGTGTGTGCAAAGCATGACTTGTGTGCAATGTGGAGTGTGTGCACAAACATTTGTGACTGTCAGATATGTATAGACCACTGTTGTTGCCAGACATGGGCTTCATTTCTATAAGTATGAGAGCATGCCCAGTATGACCTTTCATTATTTTTTTGTCAGACATGGGCTTTGTTTCTCTAAGTGTGGGAGCATGCCCGGTATGACCTTTTGTACTGAATGTGTGAATCCATTCCAGGTAGGTTGTACTCCAGTGCAGGATTTTGTGTTCTACACCTACAGCTAGCAACCTGTTTCTGCAGCATATCTATAGATTGGTTGATGATATGGGGTCCAAATGGGCAAAGGATAGTGGGTTACTGTAGGTAATTGTGTCTGTTCTGCTTATGCTACATGGTTTTGGTGCTAGCAGAGATATTCAGACATATGTACTGTTTTACACTGTGATGTTTTATGTCATCAACTACTGTCAGGTATACATATTTGCTTGCAGTAATTTCCTGGGGAACACAGGGTGAATGGAGCTGTGTCCATTATTGTGGTCTGTAGCCTTACATATTCTTGCACAATCATGCCATTCTGGAGGGGAAGCTGCAGACACTTGCTGATGGGTCTGTGTAAATGGTTCAGCACCTTGGTACAGTGGTGGCTGAGGATCCCAGGCTTGTACATCCATCGACGTGACAGTATGGCCATATCCTGCTGTGGCCATACCCCACAACTGTAAAGATTCACACAGGTTACCCAGAAGCAAGGCTCATATTTCTGGTCATTACCCCTTCACATTGTGGTTTACAAGCAGGTTTGTAGCCACCCATTCCTGTATTTGCAGGCAGAGACAGTATGTGCATATGGCTGAGTTTTAGACTTCATACACTCCATGTCATCCTTGCTCCTACCCCCCCCCCCCCGTTATTCTATCCTCTACCAAACATTATGCAAACACTATCTGATAAGTTACCTATAGTTATCACTTCATCCCAGCAGTATTTTGGGGTTGGTCCACACTTCAAGCATGGTGGACATGTTACTGGGATTTGTCAACATGGCTTTGCACTTGGGTTCTGTGGACTGTGTTATGTTGTTATTTGGGAGTTCATGAGATAACATACATTGGCAGTATGGATGAGACACAGGCCTTTGACAGAAGACTGTAGGGCATTTGGTAGTGATGCAGCTGTTCCTGATATAGTCTCTAAGAACCTACCTACCTGGTGACAAAGGACCCTATCGAAATACCTGCAGTCTCATCTAACAGCCTGCACCCTCTCTCAACGAAGCAAGAAAGTATGTGGTTGTCTAAGTCCTGCTTGTAAAGCTGATTACCGTCTACTATTGCTTCAGAGGTTCTAAAGTACATTACGAGCCTAAAAAGCCAGCAGCCTTTACCCACCTTCCTATCTACCCTGTATCCAATAAACCTCTTCTACTTTATAATAACCCCCTTTACTAGCTATCACTCCTTCCCTAGTTCTAAACCAGCTAGCTCCCTTACATACTTACCTGCAACACCAGATCTGACCACAAGGTGGCACGCTTATCCCATCCTTTATCTCCGGCTTATCCCTCTGTATTTCTTCTGTAATTACACTACATCTCTTATGTCCTAGACCTGCTCTTGTTTTCTCACTTACCCTTTACTTCAACTGTCTACACCCACCTGTTTTTTTCTCATAGACTTCTGTTTTACCTCTGATCTTTCCCACTCCTGACTTGCCTAACTTTCCTTCAGTTACTTGTCTCTACCCGCTCCATTCGCCCTGCGGGCACACTTTGCTCCCTTACCCTAACCCCAAATCTCACCCAACCCCAGGGGTCCTACTTTTATACCATCTAACCACACCCCTTCCCTCTTCCACCAATCACAAACCCTTCACCATTGACCACTTAACTTCAATTCCCCTCCTTTCACTTACCACTCCCTATCTCTCCCACCACACCCTCCATCTATTCCTTTCCACACCTAGTATAGACCCTATAACAGCAACCTAACAGCTTACTCTTCCAGATGCATAAGCTACCCACCCCAGCCCTCTTAGAGGCTCCTCATACTTACGCTTCTACCACCACTAACTTTAGCTTACCTGATAACCTCCTATGAACACCCATTATAGCCACACCTTCACTACCTCAATAAGCTATCTACCTCTCCTTCTCTACCTATTTTCACTAACCATGTTAACATAACATCTACACCCAGCTATCTACTAGCAAAATATCATAGGATAGCCCACATTAGATATGACTCTCCAAATCCCAGAAAATCTCTACCTCTATATAGTAATTCTCAAATCCTAGACTTCAAACACTACTCTTCTCTTTAAAAGATTGAGACATTCACCCAAACTCTGGCACAAAAACTGCTACTACCACTCAACTCATCAACCCCAACCCCTCTACTATCCATTCCCTTATCAAACCACCTAACTCACTCTTATTAGCTCACCTCAACATACGTAGCATTAATAACAAAGTTGCACAACTTCATGGTCTCTTGGAAGTCTACTACTTTCCCATTCTTTGTTGAACAGAAACTTGGTTAAAATCTGTAACTAAAGTCAATGAAGTCATCCCACCTGGTTATAATATTTTGCTACTACTTTCCCATTCTTTGTTGAATAGAAACTTGGTTAAAATCTGTAACTAAAGTCAATGAAGTCATCCCACCTGGTTATAATATTTTGCGACTTGACCGTGCAACCAAAAAGGGTGGTGGTGTAGCTATCCTATTTAAATCTGGGTTACAGATTACTACCTACAAGACTCCAGTGCTGAAATTTTTATTACCAAGCTTCAACTTAACACATTCAAATCCTTCTATATTATCTGTATCTATCTTCCTCCTGGTAATAACATTGCTACCATAGAAAATATCCTTTGTTGGTTATCCCAAAATTTACCCCAAGAAACCATAATCCTAGGTGATTTTAACATTGATTGGAAGTGTTGTAGCAGTAGCCACCCTACCAGCCATAATAACCTTTTTGTTTTTTCTCAAACCATTACCTCCCCTACCAGGATAAACAAGCCTAATAAGAAAGAAAGCACCTTAGATTGGATTCTCATAAATAATCATCCCCAGACATATGAAGCTGGAACCCTCCCTGATGATGTAAGTAACCACTCACTAACCTACATCATCAGGCCTACAGCCAGTCTACCTAATCCAACCATATCTAGGACAATTAGAACCACAAAAAACTTCAACCCCAATCTCTTCCAGAGAGAACTAAGAGCATGTAACTGGTCTCCCATAAAATACCTCACACTGGAGGAAGCTGTTAATTACTTTAATTCTAACTTCCTAGCCATACTAGACCACCATGCACCAACTCACTCTGTTAGAATGAGAACTAAATCTGCCCCATGACGTTCAAAAGAAACCAGGCAAAATAATCCATCTCAGAAATAAATACTGGAATAAATCTCGTTTAACTAAAAACCCAGTAGACCAACAAAATTTCACACAGCTGAGAAATGAAACTAAAAAAGCTATACTGTCTGACAAAAGAAACTACATACGATTCCAGCAGACTCACCATAATGAACCACAAAAGTTCTGGGTGAGTATTAATCAATTATTACACACAAGTCAATCCATCACACCAAACCTACAAGGCACAGACCAGGAGAATCCCAAGCAGACTGCTAATGCTTTTAATACCTTTTTCAATGAGGCCATTCAAATGCCTTTAATACCTTTTTCAATGAGGCCATTCAAACTCTTCCCAGTTAGTTATCTACTCAGAACTTAACTATATCCAACTCTAACCCATCCCCTCCATTTCTCTTCCAACCAATCCCAACAACATATATTCTTACTCTTATCCAAAAACTGAAACTGTGCACTCCTTCAGCAAACCATCTACCCGCTGAATATCAACAAAAGGCAGCCAAATCCATCGCCTATCCCATTTCCATTCTCATCAATAGAACCATCAGTGAAGGACACATCCCTAAAATCTGGAAAGTATCCCATATTATCCCCCTTCACAAGGGTGGAAACTCTACTGAACTCTCCAATTACCGTCCCATAGCCCTACTTTCTCCCTTAGCAAAGATCATGAAAAAATGCATCCACAGACAATTGCTAGACCACCCAATCCAAAATAACTTACTTTCAAACTAACATGGTTTCAGACCTTCCCACAGCACTACTACTGCCCTCCTTTCCTTTACTGACTGTATTAACAAAAACCGTAACCTCAATATGCTTTCCTCTGCACTGTTTATAGATCTGTCTAAGGCATTTGTTATGGTAAATCACCAGATACTTATAAATATCCTCTAATCCCTGTCACTAGATGCACTGGCTATAAAATGGTTCCAGTCCTAGTTTGATAACAGACAACAGGCTGTACTTTGGCATAACATTCTATCTACCCATCTGCCTGTTAACATTGGTGTTCAAGGGTCCACATTAGGACCTCTTCTGTTTTCTATATTTATCAATGACCTTCACCTAGCAATCCCCCAAGCTACATGCATACAATAGGCAGATGATTCCACACTTATAGATGTGGCTGAACATATATCTGAACTTCACTCCCTTACCCAAAATGTGTTTAACACAGTAGAACAATGGTTTACACAGTGCTGTCTCCTTCTGAACCCCAAAAAAAATAAACTCCTCCTTTTAACTCCTACTTGTAAGTCCCCCCAATAGACTTCACAGCAACATCCAATAATGGTACTCTCATATCCCCAGATCCAACTACCAAACTACTAGGTATCACCATAGATAACCTTAACTTCAACACCCATATTAACAATACTCTAAAATCTGTTAATAGAAAACTAGGCTCTCTCTATAGGATCAAACCCTTCCTCTCTCATGCATCTAGAATAACTATTGCTCACACCCATCTAATTTCTACTCTCCTCTATGCCTCATCCATATATATTAATCTCTCTAAAAACAACCTTAATAAAATGGAAAACTCCTACAATAACATAGCCAGATTTGCTACAGGTAACCCTTTCAGAACCCACCACTGTTTTAATCGAAAGCAGCTAGGATAGTTTGAATTACAAAATCAGCTTAAATTCCACCAACTGACCATTGCCCATAAAACCCTTTACCAACCTACCAATACCCCTATACTATCTATCCTCATTACCCCCTACAACAATCTAAAGACCTTACGATCATCACATAAACTTCTTGTAAATATTTGTAAATCAAACAGGGCTGGGGACTCTCTTTTCTCTAATACTGTTGGAAAATACTGGAACCTTCTTCCTAATGAACTTTCCTCTATATCACTCTTTAAAACCAAATTGAAACTTTTCCTCAGAACACATTGGTTGTGCCCCTGTACTAAACCTGACTGATCAACTAGCTCGGCTCTTCTTACTTGATTCAACCTACCCTCCTCCTCTTAGTAATAAAGTTCCTTTTCTTAATAACAGCTTACCTTGTCCTTCTATATTATTACTTACATCTTCAGAATCTTATTAAGGAGACTACTTTTACTAATATATTGTATAATTTCAGCTCCTACTTTTTCTTTATGACTACTTGTATACTAATATATTGTATAATTCCGCTGCCATCTTTTTCTTTATGATGTATTGCAACTACATTTTGTATTGTACTAATTGTATCTGTATATTTTGCACTATGTTATGAACGAATGACCTCTGATTATTCTCTGTACTGCACCTGCAATGTTCATTGTATACATTAATTTTTGTATATGTGATTTTGTTTGTTTCCTCTGACCTTATCTCCCCGGGCCTCTACTGAAAATGGACATATATCCAGTTAGACTAGCCCGGTCAACAAATGTAAAATAAAATAAATAAAATAAAAATTAAAGCTATTACTGACAGTAACAAATGGTGTAGCTCCTCGGCAAATGCTGTAATTAAGGCTGCTGCCTACTACTCTGAATGTTGCTCTTTCTTGGACAGATGCCTTGAGGTGTTCATACCATTTCAGAATAAGCATATGAGGTCTTATACTTTCCTAATCATAATTCTGAGAGACTTAATAACCAGCTTTAAATACCTTCTATAATGATGAAGTGGACATATATTGATGTTCAGGAGCTTTTTTCTTTTTAGTGTAGATTTTGTTGATACAGTTTAGTTCTAAGCTTAACATCTGGAAATATAAGGCCAACTGTGAACGTAAGATTGTAAGTAATTAAACAGATAACCATAAAGCCTTTTTCTGCTATATTAGAAAAATTTGAAGTAGCCTCCTGATCTGTACTAAATTTATCTCAAATGGTACCTCCTTTCTGACCCCATGGATACTGCTAATATTCTTGCAGACAAAGTCTCTTCTAACTTCACTACACCTACCCTCCATTCTCTACTCTCCATTCCACCTCGCACTCCCCTCTCGTAAGGTCAATTTGAACCAAGTTATTCTGGCACTTTCCAAAAGTAATAACACTACTTCTTTGGGTCCTGACAATGTCTGTAGATGCTTAGTGAGAGGATTAAACTCCAACTCAGCAAAATATCTCCATCAATTCTTCAACCTGAATCCCTCCACTGGTTATGTCCCTGAGGTGTGGAGAATGACATTTGTGGTGTCCTTGCCTAAACATGGTCCCTCTACTTATCTTGTGAATTATAGGCCTATTAGTCTCACTAATATTATTTACAAGGTTTTGGAATGCATTATTGCTGAACAAGTAAACAATGATATAAGTGATCACAAACCCAGAACCCTGTCATCTACAGCATAGTGCATTAGCCCTCTAGGCTATTCAGCTCTATCCATGGATGCACAGCAGTTGGGCTTTGTAAAAAGTCAGTTTGTGCCTGCTCAAGCTGGTGCAGTTCATGCAAAGTGTTACTGTGCCCATGGATACAGTGCATACAGTCTACACTGTTTATCTAGATTTTCCAGGACCTTTAACACTATCTCCATATGCTGGGATTATTGACAATATGTTCCAACTCAACATGAACTCGTACATAGTTCACTGGAATGGCAATTGACTGTCTGTCAGAAACCATTACAAGAAAGTTGGGAGTATTTATTCTAGACAGAAAAATGTCACTAGTGGTGTCCCACAGGGCCCTGTTCTGGGTCCCCCATAACATATATAATAATATATATATTAATGTGGCATAAAACCCAATTTCAATGGACTTTTGGTAATCAAGTTTGCTGATGATAAACACAAAAATCAAACTTGTTGCCACTTAAACAAACAAAAAAATAGGCTTCTGGAAATTTAACACTCAAAAAGAATACCAAAATGGTTTAATAGACCAAACAAACAGACGTCAGGAACAAACAGTAAGTATAAAGCACTTTTTGTCTAGAAAAAATTCCAGATTTCTTCAGATACATTCCCTTACATTCATCAGTCACATGACTAATTAATTACATTTGAAATTACTGTTAAAATAATTCTGGTAAAAAACTTTCAATTATATTAAGTTTTGGTATTATTTTTGAGTGTTGCAAGTTTCTGAAGCCTATTTTTTGTTTGTGTAAGTTTGCTAATGATATCAAACTGGGAGTGGTTATCAAATTCCATTCTGATACTCAAATTTTCCAGCAAGTACTAGACCAAACAAATGTTTACTGTATTAATCATGGGCTTACCCATAAATTAAGCATTATTTCCTATATCATATCTTGCATCACTTCTGCTTATCATAGGTTTATAGAGAAATACTATGCTAGCTGCCCTTGTGGGCCATTTTAATCCTAGTATCCATTTTTGTGCTCAGATAACCTATCCCATTTGTATATATATTGACCTTACCCATCCCACGGTCAATAATTATATATTACCCCGAATGAGAATAACTGGGATCATAGCATTAATTTGAGTGGTCCTATGCAGAGGATAAAGCATGTAGGAGCTGTGTCTGTCCTGAGGTAAATTTTCTGTTTCCCATCCCTATATCTAAGCTGCACTAGAATATGGATCATAGAATCATAGGTTCATAGGATCATGCTAGGTTTAGTGCCATAGATATTTTTTCAGCCTAGCCATTCATGCCCAATGTTCCCACTTATCAATACCCACAGGCTTGAATGTTTTTGGTAGATGCCTGTGACATAAGGCATCTACAGACTGCCCTTATTCATAACAGCCACAGGCAATAAGCCAGAGGTGAATTTGTTTGGGTGCTGTTTGTTTTGCAAATGTGCAGCAGATCCATCAGGGCTGGATTGGAGAATGCCTTGTAGGCTAAGCATAGATAGGGCCTCAGTAGGCTGAGGAAGACAAGTAAGGGGGAGGGCTTTGAGATGGTCTGAATAGGACATATATACCTTTCAACCTCTTAGAGCAAGAAATCTGCACAGAGCCACAAATAATGGGGGGATAAAGACCAAAAATAGGGACAATTTTTAAATAGTGTTCTTACATACAGAAAGTTGATGAATAAAAGTTTTTGTGCTAGTATGTCTGTCATTATTTTCTAACTTCAACCTTTAATGACTTGCAATGATTTGCCAGAAAACCACAATTTTATGAAAAGCAGACCAAAATATGAAGCAAAAATCTGTACAGTTGAGAGGTACAAGGACGTATTATTTACACCCTGTATTCTTTTATTGAGAAACCTCTTTGGCTGCTCCAGTTGCTGCAAATGCCTGGTTAGGTACATGCCCAGAGGGTGCATTGTACTTGATTATTGGTCTAATGAGGGCCGAGTATAGTGGGATTACGATCTTGTTAGATCTGGATGCTATACCCTTAATTATAAGTTGTTTCATGCTCAAGGGTGTTCTCACTACAAAGATATAGATAACATTCCATTTAAATTTGACACAGACCTTGAGTTTTTAATTACATATGTTGATACCTGACTCTTCTTTATCCACTATGTCTCTGCAGTGGTTAGAAAGTCCAAATCCTTATACCCTACATAGCTTATTTATTGTGGCATCTTCTCAAGGAGCAAAGAATATAATCCTTCTTTATTTGTCTCTTATTGCTACATCACTGAATATAACATGACCTTCAACATTTAACTTACCAAGTACCAAAAACCATCTTGAGAAACTTGGTGCCCTTAGTTACCCTGATAGACTAAAAGCTCTGTTGTCATACAGACTGCTTTGGGATGATCTCTGCTTATCTTTTCTTCCTATGAATGACCGAGCACTTTTTGAATTCCTTCATCTAAACAGAAAAACAGGTAAACATCTGTTGTAGAGGTATAAACCTATCCTATCACTTCAACAAGGCCAAATGGCATGGCACATACCTAATCCAATTTATACTGCATTTGCAGAATAGGCTTCACTTACCTTTCAAGCAGAGTCATTCCCAAGGAACCTTTAAATCCAGTCTGGATAATTAGATGCGTGATCACAAATTATCACTATGAATATGTGGAGAAAATCTTCTTAGTGTGGGCCACTACTAGTTTCCCACCAGTAATGGAGGATATGTCTGAAGTTTATGAAGGTTTCTTTTGGTTGCAAGCTTAGTAAATGTCTTTGAACCTATAAACTTATGGTTCTCTTCTTAAGCAGCACTACAACTGCTCTAGACCTCATGTACATATCATGGAGAAAGGTATGCCAAACATAAAAAAGAAGACTGCATGCACAGGTCCATGGATAAAAAAAGGTGCCCACTCCTTGTGTATGCATTGCTGCCAGGACTGGAAAAAAAAGGCAGCGTAAAATCAAAACAACATGGAAATACTCTGACCACAGGGCTAGGCCAGACTGAGGGAGAAGGTGCCCTCCACCTGCAGTAGAAGTAGTCCACAAAAAGCAAATGAAAAGCTGACAGTCAACGCAAGAGAAATAGTAGAGTCAACTGATGAGGATTAGAAAGCGATATGTATTGCTACTATCATGCAACAGATGCAGAATTTCCATACCAAGGGCATGCAGCAGGTGTAAGAAGGAAATAAAAGCAATAAATTCCTTGCACTTGAGAGACTTAAAAGCTACAGCTATTAATTTAGCATCGATAATTCAACATATTAGAGCAAAACATTACCTCAATGAAGTAATATTAGGATGCTTGATAAAAGAAACAACAGAGGAAGTTAAGGCAAGATACACAACAGAAAACAAGACAGAAATCTGAAGCCAAACTAATCAATATAAATTGCAGCTCCAGAGATAGTTGAAGAGAAATACAGGTAAAGACATCTGGATATGATAATTTCATAATTTAAAAAAAATCAGAAAGGTAGAATTTAGTTGATAAAAAATAATTTTAGTAAGGTAAGAATGAAAAAAAAATAGAAATTGAAGTGATAGATCAAATACAAAAACAAGCCCTTAGTGTAGCAACTCCAACACATGGATATCACAACATAAATAGGCAATGAGTCCCTAGGTAGAAGAACAGCTGATACAGGTGGATGCATCTGAAGATGATATGCCACAGAATGATGTTCTAGAACATTCTGAAAGAGACTCATATGAAAGTCAAATTACTACTGTACAGATCCAGGGAAAGAGCATGAAAAAGAGGAAAGAGAATGCACTCTGTCAAGAACAGAATGACCCAAGTGTAGGCCTGATTCTATATATTAAGATAGTTAAAAGAACAGATTACATAAAGTGAATAAGACCCACAATATTAGAAGCCTAGTAAAACAGACTAACACAATATCTGGGATCACTAAAATAAAGTTAAATAATATAACAAAAATATTATAGTGTAGCTAAATGCCTTACTACAAAAACATAGATTAACAAAAGAATTGAAGGAAACAAACAAAATGCTATAATGGAAGCAACTAACAGAACAAGTATCTCTGTTAGAGGAATACAGAAAAGAGAACTGATCAAAAATATTCTTTCAAAGATAGATGTGGTAAAAGCAATACACAATCCATGGGATTCATTAACAATCTTGTAGGGTTCTTAAAGATGGACATGCTAACAATGGGTGTGATCAGGACACAATACAGCATTATAAGAAAAGGGAATTAAATGTCATATAAATGTTGATAACATGCCAACTTGAGATAATAGTTAGCAAGGACAGTAGATACATTTTTGGTCATTTACATACAGTACAGTTATTGAATATGACATGTATATACAGGGAATCGATGTGCAATAACTATTGCTGTATCCTCCACTCCATCCTGTATAAACAATGCATAGGTCATACAGCAGATGTGTTGTCTTTACTTACATTATTTCCAATTGCTGTCATAACAAACTCAAGGTGACACTGAGTCAGACATTTTCCCTGTAACATTTACAGCTTGATTCTTTGAAGTGTTTGCACAGAACAGCTTTGAATTCCTTAACTGTAGATATAAATTTTATTTCTTTAGGTAGCTGATTCCAGGTTGCAGGGTCAATGTTTGTGAAAGCTTTCTCATCATTTTATTTATTTATGTTGTTAATGGGAGCTTTATAAGTGCAGTATAGTCTTCATTAAAACTCTGGAAGAAGTTGGATGTAAGGTATAATTTTGATCTTAATGGTAGACAGTGTCTTAATTTTAGTATTTTAAATTATAAACAGCTGAATAAGAAAAATGCCCTATCATTACCAGACATTGTATTTAGCTCACAACAAACAAGATAGATAGATAGATAGATAGATAGATAGATAGATAGATAGATAGATATAGATATGTATGTATAAGCCACACAACCAACAAGCATATGGGAACTTTTGTGGCTGGTAATCTCAATTTCATTAAATAATAAAAACTGAAACTACTATGTAAGAAAAACTAATTACTTTTGTCAACAATAATGTAGACCTTATCAGATAAAATTCACAAGGATGAATTTCAGTACTTAAATAGCTAATGAAGGTCAACAATCTAAATGTTTTGCAACTATAACTCATTTATATAAAAATGACACAATTCAGGATACAATTCGGGAAACAAAATGAACAGAAGAAAAGGCGTAATAAAAAAACAGGGCAATCCAGTTTATTTTTATAATCTCAAGGAATTTAATTAAAAAAACACTACGAATACATAAATGGCCATTTAAACCAGGACTTCTATCAGCTAGTAATCTGAGTTACCACTGAAATTCCTTCCTTTTCAGTTGTCTGTTAAAGTCAGCTCCACTGATGTCCAGCAGGAACATGTCAAATACATTCTAGTTGTGTCGCGCAGTACTGTGTTTGGATAAAGCATGCTACGTATTTTTCTTTTTTATTCCATATATGTGTTCACATAGTCTTACTGAAAGCTTTCCATAGATGTTCCCAGCAAAAAAAAAAAAAAAAAAAAAAAAAAAAAAAGAGAGAGAAAAAAAAACTTTAATTTGATGAACAGATAGCAATGCAAATTACTCCAGCTTCATTACAATTGACCTACATAAGTGGCTCAAATACACATTAGGGCTATTTATAATATACTGCATCTACACAAAGAACATTAGTTGTAGGAGTATGTCACTTTTGGTACAATTGTTGCCATGCCTTTTAATAAAGGAGGCCTGTTTTTCTGTTTTTTTTTTTTTTTTTTTAAGTTACTTTAAGTTAATAGATTTTTATTAACAAATGATGAGTTAGTCCTTATAGTCTTAAACAGTTGTATATTACCAAGTAAAACCTTCCAAATGTTCTTCAAAAATTTGCTGATTTCTGCCCTGTCCACAATGTACTTAAATTAAAAGTGCAGTTATTTATCATGTGACTATTCAATCATGTGATTCTTCTTATAAAAACAAGGATGCTTGTGACTCTGTTTTCATTGCACACTGAAAAAGGTGCTAAAAAAAACAAACAAAAAAGTGGTTTGTGGACTTAATGAAACATTTCTGAGCATTATGGGGAAGCTTGATCATTGATTATCAAACAATGGATTATAAGCTGGACTTTTTTTCCTACTAGCACCCTTCCTGTTTGCTGTAGCTTGTTGGCTGTGTGGCTTATACATATCTATCTATCTATCAGCTGTGATCAACTTTACAAAGAAAAAGACCATTAATGACAGAACAAACAACACAGACCACACCAAATAATTAATGCACAAAACACCAGCATTGGGATGCATTAACAACTGTGTATGCCTTGCACTAACACTACATGATTTAAGCATGTTATTGCTATGAACAACAGTGTTAATTGAACATGTACATTGCTCATCACACCTACCATTTACAAGTACCTTTCCATGGCCAGCAATAGTGTCACTGCCGTGGAAAGGCACTAGCAAGCATGAGCACAGGATGTAAACAAAATGGCTTACGTATAGGCAAGCCCAATATATGAGCATGTCTTGTAGCCCAGAAATACTAATGACGTGTTCAGTGAATACATTCTGAAGGACTGGGAAGGGAACTGGGGAACTGTAAACAAATAACTATGGTTATACTGCAGAAGTAATTAAGGGGGAGGGGAAATATGGATAATGCAAGCAAATGTGCTTAAGTGTGAAATAAACATCTGCAACATATATATATTGCCATATTGATGCAATCATAATTAATCTGAATAATAATACTTGACTTATGGGCATTAATAAAAACAGACATGCTAAAACAGGATGTGAGAGGAACACAAAAACACGCAGTGTAACAAAGGGGAGTTAATGTGTTATACACATTAATAAAATGCTGACTTGAGATAAAAGTTAGCAAGGTCAATAGAGCCATTATGGGATAAATGCATACACTGCAATTATTGCATATAAAATGTACATAGGGTGAATTTATGATTGCTAGCTGATACCACTGCTGTATTCTCTACTTCAGCATGTGTACACAGTAACAAATGAACCTTTCAGCTGTTGTGTAATGTACTTTAGAAAGGATTTGTTTTTGCAAATAGCTGTTATTAGCAGCCATAGAGAATGGGTTTATGATTATCACTTGTAAACATGTAATTGGCAAGGATGGGTTGTATAGTCATGTAATTGCTAAACGGTAATATAATAACCCTCAACATACATAAGTGACAAATGATACAGATCAGATGGCATTTCAATTTTTCCATTTGTAAATGGAATACATCTCATACATCATTATACTGGGCATGTTCACAAGGAATTTAACAGTAACTTAACAGCAATTCAACAGCAGCAACACACACAAAAGTTTCATAACAGAAGACCATTCACAAGTTCTGATAATCTGGCAGTATGCCATACAGTACAAAATGTATTAAGAAGCTCCCATGTGCCATTAGGCTGTACAGTGTGAAGAAAGAAATTGTAGTAGTAAAGAAATGTTTAGATGAAGACATGCAATACAGAATATAATTATTTTAGAAATAAGTAATGCCTGTGAGAAATAAATATTAGCATCTTATGGTTTCCAAACATGACAGGACTGATATCAGAGAGATGCATATCAATCATGGATGCCACAGAAATACATATTGGTTGTGTCATGAAGAACATTTTTGAAGGCTTTACATCACTTTCATGTCTTAAGGTGTATGATTGCCTTACCTTGTAGGACAAGGCCTGAAAAGGTGGTCCTCTGTGCCCTAACTATTTTCTGTGTGTAAGCCACTGGTGTCTGACACAGTTGTCTGATGTATGGCACCAGATTCAATCCCCTACCTATGACAGTAGCCTCTCTACAGACCTCTGCATTGACTGCATATGCCACAGAAGATAATCAAAGCTATCTCAAATAACTGAAATCAATGTGCGAAGTAAGAATGGAATTATGAATATAATGTCAACAGTTTTTTTCAGAATGCTGAAAAGGAGCTATGTATGTTACTGTCCTCACAATAGTCAGCAGGACAGTATCAGTGCTTCTGTTTTCATTGTGTAGTACACATACTGTCCCAGAACTGAAAGACATTTTATCTGTGTGGGTATGATTTCACTGCAATGCAATCACAACATTTGTTTCTATATCACTGTCCAATATAAAAATGGATGTGAATGTGTTTTTTTTTGTAATGTTAGTACTTTTGTATAATGTTGCCCTTTTCAGGATTTGAACAGTGAGCTATGTAAGTCTACTGACTAATGACATATGGATGAACCACAAGCACCACAGCAAAAGTCTTAACACCAGTGTGACACGCCTCCTATGCCAAGTCATTGAATCATATGATTGTGTCCAAACCATCTGTTTGAGATAAAATGAACGGGGAAGGCCACTCCCACAGTAAATGTACACATTACATCTGTAGTGGATACCATTCATGCATTACAGTCTAAGGCCATACAATGCTAATAGTTTCTGAATGGTGGTTTTGAGCACATGACCATTTGACTACAGAAAATACATGACATTGTATACAGTGAATGTACAACAGTATGTGTCACTACAATTATGAAATATGTTGGTATTTCAAGGCATTACATCATGTTATTGCTGCAAAGAATTTGTTTAACTTTTACTTCTGTAGTAAGACAATAACATACAAAATATTGCATCATTTCTTCTTGCCAGAGGAGAATGCTTACTACAGATGTTATGTAAGGAAAATGCAATCACAGGTCATCATTACTCAGCAGAGAAGCATTCCTTTTGAGAGAAATTATCACAGGTTTTTGTCAGAGGGATCAACATCAATTCATGTACACAGCAGCTGCGTTTGACAACAGTGTTAGCAACATGTACAGTCACAATAAGGCTGATGCAGAACAGTCTGAGCAGTAATGACTGGATCTGAACTAATTAACTTTTGTAAGCTAGACAATAAAGACTGAATTACAAGTGCTACATCATACGTTGCTCTACAACTCTGACAGGGCACAAGAGAAGGGATGACATCACCAGTGTTTATTAGTTGGATGTTTATGGTAAAAACTGGTCAAAGGGCATGATAACACTGTACAGATAACCATCATATATGTATTTGAAGAGTAGTCTACACAGTATGAGAGTGAAAGACACACAGCTGGACTCACATCTCCTATCTATGTAAGTGCACAATCTGAAAAGCACAGTATCAAGGTCACTCATCACAGAAGACATCACTCTGCAACTGTCAAATACTGCAGCTATAAAAGGATTATGTAATCAGTGTGTTGCCAAAGATGTATGTTCCTTGAGAATGCAAGAATTTGCTAGTTTAACACTGTGCCACTGAAAATACATCTCATAACTGGAAGTAATGATGGTTAGGAAGTAGCCAATTCCATATGGCAGTAATGACTATCACACTGTTTAAGCAAGGATGGACTAAACCCACCTACCTATCTAGTTACACAAACTATAGAGCATAGCATCAGCAGTCAGTGTCATAAGAGAATGCTGAGTACCACAGAGAGGCATACAGCCATATATGAAGGGGTGAGATGTGTATTGCCAAGGGTATGTATGCAAAGTTAAATGTATTCTGTTCAGGGAAATGGTACATCACCAGGTATTACATACACACACACACACACACACACACACACACACACACACACACACACACACACACACACACACACACACACACACACACACACCATTTTTCACATTGAGCATCAAATCTGACTCCTATCTAGTTCGCAATTTGAAAGCACAGTATTAGAAGTCTGACTGTTAAGGGAAAAGACCACACTTTTAACAGAATGCCTAATCACTGTGTTGCAGAGGGATGTTTCTGGTAAAAGTGGGATAACGAATGTGTGTGCAAAGTTAAATGTATTCTACTCTGGAGAAGTGTATACAGCGCCAAGAAGTATACACATACAACTTTTCCATACTGAGTGTCAACTACCATCTAGTTATATAATCTAGAGAACATGGTCTTAGTCTCGAGAGCCACAGAAGAAGTCTGATTATTAAGGGGAGAGAGTACACTTTTGAAAGGATGACCTCATCAGTGTGTTGCGGAGAAGATATTTCTGTCACAATAGGGATAAGGGAGCTGTGTGAAAAGTTAAATGTACTCACCATAGCAGAAGTCTTAACACCAGCATGACACTCCTCCTGTGGACATTACATCAATCATTATACACACACACACACACACACACACACACACACACACACACACACACACACACACACACACGAGTTTCTCACATTCAGCATCAGACTTCCTATCTATATATTTTCACAAGCTACGGAGCACAGTATGTGTCACAAGCACCACTGGATAAGTTGGACTCTTAGAGGGTGAGAGTGTCCTTTTGAAAGGATGCCCTCATCATTGTGTTGTTGGGAGGATGTTTTTGCTAAGAGTGGGATAAGGGACCTCTGGGCAAAGTTAAATGCACTTACCTCAGGGGAAAGGGGACACATCACCAAGCATTATATACAGAAAAACACAAACATGTTTCCTACTTTCAGCATTGAACCTCCTACCTGTCTATCTAGTTATACCATCTAGAGAGCATAACATTTAGTTACAAGCACCATAGAAGTCTGACTCATTAGGAGAGAGTGCACTTTTGACAGGATGAGCTCATCCTCAAATTGCAGAGAGGATGTTTCTGTTAAAAGTCAGAAACAAGAAATGTGTTCTAAGTTAAATGTATTTTCCTCAGGAGAAGTGGGCACAGCACAAAGTGTAACACACACATGTACACAAGTTACCTACATTAAGAATCAAATTTTGTACCTATCTGGTTACAAAATCTAGAATGAACATTAGTCACAGATACAACAGAAGTCTGAATTTAATGATGTAAAAAAGCATAGCTGTAATTGTTAAAATTGACTGTAATGGATGGTGTTGTGTATCACAGGTTTTGGGACAGATGCATATGTGTGCACAGGACAATGTAACAGAACTGTGATTGTCTAATGTAATTCCATACTTCTGTACTAAGATTTAGATACCATCCTTCATATACACTGTGTTACTATGAATGACATGTACCTGTCTCACAGTATGGGATACAAAGAAATTCAAAACCAGTGGATTATCAAACAAACTTAACACTTACTTCATTATGGGATGAGTGCACATTTGTCTTGTCTCATACTTGCACAATCTGCATTGACAAGACAAACAGACACTTTCTGCAGAATAACAGGGATGGATCATGTGTGAATAGTTTAAACAACATTGTAACACAGTTGCAAGTGTAACAATTGAAGAGCAGACATATATTGACTGAATTAATTGATTCAATATCACTTTGAAATCAAGGTAACATTTTCTCAAAATGCACTACAGACAAAGAAATGTGCAGCCTAAACAAAGATTTTTTTCATTTAACTTTCTGCTAAACACACAGTGCTGCTAAGTTGAATTCTGCTGCGGATGCAAAGTATTAGCACATGCATTTTCATATCTTGAGGAGTTAACCTTGTAATAGAAATTATCATTGTTCTGTGGTGCTCCTTGCTGACTTCTTCACAAAGAAGCATTATATGCATACAACTACACATGTACCCACTGGAATACAAAAAGGTATATATTATGGTCATGTTTCATGATTTACAAATTTGTTATGACAGTTGCATTTATTCAATCATTATATGCATGCTACAGGTGTATTATGAAACACTTGATTGAATAAACATGTATTGATGGTGGAAGAATGCATCTGGAAACATTTTGGAATCAAAGAGGCTTACTGGATGACACAGAAGTGGTGGAAGAGGTAGACGGTGACAGGATACACACAATACAGACATAACATATCAGTGTATGTGTCATTTCTGCACATATGTTTGTTGTGTTACTACGCTTTATCAGCATAATTATTCCACAAAGATCTAATGACACAGAAGGCAGAAGATACATAGACAAGTTTCGAGGTAGGCAGTGACAACAGAGGTTATGATAGAAGCAGGATAATGGCAGCTCATAGCAATATGTAACAACCGCTGCATGTAATTAGTGTACTAAAAGCAGTCAGTACACTTAGCTAATGCCTGGATTAGAACTCTTGACCGTCAAAAATCTATCTATACATGGGAGAATTATATCACCACACCACAAAGGAATTAATACTTTGCAAAATTTAAATGACACAAATGAAGGACAGTGACAACTTACTAAAGCATGAGGAGTGAACAGATTTAGAGAGAGTTATAGCAGCAGTGTGTTTTGTGGAACATATACGACCATGTGTATGGGGTGTTACTCTTGCTTATTAACTCAAAATTAAATTGACATGTTCTGTACAATAAAGTACTTGCTGCAGGCAGAGATAAGGGGTAAGATAGTGCAGCCAACGTTAAGACAAAAGGATATGGTTGGCTTACTAAGTATCCCTGTTGGGGCTGCAGTGTTTTGAAAATTATGTCTTGTTGCAGTATTCATATGGTATGTTGATGAAATATTGTAAATGGAAAGAAATACATACATACATTTGCAGTTAACTGTAGGATAGGAATATGAAATGTTATGAAACAATAACTTAACCTACAACTGTAATTGAACCTATGACACAATCCAAAAACATCAGTTTACAAACATAGGAATTATTTCAACACACTACAGAAGAGCTTCAATTTTTTTATATCTAGCAGCCTAAAAAAGTAACTGTTTTACACTACTGTCTTTAATCTGAATTCCCATAGTGCAGCAGATTTAAACATATTTGTGCAAAACAAAGCAGACTAGTGCAGCTGAAATTTAAATCTTTAGCTTTTGCCATAGGAAATTAAACAGTGTTCAACGTCACTCACCATTGGTGCACTATAGTAATCTCTAAGCAAATGATGAGGAAACAATGTGAAGGATTTTCCATGAGCCATTTATGGGGGGGGGGGTCTATATCAATTGGTTGAAGGACCAAATTGTTGAAACTGATATGTTTGACAATTTGGTTCATTGAACCACTCTGAGACTGCAGAATTTGCATTTGTTCAACTGTAGTGCACTTCTGAAGTTGGTATAAATAATTAACATGGGGTGTTGGGCGTGCAGGGGAGCTTGTCCCCTTGAAAAGACAGTGTTTACATTGTTAGTGAGTGTTGTGCGGATTTAAGTCAGCTTCTTGATTAACTGCATTATGTGTATGGTCTTGACAATATGGGTTTCAGCAATGTATTTTTTTGATAAACTGAGATAGATCCAGTTCTGCCCATGTGTTTGTGTGTGTGTGTGTGTGTGTGTGTGTGTGTGTGTGTGTGTGTGTGTGTGTGTGTGTGTGAGTGAATCCATTTTGTGACCAGATTCAACATATGATGAAGGGGTTGATAGGACAGTGGAGAAAATGGTGTGGTAAGCAGTGAGTAGGACAAAGGAAAAGAATATAAGAGTCTGCAGGAGGATTGTGATAGAGCACTATAGCTATCCATTTCTTCACAACACAAATGTAGTACTGTACACACAGTTTCATGACTTTGGAAAGTCACAGCCCTAGGGACAGATGACAATAGAATTATGTTGTATAGCCAATTGGACCAAATGAGGTGTGTCAAGAAGTCACATAGGTGGAGTAGAGGGCTATGCATGGGGCATAATGTTTTTGTGGGACAGGTGCCCATTTTCTGCATTTTACTATATAGAGAGAAATGTTGGGGAAGGGGCTTAGGAATGCCAGGGTCAGGTTGGTTTGGTGGGTTAAGAAGCAGGCACAGAAGTATAGGACATACATGACAGACAGGGTTGTTGATAGAGACAAAAGGATGAGGGACACCATGACTGTGGATAGCTAGGGGACATTGGAAGTGCACTCACATCCAGTTTGAGAACAGTGAGACTTTAGTCCTCTCCCTCAGAACTGTCATCACTGTCTCCTGTATCAGTTGCCTGTGTCAGTGCCGGGCATGGGACCATTTTTGCAATCTGATGTAGGACTTTGTCAACCTTGCTGACACATGCAGTGAGTCTCCTATCCATTATATTGTCCACCAGCCTTGTCGGCTCTTGCTTGGTCACCACCTCCACTGGTAGTGCTCCAGGAGGGTACTACTGCACCAGTAGCTAGGACAGATCTACCTGATGCAGATGGAGTAGGTAGGGAAGGGATTGCAGAGGCAACATTGACAAGTTATGAACCCAAAGTGCTGGATGTTTGTGCTGCCATCTGTGGAGATATGGTGGGCTGAGACAGAGTGACTGGTCTAGCTCTCAGTGCTGTTTGTCATTTTGTTTTCAGCAGCAAGCATGCAAAGAGCAGAATGTTAATAAATTATAAGCCCACCAAAAACATTAAAATAGAGACATGGTGGGTGAGACAGGAAAAAGAGATAATTAGTTCCATGGCATGTCATAATATTTTATTTTTTCATTAAACGTTTTAGGCAATATATGAACATATATGATACTTTACTGTTTTACAACTTTGCCACATCTATATAGGATGGAAAGGTATTAATATGTCATGAAATAATCAAATCTCACTGCTTGGATATAAGAAATAGCAGCCTTTATTTTTCTATGATGAATAGTATATTTGAATTCACATGTAATAATTGCAATTAGAATAACTGACTTGTTCCGGACATATTATTGCTGTTAATATTTTAGAAATACTATAAGTAATAAAAAATAATTGCTGCTTCTAGGTATGGAACACACACAGTTAAGCTGATGTTTTCTCTGTGTAATACTAACAGCAGGACCTATTGGAGAAGGCATGAATGCTTAATATCAAGTGTAATACTAACAGCAGGACCTATTGGAGAAGGCATGAATGCTTAATATCAAGTGTAATACTAACAGCAGGACCTATTGGAGAAGGCATGAATGCTTAATATCAAGGTTGTGATATGCCTACTCATGATGCTAGTGACTGAGTGACTAAAAACAGTTGGCTTGCATATGGACATAAGGAATACTTACTCTGTACCTCTCTGAGGCAAGTTAATCTCTCTTGGTGTACCTCATGGTTTGCTGCTATTTTCCCACAGCAGAACAGTACAAAAAGAAAATAAAACATAATTAATGCCATATCATAGATCGATTATGTCAGTATATATACACAACTTAGAGATATATGCAGTCCTAAATTCATCCTCCTATCAGCTTAAGAGGTCCAGCTTGCACTTTCTGTGGTCACTTTAGTGGTGTTGGTGGAGTTCTTCAGAGTGTGGAATGCCAGTTGTACTGGAGGCAGAATGAATCAATGTGTATATCTAGGAATGAGCAGAGCTACTAGTGCAGTACGTTGACATATTCAGCCTTCTCACATCTCCTTGCCACATCACTACTAGTATTCATGTCTTACAATATCAGGACTTTAGGTAATGCCATGGGAATGGAAAAGGGAATAGGGAAAAGCAGAAATGCTTTCATTTTTCATAGGGCCTACAAAATTAATAATGACATAATTTCAAATGATATAGCTGTCTGTCCGGTTTACTCAATACTGACATTACTTGAGTGTCCTACTTCAACACATTCATACACCAAAATAAGTGTCAATATTTATTATGACTTTGCTGATGACTTTGCTGAGTAAAATGAACTTTTAGGAAATGTGCATAACCTGTATGACTTCTCTAAGTGCAATGCATTTACTCCTTTTGCCGCAGAGATAGGTGCCTGACTGTTGTTTCTTTGGCTTTTCCTGGTTAGGGGTCACCACAGCAGAACTCTGGTCCGCTAATGATTGGCAGTAGATTTTCCATGGTGCCGGGGTGCCAGCTTGATGCCCAACCTTCAACGAAGGCACACCCATTCACGCATGTCTTTCAAATGCCACTCGACCACAGGGAGGACTTGCAGACTCCACACAGAAGGCACTCTAGCCAAGAATCGAACAGGAGAACCTCTTGCTGTGAGGCGACAATGCTACCGCTGCACCACCATGGCTATCTAGACAGGTGCCTGACTGCGTTAATTTATTCACTCAGTAATATATAGAGTGCTGTGGAAGTGCACTTATGCTAGTGTCAATTGCACTATTAATGGCATTCCAAATTAAATTTCTCAGTTTTTATCTTGAGAAGTTATCTGTCATTCACTGCTACTGATCACTGCTAGTCAATGGAGCTCAATGATGAATGCCATACAAGCAATCAAAAAAAGAAAAGACACACCCTGGGATTCATGAAGCTCGACGCCATGATGGTTTTAGCCTTGCGCTGAGCATCCTCATTACAGATGGTGCAGCAGTGCCATATGAATATTTATGAGGGTGTGCCGCCGCACCCTCGATGTGCCCAGGAAACATGGTCGAGTGCAGGCAGTAGGCATGTACAAGTGCTCTACGGAGACGTAAACATGCCCTGACAATTGCACAACCTACTATGCTTACTATTAGAGCCCGCCTCTAATAGTAAGCCAGTAATTCAGTGTCCATGGATACCGAAATGTATGATGAGCATACAAGAGTGTCCATGAACAGTAAAATAAAATTGTAGTAGTAAATACACAAGCACATAGCGGAATGTTGAGCCTCGTCCCTAGAACTTTCACAATTAGATTCCCTGTGTCCCTATTTTACATTTGTATTGCTGCAATATCGAAAGTGTAAGCAAAGCGTAGTGTGTTTGTGCATCACTGCCCTCCGCTGAGCATAGCTTACACATCAAAATCATTCAAATAGAGAAAAACATGCAGAATCAGCGTGAACGTCAATAGTGCAGTGGTTAGAGCATCCGCCTAATGAACAGGCATTCACGGTTCGAGTCCAACTATAATACATATCATTTTCCATGTGGAATGAATGTCGTTTTGCTGTAAGACTGACATAATAACATGCAAATGTGAACTTGAGTATCGCATGAGATGTTTAACTAAATTTCATTCAATCAGAGTGGTACTGTCATAATGAATAAGGCACTAGTAAGCAGGTGTAAGCACAAATAAGCAACAGTAAACATATATAAGTACCAGTAAGCAAGTCTGAGTGCGCTTGCGCGGGTGTAAGCAGTGCCCAGCATAGGAAATGTATATAAGTATGTACAAATATATAATACATATATATATATATATATATATATATATATATATATATATATATATATATATATATATCTATGAAGAATTAACATCATAAAAATAAAGCATACAAAAGGAATCAACAGCAACTTCAGTATTATATAGTGCTGTCAGCATATGTCATATCAAGCTGGGCAGGAGTGAGCAAAGCACTGCTACTCACACCACACGTAGGATATTACCAGTGGGAGTAACATTATGGATCTGCTAAGTCTACTTTATAATCAGAGGGTAGTCCCTGGTGGGACTACCCAAAAATTGATAGGATGATTGGCCATCCAACCATTACACAAG
>NC_056734.1:20724766-20867266 GCF_019279795.1 Protopterus annectens | reverse complement strand
ACTGAAAAGTGCGCAACTCTGGCCCTACTTAATCTGAAGAGGCTGGAATATGGCTCATAACTGGTTGTAGCATCACCCTGCAGGCAGAATGGCTGAAGTGAGAGAAGGCACTCACTTTAGAGTGCAGCGCTGGGGCATCCAGGAGTCCAAATTCATGGTATGGCTCTGGTAAAGCACCATGACAGGAGACTACTGCAGGGCCAGTACCAGGGCTCACAGTACAAAATGGAGGCCTGGGACAGTCTCGCCCATGACCTCACTAGTGCCACAGGTATTCCCCGGACTGGTGATCAGGTCAGGCACCAACATGTAGGCCTGAAGCAGTGGAGGGAGGATGTCCTGTAACAGTGGATCCAGGAAGCAAGGCAAATGCAGAATGCCCCTGAACTGAATAAGTACTCCTTTCACTACATAGTTAATAATTGCCTAGCTTGTGTATACTATGGATAGGTATGGCGAAATATCACTGTACTTCCCTGACAGCTGCAGATGACCATGCTGTGAACCAGCAAGCCTATGATGCAAGGTTGCAAAGGATGCATCGCAAGGCAGGTTAGTAAATAGCCTGCATGTACTGTCATAAATCAAACCCAGAGCTGTTGGACATGCTCCACTTAAAGAAATCCCAATCCCTCTGAGCTACACGCTCTAGGGACCTTAACCTTGTCACCACAATAAACAGAACATGCTGGAGGGATAGATTCCTGTCCCAGAGACTTCCCATACTCTGGAACAGACTACCTATCTATGTCAAACAGAGCTCCTCATTAGCACTCTTCAAGAAAAATCTTGATGATTGGATGGGAAATGGGAAATTCACCCCGGGGATCACTTCTTTGGCTCTGCTCGACAGGGGCACTGGAAAATTATTTTCTTGGGTGGCGAAAGCCAGGGTACATTTTTTGGCTAGGCTTGTATGGGCCCTAGGGCCAATAGCCTAGTACCTACCTATGAACCTATGAACCTATAAATAAATGTAAGAGCCTGAGAAAGTGTTATACCAGTATACAGAATAGTGTAATATGCTGTGAATAAAGGTATAACCCATGCATTGCTTCTGTTTACTCTGCAGTCATATATTGTTGTACTGTTGCAGTTATTAAATAGTACTGTTGTAGTAAGCAGTGTTACCCACACTGTGGTATGCAGATACAATGTGCAAGAAGTACTGTATAACAATGTTGGAAGTGCAAACAGGTCAGTCATATTACAAAAAATACATTACAAAGCCTCACAACAATTGCCTGATAACATAGTGTACAGTGATCTTAACTGTAATGCTTTTGTCACACACAGCAGGGCTTTGGATCCCAGGAGCGCTAGTAAATTGTATGCATAATCATTCCACACAACTGCACACAGTCTGTTAGAATGTTCAGAGAGAAAGCTGTATGCACATTTACACTTAACAACTGTACAGATTTTGCTAGAATGCTTAAATAGAGAGTGGTATGCATATTCATACCCCTCAACTGTTCCAATCTGCCCAGTATGTCCTGATAAATGGCCCACATCACCTGCCTTTTGCCCTGTTCCCCTGACAAATTAGTGTGTAGATCCAAGAAATGTAGGCAGCTGTTAATGACATATAACTGATAGTCAGACTTGTACATAGTCAGAGAATGTACATGCAAACATACTTGTCATACCAGCATCTCACCCAAAGTGTATGAGAGCAGTCTCAAAACATGTTGCATTAACACCTGCATCTTGTCAAGCCTGTACATAAGACACAGCCCCATATACACTAATCTACAAACATACTATTGCACAATATAGCACCATTGGGTACTGTAATAATACATGTAAGAGACAGACCACTGCAGTGACTACGAATGTTGTGAAAACTATAAGGATGTATTAGTGAATTGAAGTCTCTCTCTCTCTTACCCCTATCATATGTGCAAACATAACCGTTTTACACAACTCATTTGGTATGTCTACACTCCTACCCTTTATTGGGACATATGTCCTACTGGTTTATAAATATTCACATCTGTTTCTATGCATGTGCCATGTTAAAATACACCCATATTGGTGGCCTGTTGCCATCAATGAAACCTGCATGTTGTTGTAATGGCCACTGTTTACCCATATATGCATGTGTTTTGCCTGCTCTGCAACTATGTTATATCTGGTGCCTTGGGTAATGGGAATACTTATGCATGCTGTTATAAGTAATCGTGAATGCTGTTGACTATTACTAACCCATATCTGCCTTAAACATACTACAACATAGCTCATATGGGAAGGCCGGTCCCAGCGGACCCACCTATCCCACCTCAGCTGGCCATGGCATCAGGCACCAGCACATCTGGGGCCCAGCCTGGGACCTCCTCGCCCATTGGCCCTGCACCGCCTTCAGGTGGAACCGCCACAGGGGATGGGGCTCTGCCTCCCCCCTGGGAGCGGGAGCAGATAGGAACCTGTCACCCATGGTACGGTCCGGGCCGTGGTGTGTAGGGAGCTTGACAGGGAGATTCGAGACCACCTATGCCAGCTTGAGGGTTGAGTGGCACAACTAGAGAGTGAGAATGCCCCTCCTACACAGCCCCCAGCACAGCCACCTTCTGGGCTGTGAAGGTGCAGTGGTGACTGCCCATGGGTGGGTACCTCAGTCCCACTGTATCCATTGGTGGGCTCATGGGCTTGCAACTTCCAAACACCCCTCCCTGTTCAAGGTGTTTGCCCCCACATGTTATATACCGCCCCTGTATGCGTCTTGTTTGTCTTGTCTGTCATCCTACCCAACCTATCCTCCCTTGATCATACCTTCTCTCCTTCTCCAACATCCCACTCTCACCTAAACATAAAAGAAAAGAAGGGCAATCTGTTCCCGCAAAATGCATGCCCCATACATAGCTGTCCATTTCGCACACATGCCTACTGGACACATGTAAACATTTCTAATAGGCATCACAACATACTATTGTTGTCCTCACTCCTCTCTCAGGGTTGTGAGTGTCCCACTGTGCTGCCAAATGTATTGCATATGCACAGCCATTGCTGTAGAAGAAATGGATAGCTATGGACCTTCCCTGTACCCTTCCTGCACATCCCTAGCTATTTTCCCTACTGTCTTTCCCTCTTTTCACCACTTTTCTATCAACCCTTTTGTCTTTTCTTTTAAAGAAATTAGTGCAGGGGTAAGCAGGAGTAAGCACTTTTAAGCAGCAGTGAGTGGGTTTCAGCCTGTTTGTGTGGGGATAAGCACTGCCTACACAGGTTAAGAAATCAACTGAGTGTAAGGAACTGTAATGAAAAGTAACCACTGCTTGCCATCATGCAAACCCATGCACACCCGCTCACAACTGCTTAAAAGTGCCTTAATCACTCTGTATCCAATGGTCTTGTTCTGGCCAACAACAAAATGAACAGCCTCTGTAAGGCTCAAAACCAGGGCCCTGCACACCACAGCCAATGTGATTTACCACTAAGCCATGGCAGATATGCAGACATTGGATGTCTTCACAAACATATCATCCAGCACAGTCATTCAATGGTATAGGAAATGTATTCCATCATGTAGATGTATGTATGTGTGTGTGTTTATGTCCAGATATAGAAACATACATATATATGTAGATATATCTAAAACATCCCATGTGACAACAAAGCATTAAAAAGGAATGAAAAGGGAAACACCATCAACTCCTGTATTATGTAGTGGTGTTGTCCTATGTAATATCAAGACTCCCTCAGACAGACGTGTCATTAATACATGCAAACATTTGTACATTGGCCAAATACATTACTCTGTGCATTTTATTTACATTAACACAACAGTTCCTGTCCAATCATTATGTGAGAACAGTACTCTTGAAAGGTGCTGTGTGCGACATCATCATCATGAAAAAGGCAAATGGGGTAACTATAGAGGGACTGGTAGTGTCGTGTGTACAATGGGGAGGTCTGCATCATGTGTACCTGGAACCTTTAGGAGTCATGTGGATACCAGGATCGTGTGCCTGATAGACATGGGTGAGGACAACAGTAGTATGTTGTGATGTAAATTAAAAGGGTTACATGTGTCCAGTGGACATGTGTGTGTAATGGACAGCTATGTATGGGGCACATATTATTCTAGGAACAGATTGGCCTTTTGTTTCCATAAGGTGAGAGAGGGAGGGATGTTGGGAAAGGAGAGTAGGTATGCTCGTGGAGGATATGTTGGGTAGGATGACAGACAAGACAGCCTACAGGGTCAGTATATGACATGAGGAGGGATACACTTTGGACAGGGAAGGGTGTTCGGCAGTCAAAAGCCCATGATCTCCCAGATGGAAACAGTGGGATGAAGGTCCCCACCCATGGGCAGCCACCACTGCACCAAAACAGCCACAGAGGTGGCTGTGCTGGGGGCTGCCTAGGCGGGGCAGGCTCACCCTCCATATGTGACACTCTGCCCTCGAGCTGGTGTATATGGCCTTGAAACACATTACTGAGCCTCCTACGCGCCACGTCCGGGACTGTACGAAAGCTGACGAGTTCCTGTCTGGACCTGCTCCCAGGGGGGACAAGCCCCATCCTCAGTGGTGGTTCCACAAGTAGGTGGTGTAGAGCGAACTGAGGTGGAGGGCCAAGGCTGGGCCCTGGATGTGCTGGTGCCCTGGATGTGCTGGTGCCCTGTGCCATGGCCAGCTGAAGTTGGACAGGAGGTTCTGCCAGGACCTCCAATCCCATCCAGCCTATGGTGTTGCAGTTTTAACACATATATTGCTTAGTAATAGTCAACAGCATTCAGGATTACTTATAACAGCATGCATAGATATGACCATCAACCCAACACAACAGATGGCATACATTTGCAGAGGGAGCACAACACATGCATATATACTGCATGAAATCTGCACAAAGTGTAGAACACTTGTGACTGCGGTTATGAACAGTGGTCCATTATTGGCATGTCACTGTGAGAACCTCAGACAGTGACTGTCATACCACTGTTTCATGTGACATATGTCCAATCAGGGATGCAATGGCAGCAACTCTCATCACTATCACCATGTACTGACTGCAATCCTCACACAATGCTTCTGCAGTTCACAGATGTGTATTAAGTGAGTAACACAAGAAACAAATGGTTCCACACACTGACCAGTCCACAGATGGCCCTACAGATGGGGTTTCCCTCATAGACAGTGCACTGTCTTGTCAGTTTTAAAACATGCAGACTAGCCATTATCACACACAACTTGTTAAACTGGTAGTAGTCTCAATGAAGCATAGCTACACGTACATGCTGTAGTCATGTCTGGCACATCACCCTCCTGTCTTTAGGCTATTTTCCACTGTGTATGTTGTTTGAGGAATATCCAGATATCATCTGTGATGCTGTTTTAGCAAACACCAGATCCAGGTTCCACTCACAGCAACTGTCATGGGCAAACACCAACATGATGTTCCTAGATATTGTACTGTGTTTCCACGCGATTGGTTATGGGAACATCACCACAGCTGTTCCACATGCAATCAGCTAGAGGAGGACTGCAATAGGTGTAGAGGCCATCACCTGCTCATGACCATCGCTTACAAAACACAAGCTGCTACTGAACAGGTGCACAACTCCACATCCACCAGAGAGTGTGTGGGAGGGACAGACAGAGGCAAAGTACATCAGAGAAGGGCTTGGAGACTAAAACCTAAGCATTGTCTGTCACACACCTACCAGTACAGGGGTTCAAACCCCTGACTGACTAGCCATTACTATTACAAGTGCATGCAGTTACTCCATGTGCCACATAGCTGACATGTTGGTGTGCTGTAAGAACATATATGTGTGCTGGTGAGTGACATCTGTAACAGAGATATAGTAGACATACATTAGGTGTAGCACACATGGCTGTCCACATGAACAGATGTCATTGTCAACACAACCACACTCTCTAAGGGACTCAGACACATTGCCAGGCCCACAAATACACTTCCTAACTACTTAGTTTGCCGCACTGCAGTAATGCACAGGTACTACATTCACCACAGGGGATATCCTGAGGTTCTATGGGCTAGGCCATGTGAACGTGTCTGACATTAGTCAGTATGCCAATGTGAGTTATACTGGGTGTGACTGTGGTTGGGAGCATCATACCCCACATGCAGACACAAGGTGCCAGTACTGACATGCATGTGTGCATTGCTTCATGGGTGTGTAGTGGTTGGCTATGCAAGATGGCTGTACAAGGCTGGGTGAGGGGTAATCCTTGGCATCACACCACCCAACAATGGTGTGCAATGTGGTTCAGGGGTGTAGTGTCTGCAATGTCCCACACAGATGGGTATTGTATGAACTGTCATGTCACCCTGGTTACCATTGTGTATGGCCATTGCTTTGCAATGCATGCCATGTCTGTGATTGATAGTCCTTGACATGGACATTGCCTGGGATGTGCATGTCCTACAATAATGTACAGTGAAATGTACAAGTGTACCTGGTTTGGCTGGCACATGTTGTGTACACAGACTGTTATAATCAGATATGCCAATACTGGCCTGGTGTGACAGGACCTGCTAATAGACAGCAGGTTAACCCTGTACCTGCATTGATAGCATGACACAGGTATTCCCTGGTGTCAGTGGCATCTGCCAATACAGGGCATGTGTGTAAGGCATTGTATGTCCATTGTAGATCACATTTGGTGGCACCACATATGTTTCAGGCATCCAGTGGGGAACATAGTGAAGGCACATTGTCCGCAATTATGTACCTATTGCACTGTTGGACAGGGTGCCATGGTTAGACACTCACAGCCACCTCCACACAGGCTCTGACTGTCAAACAAACACCTGCCATGTCTTGGAATAGAACCCCTATCTAACTAGTTTATCACACTACAGCATTACACAGTTACAGCATGCGCTACAGAGATTATTGGGTTACAAAACTCCCAGATGTGTATTTCTAGGTGGTTGACATCAGCAGGATTGCCAAAGGCGAGTATGTGAATTGTAAAGAGTGTGCATACTCTAAAAAGCATTGTTTTTTCTCAGGCAGGCAGACAGACACACACACACACAGTTGGCCTGTTTGGGATTAGCACGCTTACCAAACTAGTTTAGCACACTACAGCATTATGCAGTTTCAACATGTGCTACAGAGATTACTGAGTTACAGCAGTCCTGAACGCAGGAGGGCAGCACACCTACATCAAGACCTGTGAGGGGCAGACAAGAACTGTACATTACAAGTTATACAACACAGACACACAAACACACAGAACACAGACACATGCTATGGCACCCAACGGCATGCAACATGCAAGTGATATGCCAGATGGCATTCAGCTTAGACAATTATAGTGGTAGTTATCATACATCCCTGAGTTGCACACAACAGCATGCATGTGTTATAGCAGACGGTATGCACTTTACACAATTATAGCGGTGGTTAGCATACATACCTGTATTGCACCATTTGTGTTAGTAGCTTATGCCCCATACCTGCAACACAATGCATGCACTATGCATCGTTGCACCGCACTGACATGGTGTGTGCAACATACATCACATGTTAACAGACCATCTCTGACCTTTGTACTTCTGCCACTGATGCTTTGTGTTGGCCACTGCCCCTATGTGTGAGGACATGAGCAGAAGGGTATGTCAACTGAATACTATGTTTGTCTGAGCCCTAGCTTGCATATCTCCCCCAAAGCAGTGCATGTCTGTTCAACATTATTCTGCCTACCCCTGAGCGGAGTCTACAGACATTGTACATGTGGCTGTACACACATGTTTGACATGACTATCCCTACTTTGCAATGGTGCCACAGACCAGCACATGTTTACAGTACATCGGCCTGATGTGTGGCGTATGACCTTGCCAATCACTTGTAGTATGACATGTCTTCTGCTGATGTGTTGAATGACATGCATACATGTGTAACACAATGGTGTCCTTTCCAATCTATATTATGGTAATGGTGTCCCAATGCAGGGACATGTTATACTAACATGGGCCTTCAGCTGATGTAATGTTGTCTGTCCACCCTAAAAATATGCAGTGACATACTGCACATTGAGCTGATGTGCATAGCCATTGCAGGGCATCATGTGGCTTCACTATTGCTATACAGTGTGAGTTACTGACACAGTTCATAGCCATGACTGTGTTCACATACAATACATATCTAATGTGGAATGTGACCCACGTCACTGAGGTGTAAACACACTAAACCCTAATGTGGAATGTGTGACACAGGTCACAGAAGGGTATACAGATGATACCCCTGCACATCTGCAACCATATTACTTATGCCTGGCAACTATGCCCACACATGGCTAACTTAGCAGTACTCTATGTCCCACATGCCATATGTGTACCTCACACACATGAGGAGCAGGCATGACAGTGATGTCTGACACCAGCAAGGTGAATGTACTGTATCTGTGGCCTGATGTGGTTGTTTGTGTATGTTGTGCAACACATGTATGTATTTGGATACTGTATAGGTGAATGCTTTCATGTCGTGACACACTCAAGATGTTCAAGACATGTTATGTGGTGGTTTCATGTTATGCCTACACAAGCTGTGCACAGGCCTGTATGATGTTTAGTGTTTCACAGCTGCAATATCACCATTACACAAAGGCCATGGTTGTATTGTGTCGAGCCAGTGTACAACAGGGTGTACACACATGTACAGCACTTCTACTGTGTGTGTTGTTTCATGTCTCTGTCCATCCTCCATGGCTATATGTACACATGTTCTGTCCAATGGTTGTGATGGCCATCTATTTCACATGTCAGTGTTATCCCATATGACATACACCCATAGATGTCATATGCTCCTCTGAGGACAGGGTTATGCAGACAAAGGGTGGTATGTATGGGATGTGAGATATCATGTTTTGCAATAGTTAAGCAGTGTTGCAGTCAGCCCACTACATGTCATGGACATGTTAGATAGCACATGGTATTGTGTAACATTCATAGCAAGGGCATAATCCACAAGGGTGTATCCTGTGGGCTGGTCATACTCCAGCTCCAAAACATTTAGAGTTTGTGCACACATATTCTCTCTGTACAGTAATGTTTGTATTCCCAACAAGTGTAATGCTGATCTGTAGTACCTGTCCCTACAGTGAACCACACCTCCACCATTGTATTCACAGTTGTCCACACATCTGGCAATGACAGTTTGGAAGGTTTAGTGTAGGTGTTTCACATAGTCTTCAATTGTTTCACATGGGTAACCACTGTGATGCATTGCAGGTCTGACCAGTGTCTATTAACAGGACCACCATACATTATGGGTACATGTGTTATGGCAGTAGGCATGCAATTAATATGATCTGTGCATTATCAAGCCTGGTAAATAATAACAATCTCACCTGACACAGGCTGCTGTTGCTGCAAAATGCGAGAGATACCTAAACAGGAGTGTCACAGCAGTAAGATCATTATCCACACCTGTGTGATAGCTACAGGGTGCAATGTCCATGTTAGCACATAAGCCAGTACAATACACTATACTATGGAGTATGCACATCTGTGCATACATAGAGTAGCAGACTATAGTATGTGGCATGTGTGCATACATGCCTTGCATATTTTGTTACATTACATAGTGTACAGTAATACATAACTATGTGAAATATAGTTGTGTTATATGTGCAGTACTGACTTACCAGGCAACTCCAGGCTCGGTGGTTGAGAGACACCCACCTCCACAATACCAGCTAAAGCTTGTGGATGGAGGTCTGCAGGTGTCCCCATGTTGGCCAGTAGCTCCTCGATACGTGTGAGTGGGGGCTGGGTGAGTGGCCCCCCACCTGTTGCACCTTGTTCCCTGGTGATTGCATTAGCATGCTGTTTTGTCAGTCTTATGAGGTCAGTGCAGTGTCGGCGCACCTGCTGATAGGTGTGATTGTGACTGCCAACATCATTTACCCTCCTGCAGAGTTCCTACCACAGTGCATCCCGCTGCTGCGCATCCTGTGGCACATGGCTGAAGAGTGTTAAATGGTTGTCGAGGAGGTATGGGATGAGGACCTTTTCCTCTAAGTGGATGTATCCTGGCAGCCTGCCACATGACATACCTGGAAGACATAATGATGGAGACAGGTCACAGTAACTCACAAAGAAGTACAGAAGTACAGCTGAACATACATGTGTATCACATTTATTACGATTACAAATAATTATTTGCAAATCTACATGACACTAACACCACTGACATGTTTAAGTCACACACATTTGACACTTACTGGTGATGTGATGTTATCACCATATATGTGTGTGTCATGTGATGACATTGCTCATACTCCATGTGGATGTTGTCTTGATGTGGGCATGTCTGTTTGCCTGTACTGGTGTGTTTACCTATCATCACATGCCTGGATGTGTTTACATTAATGCAATAGACCTTAATTATGTGTATATGTCACATATATAGTCATACACAGCCTTTAGGGAAGTGACCTGTGACCCTGCAGACTTGCTCACAGAATGTTTTACATGTATGTGTTTTGCCATATACATCTACATGGCACTGTACAGCTGTGTAGCATCCTGCCATGTATTGCCTGTGTTGCACATGTAAAACATGTGGGACAATAGCTAGCCTGATGGTTTTTGCAGGGTTGGATATCAACTATAGCATGTATGGTCATAGTGAACTAGTAGGCTATATGCCCTGGGCCATTTATAAGCCTAGGCAGGAAGGTTACCTAGCTGTAGCCAACAGACAGGTAAGTTTCAGTGACCAGTTTAAGCAGTGCCACAGAACTGATCCACAGGGTTACTGATATATTTGGCATGCGGTCATCACACCATGTGACAGAGAGGGGCGATGTGCAGCTTCGCTGGACAGGGATGCATAGTATGGCAAGAGTATGTAAAGTGTATGGGACAGAGATCTGTCAGGCATGTTGTGATCCTTGTACTAGAAAGGTTGATGTCCATGAAGTATGCATTTATTTGGAATCAGGATGTGTTCAGTGTAGCATGTCCAACATCTCTGGCCTGGACATGGCTTTATTCAGGGTAGGCTGCATGTTACATAGTAGAGCTAGGGATTGGGAAGGACAGTGTAGGCCATCTACACATGGGCAATAACCCTTAAAGGAAATATGTGATGTATTATGGGTCACAACTGGACCCTACCCAGTTTGGATTTGTAAAAGCCAGATCATGTCTCCTAAACCTGATTGACTTCTTTGAAGCAGTCACCGAAGCCATATATGAGGGTAAAATGGTTCACACAGCTTATCTAGATCTCACCAAGGCTTTTGACACCATCCCCCACTCTGGAATTATAGATAAGCTCACTAAACTAGGTATAAATCCCTATGTCACAAGATGGGTTGCCAACTGGCTCATGGACAAAACCCACACTGTAAAAGTAGCGGATTCCAAATCTGACTTCAGACCAGTGACAAGTGGAGTACCACAGGGTTCAGTCCTGGGTCTTCTCCTGTTTGGTATCTACTTCTCTGAAGTGCAGGCTAACACAGAAGGTCTTTGGCTAAAAAAGTTTGCAGATGACTGCAAACTAGGAGCCATAATCAAAACTCCTAACGATGTGGACAAACTACAAAAGGGCCTCACTGAGACAGATACCTGGTGTCAAAGCCATGGCCTGAAGCTCAATGCCAAAAAATGTATTGTCATCCCCTTTGGTAAAAACTCTGTACCCATGAATTACCACATAGCTGGTAGTCTACCTAATGCCGAAAATGTGATAAGAGACCTTGGGACACAGGTGGACAGTAGTCTCTCCTTTGATAATCACATTGTAACAGTGGACAGGAAATCCTTCTACATGGCTCATCTCATCACAAAAGGATTCTCATCCAGAAAAAAAGAGGTCATTGTTCCCCTCTACTCATCACTCATTAGACCCATTATATAGTACAACGCCCCTGTTTTCGTTGTGGTCCAGTTTTGTTCGAAATAAAGAAGATTGTGCACCAAATTCTAGGAGTCAAGGTTCTGATTGTTGCTGCTTACTAGTATTGGTCGGAAGTTTGTTTCAAAGTTATTTTCGTCAGATTCCTGTTCGAACCTAGATTGTGGATATGTGCCGGACCTAAACGGATCAAAAGTAACTGGTAATACTGTTACGTGAATTACAGTTTTTGCGACTTGATAGTATTGCAAACAACTTTAAAAGAACGTCCCTGTGTTTAAACTGTTGTTTTAATTGAACCCAGCAAACTACATTACAACGAACTACTTGGTGAACACTCTGTATTTAGCTTTATGGAATTTCAACGTTCGTGGTATCGTGCGCAACTTGATAAGTAAGCCTGTATTCAGTTTTAAAATAACACAAAGTGGTATCAACACACTATTATTTCAGTATTTGGTGAACACTATATATTCCGCTGTTTGGAAGTATCACTTCTGTGGCAACGTGTGCAACTTATTAACAAGCAATGTTGAATTTGTAAACGTATGGTGGAAATCGAGTGACTGGTCAGTATCCGGTGCTTTATTAACATTTAGTTGTATCAATACACCATACGAGTGAAGTCACCTATAATTGGCAATTGCGGTATATGAACTGAACTTGTTAGTAAACTGATCGTGGTATAGACAAATTGTCGGAAGTTTTATTATATCGCATTACAACACTGTTATCAGCAACGGCAATTTGCCTTTCTTTGTGTTGAAAGATTTTGTGATAATTAAATAAAGTTGAAGAACTAACAGTGTTGTACTACACAGTTTGCTTGTATTTACGAATACTCACACGCTCAACGTAGTCTGTGGCATTGACTACTGAATTATTTTTACAATTGTCATCGCGATGCAGCGGCTGCTACAGGAGCACCTAGATATCACCAATAAGCTTATTAAAGCTTTAAATGAGCAGCAATGTTTTGGTGGGAATGAAGCAGAGATGATTATCACAGACTCACAAGAGTGGCTTCTCACTCTACATTCAACTCCGAACACCAGCCTACACAATGCAGTTGCTAGGCAACGATCGGCCAGTCCCCAGCGTCAGGCAGTGACGTCAGGGAGAGAAGACGTCTCGGGGATACCTCTGAACGTTAGCAGTAGTAATCAACACAACCAGACGGTCCGTAGAGTGAATGTACACAGGAATCATTCACCAAACAGAAACATTGATCTCAACCGGTTCCTAACAGCGCCAAATTTGAATAGAGCAGGATCTGTTACAGCTCCGAACCAGGGAACATTAAATTCAAGGCTTGAGGAATTTGAAAGGACACTGAAAACTTTTAAATCTCTGCAGATGGATAATGCCTTTTTGGAACGCTCATTAGAGTTAAAACAAGTCCCAAAGGGACTACGTATTTTCAAGCTGCCTCATGGGTTTGCAGAAGGTACACCACTTTTTTCAGAATTATTGGGACTTTATGACAATACTGGGTTTGAGCTTCTAAAACTCATCTACAGTACCAACAATGATAAGTTAAATGTTTTAAAGGATAAACTGTGTAACTTAGACAGAGGTATTAAGGCTGATGTTTTATTTGAGTACAACAAGTTTAAAATGGAAAATATTTTTAGAGATTTAGACAGATATATTACTAAAGGCTTAGACATTAAAAATTTGAAAATTGAGAGAGATACCAACGATTATAAAAACAACAGAGTATATAACCATTTTAGGGAATATAAAAATATGAAGTCACAACAACATACTCGAAACACAAACGTAGTAGGGAATGGTCGGAATTTTAGTACAAATTTTAACACAAATGGGAATATCAACTCACACTCTAATTTTAACGATTTTAATACTGATGGTGACCACGAATCACGCTATCGAGGCAATTTCGACAATAATGATGAGGCACAGTCAGTTTTTTTAGAGCAGCCAGCCCTAAGGAGATCAGAGAGAATAAGGGAGAGGCAGGGCAGCCAAAACTATTATGTTCAAAGGAACTACAACAATGGAGGCAACAGAAGGGGCAGATGGTAGCACAATGTGACACACAATGCAATGTAGATGTTGATTGTTCTGACGGTACACTAGTTGGAACTTCGGTAATATTACATTTAAATTCAGATGTTGGAGTTGTGCAACAAAATACTGCAAGTGTCGACACTGGCATGAAAAACCTAAGTTATGGAAGTGAAGTTATAAACTATATTGGTTTCAATTTGTACAATTTTACTGACAAGACATTTGACACTACATATTTAAAATTGTTTAGTAAAGGATTCACATTTGTGCCGACCTTTAAGTTAGACATCGGCGATGTCCTGATTAATTTAAAAACATATACTAGGTTATTGAATTTAAAGGTCTTTTTTCATGATTCCAATTCAGTCGCATTAGATGGAGGACTTACACTCAAACGTCATAGTACATACATACCACCTCAGAATCTCATTATACACATATTTGAAAAACTTTGTGAGACACACATAAGAAGGATACTAAACGAAAAAACTAGTATCACACACAATCTAACTTCAGCAGAACGTTTCTGTTTAAAGGAGCTCACTAGTTCTAACAAGTTTAGAATAATGAAACCAGATAAAGGAGGTGGTGTAGTCATTATGTTGACTTATGACTATATAAACAGGATGGTTAGACTTTTGGATGATGAAGACACCTATGACAAGGTGAATAGACACGAAGTAGACAAGGCCTATACCAAAATTGATTGGCTGCTTTATGAATTCTTGATGGATGGAATGATTGATGCACAAATGTACCATTATTTATCAGTGGAATTCCCAGTAGTACCTTCTATTTTTGGGATTCCGAAAATTCACAAACATTTAGACAATCCCCCCTTCAGACCTATAGTCTCCGCCAAAGGATCAAAGACAGAGGCTTTGGCTGCTTATATTGATTTTAAGTGTAAGAAAGTTTTGACAGAATTTCCACACATTATTAGAAACTCGTGGCACTGTTTGGATTCTATTCGTGCTTTTGTCAACTCTTTCGATGGTAAATTTGATTTTTGTATGGTTACCATCGATGTTGTTAACTTATTCAGTGTGATTCCACACCAAGAAGGCCTTGAGTTGTTTGAAATTTGTCTCAACAAACACAGCGGTTATAGCAACTCTGAATGTAGATTGTTGACACAGATGCTGGAATTAGTTTTAGAAAATAATTTTATTTATTTTAACAGTCAACATTACAGACAAAAAAATGGTGTTGCAATGGGGGCTAAATGTGCCCCTATTTATGCCAATTTGGTCCTGGCAGCATGGGAGGAGGAACATGTTTTTACTAGTATTTATTGGAGTAACATTTTGATTTATTTAAGATTTCTTGTGATATCTTAATTTTTTGGAAGGGGTCTGAGATCGAGCTCAAAGAATTTATTACATACATTGGTTTAACGACTAGTTTTTTGAAATTTACTAGTCACACTTCTTTTGAAAAGATCAATTTTTTAGATATCACAATCTCAATTCAAAACGATAAAGTAGAATCTAACATTTATCGGAAAAAAACTTACTCCAATTCATTTTTACATTTTGACAGTAGCCACCCGAATCATCAAAAAACGAATCTAGTTAAGGGTCAGATGGTGAGGCTGTCAAGATTAGTGAGTAACGAAGAGACCTTTTCAAAGGAACTTACTTTATTGAAAAACATGTTCACCTCTAGAGCTTATCCAGAGGAGTTGGTATCAAGAATTGGTAATAGTATAAAAAGTAATAGAATAACACTATATAAACCTATTATACACTACGGATTACCATCTAAGGATGCATCTAACGTTAGGAATGTTGGACACGACACTTTTGTTATCCCGTTCAATGAAAAATCTCAACAAATAGTTAAAGTGATGTATGACTCATGGAATATTATTACAGAAATTAATGTTGATTTGGGGAATATTCTTGGGAATAAACCAAAATGCACTTTTAGTAAAGGGAGAAGTTTAAAGAATTTATTTGAGAAACCCTTAAACAATGAAATGAACATGAGATCCAAAATGTATAAATGTGGTGGTTGTCGTTCATGTAGATTTATCAATAATGGACCATATTTATCTATACATAACTACGAAAAAACAATTAGATGTCCAGGAGTTTGTGATTGTAACACTTGTATGGTTGTTTATGCTGCTACTTGTACAAGTTGTCAGGCCTTCTATATAGGAAAAACACATAGAAAATTAAAAACTCATATTATTGAACACACCAGTGACATTAGGATAAAGAAACAAACAAGTGCCTTATATATTCACAGTACGGTGTGTGTTAATTTCAATAAGTTTTTATTTTTTGTAATAGATAGAATACCACAATTTAAGTTGTATAATGGGGGCGACATTAAGACTTTGTTGGAAGCCAAAGAATGTATTTGGCAATTAAGATTAAACGCCAATAAGTGGCCTGGTATCAACGACCAAGTCTCCATTACAAGTATATTGAAGTTAAAATCACAAATCATTTAGAAGTAAATCACACACCTACAACGTTTCATATACTTTCTTCATATATATTTTACACATTTTTTATACATATATTCTTCACAGATTTTTTATCTTTACATACATTTTCCGCATACACTCATAAAAGTAGTTTATTTAACTAGAGACTTATAAATTAAATGCACAACATATACATTTTTTAAATAATTTTAACTTTTTGTTATAAATTTGTTAAACAATTTCTTCATTCCCATTTTTAACACGTTTTATTTAGTCCATTTACATATTTATTATATTTAATATTTATTGCAAACATGTTTACTATGTTAATTTATTATTGTATAACTTACTCAAATTTGTTAATTATTATTAAAACAAAAGTTACTCAAAATTGATTAGTAACATAAAAATAAAATTTAAATAATAAGTTTTATCTAGTTTATTTACATATTATATTTAATAATCAATATTCTTTGTAAACATGTTCAGTATATCAATTCACAACTACATAATTTATTTAAATTTGTTTTGTAACACAAAAACAAATTTACACAATATGTTTACGTTAGTGTGAGGATTTGTTGTATGAACAAAAAACTCAAAAGTTTATAATTAAGTGATATATGAGTTAAAACTCTTGGCTATTGTTTTTACTAGTATTTCAGTTCTATTTGTATGTCTAATTGTATTCCGCATTCATTGCTAACGCGGAACAAACTCTTCGTTACTGAGTGTTGATTGACTTAATCAAGTAATTAAAGTATCAGTATTTAAGGGACGTTCTAGGTTAATATAGTTTGTACTCTGATGATGCCCTAACATGGAAGGGTGAAAGCGCTTAGTACTGCTGTTTACAACTGTTTTTACTGTTTTCGTTGTGGTCCAGTTTTGTTCGAAATAAAGAAGATTGTGCACCAAATTCTAGGAGTCAAGGTTCTGATTGTTGCTGCTTACTAGTATTGGTCGGAAGTTTGTTTCACAACTGGACCCTACCCAGTTTGGATTTGTAAAAGCCAGATCATGTCTCCTAAACCTGATTGACTTCTTTGAAGCAGTCACCGAAGCCATATATGAGGGTAAAATGGTTCACACAGCTTATCTAGATCTCACCAAGGCTTTTGACACCATCCCCCACTCTGGAATTATAGATAAGCTCACTAAACTAGGTATAAATCCCTATGTCACAAGATGGGTTGCCAACTGGCTCATGGACAAAACCCACACTGTAAAAGTAGCGGATTCCAAATCTGACTTCAGACCAGTGACAAGTGGAGTACCACAGGGTTCAGTCCTGGGTCTTCTCCTGTTTGGTATCTACTTCTCTGAAGTGCAGGCTAACACAGAAGGTCTTTGGCTAAAAATGTTTGCAGATGACTGCAAACTAGGAGCCATAATCAAAACTCCTAACGATGTGGACAAACTACAAAAGGGCCTCACTGAGACAGATACCTGGTGTCAAAGCCATGGCCTGAAGCTCAATGCCAAAAAATGTATTGTCATCCCCTTTGGTAAAAACTCTGTACCCATGAATTACCACATAGCTGGTAGTCTACCTAATGCCGAAAATGTGATAAGAGACCTTGGGACACAGGTGGACAGTAGTCTCTCCTTTGATAATCACATTGTAACAGTGGACAGGAAATCCTTCTACATGGCTCATCTCATCACAAAAGGATTCTCATCCAGAAAAAAAGAGGTCATTGTTCCCCTCTACTCATCACTCATTAGACCCATTATATAGTACAACGCCCCTTTTGGTATGTACCTCACAAGACATCTACAACAACTGGAAAGACCACAGAAATACCTCACAAAGAGGATTGCTGGCCTCAAATAGATGCCCTACACAGACCGTCTCAAAAAACTACAGCTTTACTCCATCACATATCGCCTACTCAGGGGCGATCTCTGCCTAACATACAAAGCTATGTCAAACCCAGAGCTGTTGGACATGCTCCACTTAAAGAAATCCCAATCCTTCCAAGCCTCATGCTCTAGGGACCTAAACCTTGTCACCACAATAAACAGAACATGCTGGAGGGATAGATTCCTGTCCCAGAGACTTCCCATACTCTGGAACAGACTACCTATCTATGTCAAACAGAGCTCCTCATTGGCACTCTTCAAGAAAAATCTTGCTGATTGGATGGGAAATGGGAAATTTACCCCTGGGATCACTTCTTTGGATCTGCTCGACAGGGGCACAGGAAAATAATTTTCTTGGGTGGCGAAAGCCAGGGTACATTTTTTGGCTAGGCTTATATAGGCCCTAGGGCCAATAGCCTAATACCTACCTATGAACCTATGAACCTATGAGTATGGCTGAACAATTATCTCTATATTCATGGATAGCACCCTGTCATGATTAGGGGTGCCACATAAGACTACCTAACTGGTGTGGTGAAGTAACTATCAAAGGAAAGGCTACTGTCCAGCTGCATCCCATACACACACAGTTGCCATTACATTGACCACTGCTTAGGTGATAGTTCATGGGTACATGTTTTTTAACATAGGGGATGACAATGCAACACTTAGCTGTAAGATTGTGGCCATACGTCACACACCACACATCTGACACACAAAGGCCCTTCTGTTTGTTGAATGCAGCACATATTGAGTTAACTATTGCTCCTAGTTCATAGTCATTTGCAAACATCAATAGGCAGATGCCTTCTGTGTTAGTCTGTGTGGTATAGATAACAAAGAGGGGGGAGTACCAGGAATGAACCCTGTATTACTGTGGCTGGCACTGATTTGATGTGCGTGTATTAGTCAGACACCTTCTGTAGTGTTGTTTCGGCCAGCAGTCCAGTTGCCAATCACTCCTGTGACATAGGAATATACACCTAGTTTACTGAGTGTAGCTGGAACACAGTATGGGTGATGGTGTCCTAAGACCTGGCAAGGTCATGATATGCTGTGTGAATCAACATTACTGTCATCTACATCTATACTGAGTACATCAAATAAGTTGATCATGGTTCATGGCCTTTCAGACCAGACTCAGCAGGGTAGTAGTGCACTAGTTCCCATTATCAATGGTGTCTACCCCTTTGTGGGGTGTGATAACTGTTGCTGTGCACCATTCAGTGTGTACACAGCCTGACATGGAGCTATGATTGAACATGATGTGTATGTGGATAGCTGATTGCTCTTACATTTGTGTAGGATACACCCTGGGATGTTGACAGGTCCCATAAAAGCTGTATGTATGGCTTTAGAGAGTGCAGGTTGTACCTGCCTAGTTGTTATTACAGGGGCTCTGTAGTGTACATGGATATATAACTATGTGTACCTGTTGGGGGGGAGGTGGGAGTTGGTTTAGGTTCTCTAAGACCCTATCTGGATGAACAGGTGCTATTTCTGTAGGTGCAGTGCTTCCCATGCCATAGTGCTGTGCACCAATGCAGGTCTTGTCATTGTCATTATGATTAATGACACAGCTATAGAATGCTCTGTGGTTGGCCTCATAATATGTTGTGATTAGTTTCACAGTAGCTTTGTGTGGTTTTATATGGTATATTTGCATCTTACTGAGGCTGACCAGGGATCACCCACACTCATGTGTGTTCACTCTTGCAACAGTTACTACCTTCTCTGATACAGTTTAAAGCATGGTACCACCAGTTTGCCTTCTTGTTTGTGTTTGGTTGAATCTTGGTTCTATTTCAATGGCACAATCACTGCACGTATGTGACTGCTTAAGGTTAATTTGTATAGGATTCAGCATTTGCACATGCATTGTCCATCTGCATGGGTGCCATGACAGTCACTGCTTTGCTCTTAGGAAGCATAACATTGGCTTTGGAGACTGACTATGTGTAGCATACTTTTAGCCCTGTTTGTGTGACTATTGTGATCCAGGTCATTGGGGTTGATGGAATCCAACATGCACTGAGTGCAGGTGTTGGTACATGAGGAGTCTTCCCAGTTCATAATGGAATAGTTGAGAGTAGCCATTATTATGGTTTTCTGTCTCAAACCTAATCTTCCCCATTACAGCACATTATGACAGTTGGGAAATCTGTGGCATGGTAGGTGATCTGTCGCAAGGTGAAATTTGAATTCCACTTTGGCACAAAGGTAGTTGCTCAGCATAAGGCATCTGAAGTTATGCAAGTGCAACTAGCACGGGGATGTACATATCCTTCAGGAATATGGACACACCTGTGGCCCATGTGTTCCAATAAAGGATAATGGGCAAGAGGTGAGGTATGTGTTGTAACATGGTCATGCAGGTGTGCTCCTCAGAGCACTGAAACTTGTCTCAGCCACTGCACAGATATGGTCTCCATGTTAGGGATTGACATATGTGAGTCCATATAGTGTTTCTGAAATGTATCATTGACTAGAGAGACCCACAGTTTATTGCTTGGCTGTCCCTGTAACAGCAGTGGACCTTCACTTGAACTGTGCATGATGAAGGCACTATAGAGGAAGCATGAGCCCTAGCCAGTATCCAGATTCCCAGGGGTGACAGGTGCAAGCCCTGTCTGGCAAAGCATCATGGTCTGTCAACTTTGTTATCCCAGGCAGACAGATACTGGATACCCTTTGACTTGCACCACTACATTAGACAATTGTGGAATACAATCCTTTTGTCCTTGTACTGCAGTATCATTCTGGCCAATGGCAGAATGCTACCCAGGCCCTGGGACATACCTGCATTGGCTATAAGACCTGACAGTTCCTACATGTGTTCCATGCAGTCCAGACTACTGCATTATAGGTCCTGCACAGCAACATGGAATATGCCAGAGCCATGTGTATAGTGTATGGGGATAATCATGGCAGACAGGCAGCTGACAGTATGTATGCCCTCGTATAGGTTGATGTGTAACATAGTGCTAGAGTTTGCATTCACAAATGAGTACTGTTGGGCATGTTTCCGGCCATCTGTTCTGAGGTGAGGCACAATTATGCAAACTATGTCATGCAGTTTGTGTATTTCGTTGTCTGTCTATTCCTGCTTGGGAAGTCACTTGTTTGGCCAGATACTTAGAAGCGTCTGTGAATGTGTGTGATTTCTGGTGGTATGTGTGGGTGTCCTTACTGTGTTCTGCTAAGGGTATGTGTTGGTTGTGATGATGAGATGCATGTGTTAACCTACACCTCATGACTGTCCAGTCCAGTCATGGCTGTAGACTGGACTGCCTTCCAGCTTATCCCTATAGCTGCATCCCAGACAATGTGTGGGGTGTGGTGATAGGTGGGTTTGGCAGTGTACATGGCATAGAGATTACATTCCCCCAGGATTGCCACATACACAAAGCTGACATTAGTAAACACCAGTAGCTGAGTAGTGGACATGCCTGTATGAGCATTCAGTACTACAAGTACCAAATACTGTATTTAGTTTACTTATTGCTTAAGAAGATGTTTTAGAGATGATGCTCACATGTAAATATTTGTGTTATGGACGTGACAACACTGGCTATTACGGAATTATTGTAGCTACCTTTAGCAGCATTCCTCCTCTGAGGAGCACATCACATCCTGATAGTTGACTACAGATGATGCAAGTGTCTACAGGTCTGTTTCCTTTTCTGGGTATATACTCACATATCCACCAGGACCATGAGCTCTGTTGGGCACAGACACCCACTCCCCAAACAGAGTCATGTATCAATAGACTCTGATGCCACTATCAACATGATCAGGATATAATCAGATAGTGTAAGCCATCACCTATGAAGTGGCTATTACACAGGGGCAGCTGTCTCCTACATCTTACACTCCTACTGCAGATGTTACACTGGAGTTAAAGATGATATGCAACCTGTTTCATTACTAATATTGTGCACTACCTTACACAAAGTATGAGCAAGTGGCTGTTAGGTTGGCAATGAGAGGTTAGGCTACACAGACCTGGTAGTTCAACAAGTGTGTCTCTACTCTCAATATCCACTCTATGTAGGTGTGCACATAGCCATTTGGCCCAGCCCTGTAACAAGGGTCACTACACATTTGCATAACATGTACACATGCACAGCTGTTATTGCTTGCAAGTGATACTAGAGAGGTCCAGCCCTGTAACAAGGGTCACTACACATTTGCATAACATGTACACATGCACAGCTGTTATTGCTTGCAAACGATACTAGAGAGGTGGATATTACATGTGTTATGTGCATGGATAGTTACTTAGCTCTTCCAGTTATCTTTGCTATCATGCTGCTAAAGTGTCAGATGAAAACAAGTGATATGTATCCTGTTATTGATTATTGTAATTGCCAATAGACATAACTACTGTTTGCATAACGTAACAGAAATGCTATGTAGAATGGAATACAGATCTGCCTAAAATACTGTACATTACACAGTTATTGGCACAATATCCCACAATGTAAATCATATTTGCACAGTAAGCCCACCTTTAACATGTTCATCTTACTTATACACCCATACATATGTCTACTGTTACAATATATCGACATATACTATCCCCTGTTATAGCACATACTTGTTGGACCAACCCTGACACTGACAGTGGCTGGAAGCGAATTGGTGTGTTCCAGGCCCATATCATCCCTTGTGGTATATAAGGAGTTTGCCTTGTGACCTATAGCAGTACACACATAGAATACTACAAGCATTACTACTGCTCAACAATACATTGCTACAAGATAGCTATTTCCACTATATGCATTGATTACACTGTAATTCTTACAGACGAGATACTACTTACACAGACATACTACGTGTTATGCATACCTTCTTAGTAATTGGAGGTGTTATTGACTAGTATAATACTCATTTTTGGTTTGTCTTTCTGTGTTTTGTACTGTTCTACAGGTAGATACAGATGGTTTGAATGTGTGACCAAGCAAGTTTTATAGTTACAGATCAGTAACGTGCTATCCTGATAACCAATTGGTGTTCCTAAGTAGCTAATTACATGCACATCAGCTACGCTGCTACTGCCTTAGCCAATACCATGGCAACAGTGGAGTATAATTGAGTTCTCCACTTGGGCGTTGTCCCTTTGCCTTACTTGTGAGGAATACCACCTGGAAGTGTTGTTTGAAATCTATTGCAACAGCTGTATGGAGACGAACAGTAATATATTGTGTGTAATGCCTAGAGGATTTGGTCTAAATGTGAGTACTGCTGTTATATTTCTGATCATTGCTACTTGTCTGTATCTAATACTTCTGCATATGTTTCAGTCTGGCCAGGATGCTTGACCATTTCAAGGCTACATAGCTATGCATATAATGTTAGGGGGTTTACAGTGTGCTTACCAGACATCTTTAGTTTGGTGTTAGTGTGTATCATACTGTGCTGATAATCAGTACTCGATAACACTTCCTGGTGAATGAACCTTTCATCCCTCTGAAAAGGGATTAGTTCAGACAAACTCTGTAACATCAGCAGCTGTTCAATTGTACAACAGCAACTATTTCACATAGGGCCATGTTAGGGTGTCTGTGTCCAGGTATGTTAAAGTTTCAACAGATGTTGTACAGTAGTTGAATAATTGGTTATGGTATGACAGTATGTATTGATGTAATTATATTGGGTGTGGGAGAGATGTTGGTGGGTGTGCATAGCAGATGCAGGTGTGTAGGAACCCCTTTTATACAACTTCTATATGTGTGTGGGTGTTCTTTCCCTATGTGAACACCTATCTCTTAGTGGACTAATACTATGGTAATTGCAGGCTGATTCATTAAGGCACTGTTAAATACTTCCTGTATAGGTACTGTTAGTCCTTGAATCCTTTTGGCAATACATCGGAGTGTAATAATGTTTTGCTAAATGAAAGCTGTCTGTGTATTTCTGTCATGGATATTTGCAGTCATTGCAGTTGTGTTGGTGACTTGTCCATAGAGCATATGTGTAATAGTGTATTGGCATGTACTCTTGATATGTTATGTTCATATTGTTTGGGAGGGCGGAATGTGTGATTGCTATGGTCCATGTTATACTCAGATATGAACACTTCGGATGCTGTCTACACACATGTATGTATGTGTGTGTATATATATATATATATATATATATATATATATATATATATATATATATATATATATATATATATATATATATATATATATATATATATGTGTATATGTATATAGATATAATATATAATATATATTATTGCATACATTTATCTGTACCTCCATAGATGTGTAGATGTTTTTAACCTATTTATATATCTACATATATATGTAGATCTGTATATATCGACATGTCTCTATGTATCTCTCTCTCTCTATGTATATATATATATATATATATATATATATATATATATATATATATATATATATATATATATATATATATATAAGCATACACCTTTCATTGGGTACATGGTGGGTTGTACTATTTCAGCACATTCCTCCCTTTTGGGATTTAACCTGACTGCATACACAGCTGGCATAGGTACATTTCAGGTAGCTTAGTAGTAGGTTACTCTGAGGATGGAGTACGTGGTTGCGGGTTCTAATTCTGGAAGGTGTTAGTATTTTACCTCTCAGAGTAGGCACTGGTAAGGAAAGTGTGAATAATGCACATTTAAGCGGTTGTAAGCAGGTTTGCCCGTGGTCTGCGTGACATTAAGCAAAGGTTAAACCTGTTAAGCACTTCTCCATTTAACTGTGTTTAAGCACCGCTTACTGTCGTGCAAACCCATGCACAACCGTTTACAACTGCTTAAAAGTGCTTTAATCCACCTGCATCCAACAGCAGTTATTCTGGCCCTCAAAATAAATGAACAGCCCTTGAACCCAGGACCATGAACACCACAGTCACTGACTTTGCCACTAAGGCATCTGAGATATGTACAAATGGTATGGTGTTTAGAATATGCATTTTACTACAGGCATTCCTCACTACTGAAAACAAATGTGACAGTCAGTTGGTGTACATATGTCTGATACATGTTAATGTTCATATGTTTGTGAAATTAGGTGCTGCAATATGACATGACAGGGTGTATTATGAATGAGAAAGGTTCTTGTTTTGTGTCCTTTTTATATTGTCCCCATACTCCATGTATACCCATCCAGTTCACTTATTGGACATCCGATCCAGGGTCTCCTTGATGCATGATTGCATTACCCATCATTCCTCCCCCACCCCTATCTTCACATACACAACAACCATCCATTCTATGGTGAATTAGGTTAATATTAATTTTTATAATACCAGAACTGCATGTGTTTTATGTACACTTCAATTCCTTTGGATTGCTTTTGTGTCACGAAGTGTGTTCATAGATGTTTATATATATGGCTATTGGTGTAACTGTATATATATATACACACACACACACACACACACACACACACACACACATATAGATAGATATATATATATATATATATATATATATATATATATATATATATATATATATATATATCTTTATATTTATATCTATGTGCAGACATCACTGACATGTATGTATATATATATATATATATATATATATATATATATATATATATATATATATATATATATATATATATATATATATATTTCATATTAATTTGTAACAGTAATACATATGTAGACTTGTATGTGTTGGTTCACAAACTACAGTACATTAGAATGTCCTGTTCATATGTACACAAAGTGACTGTCCCATTTGTGGTCATTACAATGGAATGCATATGGTATAAGGTGTAGTCTAAAGACTATGAAACAGGTATACACCTCAGATGGCTTAGTGGTAATTCCCATGACTATAATGTGCATGGTCCAGGGTTCAACACCTGCGATGCTTTATAAATGTTTTTTACTCCATAATAAGGCTCATTTAAGCAGTTGTAAACATGTTTAAAAGTGTTTGTGTGACAATATAGCAGCGGCTAAACACAGTTAAATAAACTTTGTAACTTATAACCTATGAGCACAAACACGGCCACATCTGCTAACTACTCAGGATGTATAGATTTCAGTGAAGTAACATCTCACTATGTGCTTACATAACATTACATTCTCTGTTGGCTTTACTCTCCAGCACACCTAGGTTTATATGGGTGTTTTGAATGTTTATTATACAGATGATTACTACCTATATATGCAAGCTGTGGTTAAGGTATACTTTTTAACATGATAAACATCCCTGATTTTATTGGGATTGGGACCTCGAATGCACAGATACTATGCAGATGCTGTAACCATTACACTATTGACATTAACGTTGCTTCTGCCTATTTCCTATTTAGAAGATTTCTATGTGTAAGCTAGGCTAAGCAAAGGGCGGAGGCCCCCAAACCCACTGAGCTTTACTTACTCTTGAAATAACAACATATAACAAATGTAATGTGAGACAATAAATTACATTCCTAGTTACATTAGGCATAGCCCCTCACTGACACACTTCAATGGAAACCTTGTTGTGTGAATGGGTAACAGAATATACAGACCTAGGATCATGTGTCCCAGAACCATACAGCCAGGGGGTGAGGGAGCCCATCCAGTTTGATAGCTGCAAGACCTGTTGGGGAAATTGAATGGTGTTGAATTGTCACATTAATATGCCCTCTTTAGATCACTAAGTGCCCCTATCACCATCTACCACCCCAGTCTTCAACAGCTTCTGGCAACTCTGCCTGGAATTGTTTCATTGGCTATGCTTGACAGAGGCTCAGTTACTTCATCAATGGTGCAGAGAAAGCCAACACACTGTAGCTATGGTTCTAATTGCCCTTGGGCAGATAGGTAGTAGGCTATCTGTGAACCTTTAAAGTGCAGGCCATCACAGCCATAATATGTGAATAAACAGACCTTCAGATCACAATATACAGTGAGAAATCACCATGTAGGCAGGAAACAGTTAAGTACAGCAAGAACATACAGAACACTGATACTTAATCACTCCAAAATCCTATCTTAAAATCTAGAAGACTTGTTTAAGTTTAATGCTTTCTATTGCTTACCAGTAGGTTACCTACAGGAGAGATGAGAAACAAGCACAGATGGGAAACATGCATGTAACAATACCATACCGGCTTATGTGTCAGCCTTAGGCTTTGGAATACTGGCCAAGGCTATTGGCGCCCCCATGGTGCCTTTTTCAGGAGAGTCTGAAAGGTGATTACCAGCTCCGTAAACAGCACAGTAGCAGAATCAATGAGGATTATGCTACTCAACACCAGGGGTTGTGATCACAACATGCATGCACTCACAGCACTGCTCAGGATGGACAATGTCAACATCTGTGCAGTACCTGAGACCTGTCTTAAGGCTCCTGAGAGCACACCAGCACTGAAGATCAAGAACACACGAACACAGTTGAGTAAAAAGCAGAACACCTTTATCCAACACAAAGCTTTCGGGACAACTCCCTTTCTCAATGATTAACACAAGGTGCAATTAGTTTCAGTTTTAAATACACCCACCACACATCACATGACCTGCAGCCAAAGTCATATGATTAGTTACATCAGCATTTAATACACACTTACTAACATTTTTACTAAGTAAAATACAAAAATTCTAACATACATATACACATATACATATATTCTTATAATAAAGACATACTATATCTCAACACTCAATATTCACCTACTCAACGACCATACCTTACTTTTTATAGCTGTGGTGGGTGTATTTAAAACTGAAACTAATTGCACCTTGTGTTAATCATTGAGAAAGGGAGTTGTCCCGAAAGCTTTGTGTTGGATAAAGGTGTTCTGCTTTTTACTCAACTGTGTTCGTGTGTTCTTGATCTTCAGTATACTTGTCAGCAGTGATTACGTTAGCACACCAGCACTACCAGACTACAACCCATACCACACATGTTGGCCACAGAACATGGACTGACACAGACATGGACGGGGTGTATCCATATTCATCAGGGATTCCTACACCTCCATGTTAGTGGGGCAGCATGATACCTCTGAGATCAGCAATGTGCAGCTAACATCAGCCACAACTGCAATGTAAACTGTGGCCTGCTACAGATCACCCTCCATGACCCAGGACTTCCACTCTACCTACCTGGAGACAGTGGAGAACATGACAGTCTTAACACACACCCTGGCATTGGTCAATGTCAACTACCCTACCATTAACTGGGAAACTTACACAAGTACTCACTTCCTGGCCCAGCACTTCTGGAAGTTATCACCTCATATGCCCTGTATCAGGTGGTAACCTCCCTAACGAGGGGTGGAAACATACTAGAAGTGGTCATCACCAACATGGGCAAAAGGTGCACCACAGCAGTGGTTAACCGGTCACTGGTTAGATCTGACCATGAACTATTCACTGTTTCCACACCCGAACATCTCCCCCACCCACAGAAACCACAGTGTACACCTTTCCTAAAACTAAATTTACACTACTAGAGACAGGGGTGGGGGGGTTTCACAGCACCTACGCTAAGGGGAAACACTGCTCAAGATACAGACAGATTTACAAATGCAATTTATAAGCACCTACACGGATGTATGGATCGTGCCATCACTGGTAAACCAAGACTCACTCCTCCTAGACAAGGACACCAGTCTGGTGGACCCCTGCAATAAACGGGCTATACTACAGAAGTAGGACAGTGTTCCAGACAAACAGCAAATCCACGAAGGGTAGACATCTGTGACCACTATTAGTATGATACTTAGGTCCCTCATGAAATCATCCTAGGCTAACATCAACAGGAAAATACACAAGGATTCGAAAGATAACCACAAAGCCTTCTTTGGCTATGTCAATCTAAGTGGTGACAGAAATTTGCAATGTGCCGGTGAAATATAGCACAGAATATGCTGACCCTACTGATATCGCCAACATCCTTGCAGATACAGTCAGTGCATACTTCACCCCCTAAACAGCCCACAACACTACCCAAAAGGTACAGTATCCCACACATCAAGACACACAGGTGAAAATGGCCCTTTCTAACAGCAGAACACAGCATCAATGAAGGCAGATGTTGTCCCAGACTGCATCTTAATAACAAAAACTAGTAAAGATCCAGACCAGATAAACACAGCAAGTCCACAGGCTTGGAGAAAAACGAGCCGATCAATGATAATTAACATAAAACTTTATTCGAGTAAAAAATAAAAATAAAAATAAAAATAAAAAAAATGACAGTAAGCGTGTTTGTTCTAGATTTGGAACTTATAGGTGTGGGGCATGCAAACAATGTTCTTATGTAATTAATGACAGCTCCCTACATATCCCCTCTAGGAGGTTTAAATTCAGGGCTGAACATTATTACAACTGTGGGGCAAAGGGTGTTATTTATTTAGGTCTGTGTACCCAATGTTTCAGTTTTTATATAGGTAAAACTGAGAGAACCCTTAGAAGAAGAATATATGAACACCTTTATGACATTTCTAAGAGGAAAGATACCAATGCCTTTTTTAAACACCTTGGTTCATGCCCCAACATGCAGCTCAAATTCATGGTTTTGGAACAGGTTTTGCAGGACAATAGAGGAGGTGACTGGGAGGCCTGTCTTGAGTATAAAGAATTGTTGTGGCAGCTTAAACTGAATGCAACCAGACCACCTGGCCTTAATGAAAGTATTAGTATTACAAGTGTATTGAAATTAAGAAGGGCTAAGTTATGATTCTAGGTTTTTTAGAGCCTAAAACTTGCAAAGAGGTGGATGTATTTTTTGCAGATTTTTTTAGGCATTTTTATAAAGTTTTTTTATTAAGTCTTTTATGATGTCCTTAACATGAGTTTTGCACAAACGCATTTTATTTGGAATATTATCAACAATTTGATGCATAGCTTATTTATTATTTACTTATTTATTTCTAAGCTGTAACTAGTGCTTTAAAAACTCATTGCATATCTAATTTAATAACACACTGGTCACATGATTTTACTGGTGAAGTATTTAAACCTGCAATTTGAAAAATGGATTATCTTGAAAAAGCCTGGTATTTATCCAGGCGAAAGTGCTTGATGGCATTTTATTTTTATTTTTTTACTCGAATAAAGTTTTATGTTAATTATCATTGATCGGCTCGTTTTTCTCCAAGCCTGTGGACTTGCTGTGTTTACCCAGACTGCATCTTGCAAACAGTACAAGGCAACTTGACCCCCCACATAATTAAGCTTTTCAACCTCAGCCTCTCCACAGGCTACATGCCCATACACTGGCACGTGGCAACGGTTATTTCACTCCACCAAGGTGGAATCACAAGTGACCATGGTAACTACCACCCCATAAGCCTGACTAGCCCGGTCTGCAATGGTATGGAGTGCATCCTCATGGCACTCATTAACAAAGACCTTGGTAACCTCCAAACATGTGACCCAACCCAGGTCAGTTTGGTTGAGTGCAGTTCATGCCTACTGAAACTGTTTGACGTCTTACATACAGTCACCAAGATGTTAGATGTTAGATGAGGGGAGAAGTGGTTCACACATACTAACTGGACCTCGCCAAGGCTTTTGACACTATGCCCCACTCAGGTATTATTGATAAACACACCAGCCTGTACATACACCCATACATCACAGGTTGGGTTGCCAATGGGCTTACACACAGAACCCACATGGTACGACTAGCGTTCTCCAGGTCCAACCCCTGACCAGTCATGGCTGATGTCCCACAGGACTCAGTCCTGGGAGCCCTACTGTTTACATATACTTCTCAGAAGTGCAGGCAAACACGGGTGGACTATGGCAGACCATGTTTGGCAATGACTGCGAACTGGGAGCCATGATTGATAGTCCAGCTGACACAGACATCCCTCAAGGGGCCTCACAGATGTGCAGTTATTGAATCAATGGGGTGGAAAAAGCTGACACATTTTGGCTAGGCTTATGAATGGCCTCTGTCAGTTGGCCAAGTACCTACCTATGAACTTATACATACAGTATCAGCACATGCTGATAGCTTAATTTACTGTTCAGGTGTTGACTTACCTTGTGCCAATGGAAGTTGTGTGTGCAATAGTTGAGGGTTGCCTATGTTGGATGCACACAGTGACTGCCTATACATGACAATTTACAGGTAGTCTTGTGTGTGTGTCATCCATTTTTACTGTGTGTGCAGGTGGAGAAAGGTTTCAGTCCCTAGGTGCCTACACTGTCAGTGTGTGTGCTATATGTTCCCTCCTTGCCAAGGCATGGGCGTACTGGGCATGCCTCTGCCTACTGGGGCTGGCTCAGGGTGTTCGTGGTCTGAATACTTCTGTGCCTGTGGGGACTTTGGCAATGGTGGTGGGCTGTGAGGGCCTTCGCTATTCTGTCCTGCTGCAGCTGTTTCCGCAGGATCATATTGTGTAGCATGGCACATACTATGAAGATGTGGCACACGTGCCTGGAGAGTACTGCAAGGCTATACCAGATATGTCCAAGCAATGGAACCATGATTTCAGCATCCCAAACACATGCTCTATGATGATTTTGGTTTGTGTGTGTGCCTCATTATGGCATTCCTGCATGGGTGTGTGTGTATTTCTGATGGGAGTCATCATCCACGGTTCCAGTGCATAGCCAGCATCCCCCACCAGGTGGCCATTTGGGATGTCCCCCCTGGCAAATACCTGATGCAGCTGTGAGGTATGCTAGATGTGGGAGTCATGATAGCTTCCAGGGCTTCCAGCACACACATCCATGATAATGCCCAGGGCATTGCACATGACCTGGCATTTGATGGAGGGGTATCCCTTGCGGTTTATGTAGCACCTACCCTGCTCACCGGGTGGTGACTTGATGTTTATGTGAATGCAGTTTATTGTACCCAGTACCTCCGGGTATTCTGCCACATGGTGGAAGAGATGCATATTGCTGGCCAACTCCTCCTGCATTCAGGGGAAGTATATGTGCTTATTGGCATGTGTTAACATGGCATCCAGGAACTGATGTAGTACCCTGGATGCTGATGCCTGTGAGATACCCAGGATATCCCCAGTTGGTCTTTGAAAGGTACCTGTAGCTAGTATTCTCAGGCTTACACATACCTTCATATCCACTGGGATGGGTTCCTCTCTGTTCTGGCTCTGAGGCGTGGCTGGCACAGCTCTTCAAGTCGATGTAGGATGCCCCTGTCCACCCTGTAATACTCTACTTTCTCCAAATCATGTAGCCCCTGGTAGGTTACCCTTGGTCTGAACACTCTCCTCCTCCTCTGGTGGCTGAGGTGGTTGTGTGCACCATCCTCCACACAACCTTCTGTCTCCAACACATGCTGGTGGATTAAAGCTATGGCAGTCCCTAACATGTACATACTAAAAGTTTCCTGTCTGTATACACCACTGTTGCAAAGTGTATGGGAATACACAAATGTGTGTGAGGTGCTTTCACACTTTATACTATTGTGCTATGGATGCTGCTGATGTCATTGGATGTGTATGAGCTATTCCAGCTGGAGAGTATCTTAATTATAGGTTTTACAATGAGTACTGCAAGTGTGGGATCTTTACTGTGGAGTTATGCTTGCCTGCCTTGATTAATCTGTTGCCCTTTAATTCACTTCTAAACCTGGATTCCCTCCCATTATCAGGCATGCATCCACCTTCCTTCTTTCTTGTTTTGTATTTTCCCTACCCAGTCATGGCAAAATGTGTCTTGTAGCTGATATACTGCAAATCAGCTTTGTTCTGCTTTGACACTTTACTGTTTTCTTTGTAGTACAGACCCTCCCCTTTCCTGTTCTGCAGGTAGCTGCTTACAGCCTTGTTAGCTGTTGTCAATGGTCCACTGTAGGCTCCTAGGTGTTAATTAGTCATTTGTACTCCATTTTTCCTGCTGCAGCATTTCCTTATTTCTTTCCTATATCCTTCCTGTTTCAGCTGCAATGCGTGCTGCGCAAACCCATTTACCGGGTTTATGCGCATTTTCATCTCCATTAACATGCATACTCGGTTACCTTGCAAAGCTATGGCCAGTTCAACACACCCTATCCGGCAGCTTTGCCTAGCTTGGGGCAAACTGGTTTAGCAATGTACCAGTGTTCTTACAGCAATGGCGACACACCCCTCTCTTGATGTCATCTTTATCTCAAGGGCACACCTTGGTGTTATAACGCTACACTGTGAGGTGCATCCTTACGCCAGCGGGGAATCTGTGATTCACTATTACTCCTCTCATTTGCATGGCATTGCCTACTAATTCCTAGCTACCACTCATAACACTGTCACAGCCCCTTAGCAACCCTTGCGCCATAGTATGGTGTAGCATGTCTGCCATTGACTATTATGGAGAAATTACATTGCAGTTTTATTCTATATTTTTATATTTTCCTTGCGATCCCCTTTGCACACCTCTGCCCTGCACTTCCACATCACGATAGTGCGACTATTTATATTAAATGTTAATTTTATATTTTGTAAATTTTTTTATGCCAATGGTTATTTATTTAGCCATTGGCATATATTAATAATATAATACATGTGTTTGGTCAGCTGTCATGGCTCCAATGTTATGTTTGCAAAAATGTAAACCGTTTTCTACAGTTTACATTTCTGCATGCTTACACTATGCCTGCACTACTTCCTGGATCACTGCATACTTTCATTTGCATGCTACACTGTTGCACATGGGGTAATTAGTATACAGGGCCCGGGAGCTGTGCGGGCGTAGCGTACGCAGGGAACAGCTCATACCTGGATCGCTCGGCAGCCATATTTGGTGTTGGAACACCGACGCTATGCCTGCACCTGGCACAAGCTTTATGAATCCCGGGGACATTCTAAAACAGGTAGTTTAAATGAACATTTCTGATGTTTCGTAAACTTTGTTAGCTTGAAACAGGAAGATATATAAATTTGAACTATCAAATCAGGGTCTTAAGAACAATAATTTCAGATTATTTCCTATATTTGCCATAGACAAAGACATATATTAGCAAGAAGCAAAAGTGTTTATATGAACTCAGAATGTGACATATTAAGTTACATTGAACATGCAACAGAAACAATTATGAAAGTTGACACTTCTCATTTGCTAGCAAATGTTTGAATGATTGGGATATTGGCAACAGGATACCCATGCACTTACACAATATTAATGCCATGGGTAAAGTCCTCTCTTTCTTTATGGCACCTTATTCCCTTATTTATGCATTCCAATGAGCAATGCTACCTCATTTTATTGCATATGGTATCTGTATTAATGGGTAATGTTAATTAACTGCCTCTAAATAAAAAAAAAACAAACTTCTACTTTTCCTTCCTAAAACACTGGCCACACACAAATCCACTTTCCCTATTGCCTCCCTCAGCAATACCACTATCGGACCAGAACCCCATACTAAATCACATGGTGTTATCATTGACGATGGATTAAAATTCAACATACATATCCATCATTGCATAAAAAAAAAAAAAACACCGGAAACTTGGTCTCCTGTATCATAACTACAAACTGCTTTCACCCTCCTCCAAACCCTACCTGGCCCTGTGTCTCTTATTACCCTGTGTTTTGTATGCAGCTCCAGATTTTACTAACCTTCAGTCTTCACTTCTTTCTAAAATAGAACAAACATACAATAAAATAAGTAGATTTGCCTCTTATCTCCCTTACAAATCCCACCACTGCCTCACCCTTAAGTCATTATAATAGCCTGAATTCCCTAAACAATTGTTTCTTTCTAAACTTCATATCACACTGAGTTGTTTATAATCCCACGTCCTTTCCCTCCATCTCTAATATTGCATCTCAATATAACCCCCAAAATCAGCTTCCTACATCTGACAAACATCTTCTTGACATTTACAAATGGTCAAAAAATATTGGTAAGTCCCTATATAAATATTCTGTAGCTCACACCTAGAACTCCCTTCCACTTAAATTAAGATGTATCCCCCATGAAGTCCATTTCAAACTACAACTCATACACTACCTTCTTAAGACCTGGTCCAGACCTTGTCAAGCTCAATCTTGATCTTTAACTGATTTCTTCCTAAATTCTACTTTGATTACTTTTTCTCTCTTTTTATCTGCCTTTCTTTCTTGCTCTTCTTTACAGTATAAGTACAATCAGGTTCTTGTAAATATTCCTACTCTGTGATTATTCTGTCTCTATTGTATTGGATTTTTTGAAACTTTTATATAAATATATTGTCTTTGTTGATTTCATTTTATGTAAATGTTTCTTGTCAATGTTACTATTGTAATTTTTAGTCTTTGTATTAATTACTTTTTTTGGTATGTCTGTAATTGAATTGGAGCTTTTCTCCTCAGGTCTCCACTGAAAATAGGCCTTTGGCTCAGTTGGACCAGCGCGGTTAACAAATGACAATAAATAAATAAAATAAAAATAAATAATGTACTCCCATGAATATACACAACTTTTCTAGATAGAGGCAGTAATCATGGTCATTAAAATGTCATTTGAATGTTAGAAATGTTGCTCTTATAACTTAGTCAATGATTTCAGACTTTTTGGTATGTCTGTGCACCCTGACATGCCCTTACTTAGTGTGCATCAGTGGGTGGAGACTGTGACACACTGATTGTTCCTAAAGTCATACTAATAATGCACACCTGCTAGACATTAACTTGTAGCACTTCTCAGTGCTCATCCTTACAGTACTATGGCATGTGCATGCAATTGTGCAGCTCCTTACACCCTGTTTACTTTCTCTGCACTTAGTGCAGATCATGCTATTCAGGAATGCTAATGATTTAACACCTCGTTTGTATACACACAGTGCTCAGATGACTGAATATGCACTACATAAAGGCAATTCTGTAGCTAGTGAGCTTATATTGTTGTGGGGAGACTATTTGGATCCAGGGAGCATAAAGCTGCTGAATAAACTCTTTGAGGAGGTTTAGCTACTTAACAAACTGCTTTCTTGTCATGGTATGTTACTATTTCTTACAAAATGCTTTTAGTTTAAAATTAAGGATTGATTCCAATGCCCAATATAAACATTTGTATCTGTCTGCATTTACTTTGTCCTTTAATGTTGGCATAGCCCATGCATATCAATTATTTGTCTGCATTACAAAGTTTGGTTAATATTGCTACCTAGCATAATGTTATAAAATTAACTTTCTGGGAATTTAAACAGTTATTGCAGAAATGTGTAGCATAACTTTGTAGCGAGGTACCTGGGTGCCCTCCACACCAGTGAAAATGACACTATAATACTTCTTCCATTTCTACTTATGCATTGTGAATTATCATCATTAATGTTGAACTTTATTAGAGTTACACCACTGTTGTATGCATGCCAGAACTATTATATTTGTTATTTTATGAATATTTTGATTGTGGATGCTGTCTTAACTTGTGTGCAGTAAAAGTGAGCATTACCTTTTCAATTGCTCTGTGCATGATAGATGCATACATTCATACATAAATGAGTTCACAGCCATCTTGTCTGTGCATTATAAATTACATTTTTGTATCTGCTTTCTGTTCCATCTCATACAGGAATATGATATCCAAGACATCTGTACCCCGCATGCCAAAATTCACTAATGCAGAAAATAAGTACATTGTCTAGACCTTTTGCTGACATGGAATTTCTATCTTAGTGAGAGGCACAGGTGACAAATCTGAACAACAGAGGATTTGGTAGCAAGCAGTCAATTACATCAATGTTGTCAGAGGCCATGAAAAAACTTAATCCTATATGTGACACAGAGCAAGTGATATGATAATATTTTCCTCTGTAGTGTGGCTGACGGTGCCTGGCAACAAGTGGCTATGGGGGTGGTCTTGCTACCAAACCACCACTGACTGAAACAGAAGAGTTACTGTTCACTGTCCCAGATCCTGATAGAATCATTGACATGGGTTGTGATGTAGATGGCAGACCCTGAGTGTCTTAAGCAGAGCTTCCAAGTATGCAAAATAAAAAAGCAAGTGTCCTATATATATCTTTATATGCATATATCTTAAATTGCAAGTGTCATTGCATATATTTTTATATCCATGTATCTTAGATATCTGATATATCTAGAGCCAGAGATAAATGTGAGTTAGATGACACAGCACTAGAGAGATAGAGGAGCAGGTCTGGGTGGGAAATTCAATTGGTCAGTAACTTCTTATCTGAGATTATTCTTAATCTGCACATGTAAAGGATTGCTCTCTGTCTCTTGCCCATATGCATTGTGATACTTAGCATCCTTCTTTCATTCCCCTTCCTTACAGATGTGGACATCTGGAATGCAATATGCAAGACCACATGCACATGGTAAGCACACATTACTTATTGAAATTAGTGTATATAAGGTAGATCTAGATCTAACTCAGAGTAATATTTGTATTGCTTTAGTATCTATTATAGTCTAACATGCCTTTCGTATAACAAAGTTTTGATCAGTTTCATTCCTTTTTTATGTCTTTGTTTTGTTTATTGTTTGCTATCAGAGATGATTCTGACAGTGGCAATTTGGAACTCCTACAACCTGATGTCAGAGAATTGGTAGCCTCTTTTGATGATGGTGATGATGAAGAGGCACAGTCTTGAAGTGCAGAGGATCAATCTGACACTGACGTTGTGGCTTACACATCTCCTGCCCATATTTTATACATAGTCAGTATGCCAATGCATACTCATGACAAGGAGCCCTCTGACATAGGACAGGTTGAGGGTGACACAGTTAATCAGAGGAGTGTGGTTTATCTGGTTGCAGAGCTGGTTGATTTTCCCTGTAGTCATTGTGAAAGCAAGATGCCAGACAGGAGGGTTTTTAGAGGTGCTAAGAGAAAGCATGCAGCCCACACTCCTCCTGATGCTCGTGTGTCATTAGGTGCCACCAGATGTATAGGCAAGTCCATAATGGTGGAACAGGTATGTTCCACCATGGTATTGGAAGTGATAGTGTGAGTACTAAATTTCATGCATTCTGATCTGTATGACTTCCTGCACTTTGCAGGTAACTCTTTGGCAGGATAAGTGATACCATGAATTTGGCAGTGTCCACAATGGAACACCTGTTAGGGAGGGTTGGCATCCATGTTTCTGGAGAGCTGCAACATCATATGTTGTTAGCAAATTTGGCTCTGTCAGATCCCACTCATATAGTAGCACAACTTCTACTGCCATGTTAGTAATTGCAGTGTTCAGACCCAGATGTAGTAAGCCATGGGGTTGTGGTCCTAGATGTGGTAGTAAGGAGAGCTCGTTCAGCAGACATCAGTCACATTCAATTAATACTCCAACTTCTAGTCACAGCCATAGGAGTGGCAGTGCAACTCCTGGCAGAGGTAGCTGTCATTGTTGGGGGCAATGACATTGAACTGACTACTCTGCCATGCACAGCTTACACTTGTCTAAGATGTCAGCACGTAGTGCTAGCACAGTGCTTGATTTTGTTTTTGCAGACACACACACACACACTCACATTGAAAAAACACATACCACCTCATACACATGCAGTCTCTCTGAACAGTACTGTTGAGCTATACATGTCTTGTTACTGGGCTTGTCCATTGTATACTTTAATAAATCTGTGTGTCTCTTACTCATGCACATTTACTTCTTTGGTATCAGCTTTACCTTCTTGTCACTCCCCAACCACCTTGTGCAAATGATGATGAGTGTGCCCTGCCCTTTGCACTTGTCTTTGTGACTTAGTGCTGCATATATTTCTGTTACACACACTGAATAACTACTGCTTATTTGCTATCAAGCTAGCATTATCAATAAGTATTGCAGAAGAAAATTTTATGATTTCTTGTTTCTACTCATTTGTGAATGATTGTTTATATAATTGTTAAACTTCATTGTATTTCAGTTAGTACTGTAAGTAAAGCAATCATTAGGTACTTCAGGCTTGCTTCTTGATATATGCTTGTGTAAATGGTGGTATAATTGACCTGCCACATGGTTTATAGACAGTGCTCAAGTGAATTGCTTGATGCGCATTATTGGGTAGATTACCTAGCTACAAGAGTTGGAAGCTTAAAACTGCTGTTTGATTGCACTGATTTTTGGATTATCTACATATAATGTTTGGATATTTCCATTACTTTTGATCTTGGTATTATTATATTTCATTTTATTGCATTTTTAACTTTGTTTTACTTCATATCTTTTTTTTTAAGTCGTAAAAGTTGTTGCCTAGGGTCAGTTAGAGAACATTCATTTTGCTTTTATTGATCAAATAAGAATTAGATCTATCTAATCTGTAGTAGGGGTTGAGAAGCAGTTTTATAATTTAGTATATTTGCCTTCATTTCTCTTCAGCTACAAGAACTCTGAGTACAAAACTGCTATTTGACTGCATTGATTTTTTTTTTTTTTTTAACACCTATCAACTCTTGGTGTGCATTGAAACTTGGTGTTTTTAATTGTCCACCCCTACTGGTGCAGTGGTTAGCATTGCCGCCTCACAGCAAGAGGTTCTTCGGTTTGATCCTTGGCTGGGGTGCCTTCTGTGCGGAGTCTGCATGTCCACCCTGTGGTCGCGTGGGTTTCCTCCGGGTGCTCCGGTTTCCTACCACATCCCCAAAACATGCTGTAGGTGGATTGGATACTCTAAATTGGACTAGGCATGAGTGCATTTGTGTGTGTGTGTGTGTGTGTGTGTCTTCCTTGGAAGGTTAGGTGCCGGGCTGGCAACTTGACACCGTAAAACTCCCCTGCCAATCATGAGTGGACAGGTGATCTGCTGTGGCGACCCCTAACTTGGAAAAAGCTGAAAGAAGAAGAAGATTGTAAATTAGAGTTTGTAAGCCCCTCCCAGTACTATTTCTACTGGACACTCGTAGCTCAGATGGATAATATACTCCCGTTAGACTCTTAAAGTTCAAATTAGCCTCTATTTTATATAATCCCACTTCAACTAGTATGCTCTGCATTATTCAGAGTGTTAATTTGAATTGTGTATTAATTGTGAATTGCTACAGGATATGACCCTTATATGCACAATTATGCCGCATTTTCTGTTTACTGATTGTATTTCTCTCTAACCCATCTCCTATAACATGTGCTGAGCTGTGCAGCAGTGCTTTGCAATGTCTTGTTTAGAAACTGAGATCTAGAGTTGTAATTTTCTATGTAAAACCTCTTCTGCTATTTTCTCAAGAATCTAGCTGAAAGCAGAACAGCTAGTTTGCCCACTGAGAAGATGTTAGATCAATCCTAGACCTCTCCTACCAGCCCAACTCTAAAGCCCTCATAGGTATCAAAAAAGAAGATCCACAGCAATGGATGTGCACTTTTCTACTGTCTCTCTAGCCATCCTAGTGGAAATGGACATTTTGAGGCAATGCAGCAATTGCCTCATGTTTGCTGATAACCACATTATTCTTAAGGAAACTGAAATAGTACGTGAGACACGTAATTACACTATGTTGTTGGAGACAAAGCTCTCACATACAGACACTGTTATCTCCAAACAGGCTGCCAGTAACCCCCCCCAACCCACACACACACACACACGCACACACACACACACACACACACACACACACTACACGTACTATGGGTCAGACACATAAACTCATATATGCTGAGGCTCATAAATGCAATCTACACAAACCTCAAAGGCCTCCTATACACTGTACCCAGGAACCTCCCAAACACTCTACAAATACAACACTCCCAGGACACATACACTCACATCTCATAGTGTCTGAGCTTCTAAGCCAATAATGCAAACCTACACACAACCCAGTATATAGATCACTAGAGCCCCTGTTGTGATACACACTGATGACCCCCTCATCAAGCTAAGCAAGGAGGCAGTCATGTTCAGCTGCTTATCAAGGCAAGGATCTGCTAGATCACTCACACACACACACACACACACACACACACACACACACACACACACACACACACACACACACACACACACACACACACACACACACACACACACTCAGGGTGTTGAATTACAAGTACCGGTATAATTCTGTCCTAGTCCATGCAGGTGTTAATGGTTACAGCTGTGCCTCTCTGGACTATATGAAGAGAGATATGATGGAGCTTTCAGATTATGTGTCAGGTATAAGCCTAGCATTGAGCAGCATTCTACCTTCTCAAAGGATGATACCACAATATAAACAGAATATGACTGACTTTAACAATTGGCTTTGTTACTGAAATCATACTAAGGAAGTCCAATATTTTTCAGCTTGGGAGGACATGATCACCACACCACACTGCTTCGCAAAGGATAGTCTGCACCTGTTGCCACTAAGCTTTCAGATATTGGCCAAAATATTAAGTACCCCTAAAGTGTATTTTTTTAGGAAATGCCATTTTGATAAGCCTTCCAGCATAGTAAATTATATGCAATATAAACTAAAGGTGTCACTCCTCAATTGTAGGGGTCTCAACAAGAAGCCCCACACCCTGAAAGCACTCCTCACCTTGCAGAATGCTAACTTCGCTGCAGTTACTGAGACAAGGTTTAACTTCATGGAACACACCCCAGAAGTACAAGGCTATAATGCCTTCCAGACATTTAGACCAGATATTGCACAAGACGGGGCAAGAAGTGGAGGTGTATCAGTCTAAATAAAAGTAAGCATATCTCAAGCTCGGTTAAAAATATGACATGCTTGAGATACTCCATGTCTAACTAACCTTAGGTAAAGTCCAATACCATATCCTTGCTAGCTATAGATCCTGATCTATGACCTAGGATAGCCATTCTAGATACTTGAAGGTACTGACATTACTCACAATTCAGCCCAACACCATATTCATGGGTGGTTTCAACTATCCCACTATAAACTGGGATACCCACACAATTACTAACCTGCATGCTCAAAGATTCCTGGATTTTGTCAATGCAAACACCCCAAAACATTTAGTCTGCACACCTACTAGGAGTGAAATATCCTGGATCTAGTACTCACAAATATGTTGGAATGTTCCACCCCACTATCCTTGTGTAATGTCTTCACTGGTCAGATCAGACCACAAAGCGGTTAACCCTTGAAGTAAATGTAAGGGCTGATCTCCTAGCAAACCACAGAACCTTTAAGAACTTTTGCAAGACTAACTTCTCACTATTAAGAGAAAACTAAGCTAAATAATAACCCCCCCAAACTCAGAGAACATGGTGACGTATGTGGAAATTTTTACGGAAACCCTGTCCAAGTATGTAAATATCTACGTAGAAACAGCAGTACCAAACCAAAATAAACTTAAGACAAACTCCAAAAACAAGACCCCTTGGTGGATCCCCAGTATAAATAAGTTGTACAACAAAAGAGACAAAATCTTGCTCAAAAATATGGAGGGTTATGCCCAAAAGACAAATCAACAAGCAGCTCAAGGGGCTAATCAAGTCCACCAAAGCCAGCTTCTAGGCAGAAATAGCCTCCCAGGCTAAGGGTAACATTAATTTCAGTTAAGTACACAACCTTAAAGGGAATACTCAATAGTGTGCTGAACAAATAGTAAATGGAACTTCCTATACTAAACCAAGGATTTAACAAATTTGCTGGTCAAAAAATTTCCCACCCCTCCCATCACCCTTAGTTTCCCACCAGGAAATACCCTCAATCCTCTATGTCTTTCTACACCAGCTATCAATAAAGAACAGGTCCTCAATGCACTCTCCAGAGCTAAAAGCGCTGCATCATTGGCTCCTGATAATATACCAGGTTTCCTCCTAAATAATTTGATACATGATCTGTCAGGCCCATTGGGATCTCTATTTAACCAGAGCTTCTAGACAGGCTTTATCCCTAGGGAATGGAGGACTGAAACTGTCATCTCTCTACATAAAGGTGGACTAACATCAGACCCAGGGAACTGCAGACCTATAGATTTGACTAGTCTTATATGTAAGGCCATGGAAAGAATTAGTGTGTACCTGATAAACAAAGATGCAGGAAATCTTCAAACATTGGACCTTGCAAAGGCATTTGACACAATACATCACTCATATAGACACGTTTAGGCATAAATCCATATGTCACCTGATGATTAGACAATTGTCTCACATATAGGACACATGAAGTTAGAGTGGTGGAATCCACCTCTAGCAAGAGATGTCAAACAGGCATTGGTACTGGGACCTTTCCTGTTTGGAATACATTTCTCTGAAGTCAAGGCAAATGTAGAGGAACTTTGGCTGTGACAATTTGTTAATGACTGTACATTGAGAGCAGTCACTGAATCCACCAAATATGCTTATACCCTCCAGGAAGATCTGACACAGACAAATAACCAATGCCAGAACTATGTCCTAAAACCTAAATGCAAAAAAATACATAATTCTCCCCTTTTGGAAGATTACCACCCCTTGCAAATTAAAACACTGATAACACTCGCCTAAGAGTAGACTCAAAGATAAGAGATTTAGAAACTCAGGTTGACAGTAATCTGAACGTTGATCACCATGTGTCCATAGTATCAGGAAAATTCTTCTATGTAGCCCAAATTATAAGTAAGGGCAAGGCATCCAGATCTAAGGATACCATAGTCCTACTATACTCAGCCCTCATTAGACCAATAGTCCAGTTCAATGCACCCTTTGGCATGTACCTGACCAGGCATTTGCAATAGCTGGAATGGCCATAGAGGCTCCTCACTAAAAGAATACAGGGTGTAAATTATATGTCCTACACAGACTACCTCAAAGCCCCGTACTGTACTCGGTCTCCTACAGACTACTGAGGAGCAATCTATGCCTAAACCAATATGGCATACTCCAAGCAACCTCTGATGGATCTAACACACATTTGAAACAAACAGCACTAGAATTATCCGATCTAAGGATCTAAACTTCACCTGTGACATAAACAAAACATGATGGAGGGACAGGTATGTGTCACAGAAATCACCCATTTTCTGAAACAGACTCCCTATTCATGTGTAACAGAGCTCTTCCCTAAGCCTTGTTCAAATGCAATTTGAACCAATGGATGGGAAATCAAAAATTCACCTCTGCTTATCACCTTTATACATAGGAGCAGTTTGTAGATGCCCTAAGGCAAACACATATACCTAAGCCATTCTAGCCCGAGTGCATTGATAATTTGGAAAACTGGGGCATGAATGGCTGAGCATAAAAAGGCTCTAGGGCCATTAATCTAGTAACCTCCTGTTATCCTACGATGTTGTGCATGTTGCAAACAACAGTCATATAAGCTACTACTGATGTAACTGTATACTTCAGACAAATGCTCTGCTTAGGGGCATATAAATATTTCCCTATGAAAGTACTTGGTTATGTAACTTTTTTTCCTTGTATGTTCAACACTCACCTTGTCATTACTGTAGGTACAAACCGGATCTTTTTTTTTTTTTTTTTGCGGGAGGTTGTTCCTGTTTGATGTTATCAGAACATAGCCATTACATGATTAAGTAAAGATTGTGAAGTTTGACAGGCAATAGTTTTTCTATTTGTATGTTCATCTGATCTTAGGGTTTGACCTAAGTAGCAAGTATGTGTGCTAGCCTTTGCCTCTTAGCCAGAGCCAGGGCATACACTGCATGCTTCCATCTGCCAGCACCATCTGTAGCTGGTGGTTCTTCTTCTGACTTATCTGTATCTGTTGCTGCTGCTACTGCTAGCCCTGCCTCTGGTCCTACCCATTTCTTTCCCTTTTAAATCTGTTTCCTGAGAATTATTTTGTGTAACATGGCATAGTTTGTGATTATTTGGGCAGAGGTGTCTGGGTAATACTGCAGGGCACCTCCTGATGTGTCTGACACCAGACTCTTGATTTGAGCAATCCAAATGCATGTTCTATACTATTCCTCATTTCAGCATGAGCCTCACTGTATTCTTGCTCTTTGGGGTTGTGTGGATTTCTTACGGGTGTCATGAGCCAGGGCTCCAGTTTATAACCTGCTACCCTCACTAGAGGCCCTTGTGGCAAGTCACCCCTAACTAACCTTGTGTACAGCTCACAGGTGTGCCACATGTGTGAGCCATAAAAACTGACTGGGTTTCCTGCCCAGGCATTGTAGGTGATACCGTGGGTATTATAGACAATCTGACAGTTTAACGATTGGTGCCCTTTCCTGTTGATGTACCTCCTTCCCTGTTCACTGGATGATGCTTTTATTTCTATGTGTGTGCAGTCTATGGCTTCCGGCACTTCCAAGAAATGTGCTATTGCATACAATTCTTGCATGATTCTTGCACTCTCCTGTGGGATGTGTGGGAAAAAAAAGATATGATCCCTTGTGTGTTGTAGCATTTCATTTAAAAACTGATGTAATATTTTAGAGGCTGATGCCTGTAGCTATTATACTTAATGTTACCCATACTTTTCTTTCCACTGGGATGGGCTGTCCATTATTTCCCTGGGGCCTGAGGTGGGAGTGGCAGAGTTTGCATGGTTCCTCTAGTGTTTCCCTGTCCACCCTGTATTGCTCTGAGATCCCTGCATCCTGCAGTCCTTCATAAGTCAAATGGGGTCTAAACACCATTCTTCTTCTTCTTACCTGAGGTCTGGCAGCAACAGCAGCACCTTGATTTAAAGTCTGTTGCACATACAGGGTAATGATAGCAAAAGCAACCCCTAGCAATTTATTTCTAAGTGTAATAGTTCTTGTATTCCAAAGAGTTTTATACTTCAGAGAAAAAGTGAGCACTGAGTTTACATGATTGCATTATAGCTTCCTGAATAGCTCTGTCATGTTGGATTAGTTAATTAGCATGCAATTTAGGTCTTTTTGCTTTGTCAATAGCATATTCTGCTATTTTCTGCCATTTCTCTTTTTTGAGGCTCTACATAATGTGTAGAGCCATTTAATGAATACCAAATGCCGTGCTATCATGATGGAGGTGCACAACTCCACCTACATGATAGCAGCATTTAGTATAGTTGTTAATGAATCTGGATCCAAATCCTATAATAGTGAATATGTAGCCATATCCCTACAAAACGCTAAGGTGCCAAAACATATTTGTGCTGGAGCACAAGCCTCCTTGCATTACTCCATGTGTCCACCAACCTCAGTAAGCAAACATTTTTCCTGAATGCAGCATCACCGCTGCTGATGTAACCTGAGAACTGTACCATTTGTTTTATATATATATATATATATATATATATATATATATATATATATATATATCTATACACTTCACTCGATCATGAGTGCCATAAAACCAGATGACCATGCAGACACACACACACACACACACACACACACACACACACACACACACACACACACACACACACACACACACACATGTGCGTGCGCTCACACCTTACATTATAATGCTAAATTCATCACTGTAAAACAGATATAAGGATAGATCTAGTTTCGGAGCCAAACATGATAGCAAAATGAAAAAAAGGAATGTAACAAAATAAGAGGAAAAAGATCTTTGAGACTTTTTGAGAATTATTAATGTTATGGCTTAGGTGAGCAGTTATGTGTATGGAAGGATATAAATGGAGATTTAACTATATCCCAGACAACATCTTTTTGATTAGTTTTCTGTCCACTGGTGGTGCCAGTCAAAATGAAGTAGAATGAAGATTATTTGCCTGCTTATTCTCCTTTGGGGGTGGGATGGTATGACATTCATTAGGACTGTGTCTTCTATTAATGCATCTCCAATGAAGACAGGTGAACTAAAAGGGAGATATCTGTTTATTAGGCAATGCACTTCTGTGAGGCAATATTGACTGCCTCTATAATTTTTCAAATGTGCTAGTTTCACAGCTACTTGTTCAGCACATGTTATGGCATGTGCGGGAAGATCAAGACTGGTGAACATTTCCTGTTACCTTCCTGTATGATAACCTTGTAACCATAGCCTCTCATTCAATGTGCAATGGGCAGGCATGATTGAAGTGATTTATCAGATAATCAGCAGTCTTACCTACAAGTGCACAAAGAAGTACAGGCCTCATATGTAGCTCAACAAAATGAAGTGGGCAAAATGTCCAAGTTACAAAGATGTATGTGCACACACTAGGAAGTAGATTAAAGGAACAATGAACTTTATGTATTTTGTTCTTTTGCTTTCTATCTCCTGGAATTCTCAGATAATAATATGAAAATGTTCTGTAAATGTTTATGCTTGTTTAATTACCCTATAAATTAATGAGCAAACACATATGAATAAATATATCTATTACTATTAGAATGTCTTCCTTGTGGAGAATCATATATTCATTCAATGCACAATGTCAACTGCAACTAGTAATTTTCTTTAATAATAAAAACTTTCTGCAGTGCTAAAAAGTGTAATGTATAACTTTAAGTTTTCACAGTTAACTTGCAAGGGTGAGTGTGTGTGTGTGTGTGTGTGTGTGTGTGTGTGTGTGTGTGTGTGTGTGTGTGTATGCATGTGTGTGCGTGTGTGCGTGCGTCTGTGTGTGTGTGTGTGTGTGTGTGTGTGTGTGTGTGTGTGTGTGTGTGTGTGTGTGTGTGTGTGTGTTTAAGTAAATAATCTGGCTATAAATTGCTGTAAGGCAATTTGCTAGAAATGTATATACCTGCTTATATAATCAGTGCGGAATATGTGATTACAATTTTCAATATGAGAAGAATTGTCAATATGCTATTCATATATTTATTTACTTTTTGTTGACTGAGTTAGTCCCACTAGACAGCTGTCCTCTTTTCAGGGAAGACCTGAGGTGGTATTCATAAGATTAGCAGAAATCTGGCCAGGGCACTGGCAAATTTCCCGTACCTTTTTTCAATAAGTGCTGAGGGATCTTTTGCATCCACCTGAGTTACCACCAAATCATGCAGACAGGATCTCACTTTAGCACATCTTCATAGAAATGCTGCCTACAGTCATCTGATCTTCCAGCACTAAAGGTGAGGTCATTATCTACGGAGCAAGTGACACTTAATGATGTTCGTTTGCCAAGAATATAACAGTCAGCCAGCTTCCAAAGCTTCAGGTCACCTTTAATGCACCCAGACTGTCAAGCAGCTCAAGATGAGCTGACTAGAAGACAATTTGGGTGTGAAGCTCTTCAGACCTTTACTGCCATCAAAGAGTACACTTCTCTGAGTCTTTGGAGGATCAACGGATGGCTTGTGTTTTCCCTTGCTGAGCAGATGAGTTCCCTATGGGGGAAAAATAACTTCCATTTTCTTATATTTACTGACGTTTTATTACTTTCTTCTTCAGGAAAGTTATTTTAAAGCTAGGACTGTTGTGTTTTAATGGACTGCCTTGACACTGTAACATACTTTTAAACACAACACTCACTTTTTCTGTCTGTTTTAAAGTAATGCAAACTAACTGATAACGTATTTTCTGTGAATAAATTGTGTTTAATTTTCCATATCGGGACTGCCATAGTGTTTGAAAGTGCTTTTTACATGTTTTTTTCTGTCAAAAGAGTAACATCTGTGTGTACTGGTAGTTTTACCAGCATTTGCTACTTGTCTTCCCAGGGAAAAAGGCATCATTTTCAGTTTGACCATGGAACAGATTGTCAGTCTCATGGTCAGTCCCTCTTCCAGCTACAAAAAGAAACAAGTTAAGCAAATAGCCTTTTCTATCACAGCAGGCTAGAAATTTTCCTCAGCTGCAGGTGGGTGACTCTGCTGTGGCCATGTGCTATACCTCAGACTACTCATTTTTCACCCTGAATCCCTTTGGTGTAGCACTTACAGTCACTGTCATGTCATAAACTAGGGGTTAGCCATATCCTCTATGGCTGTTGGAGCCCCTCAGCCTCAAGGGAGAGACACTCTTGTCAGTCTTGGGATAGGTAACAGAGAAGGTTTCCCTGTTATGTCAGAATGCTATGCCCATCCCTGGTGAAGCAGCATCTACTGTTAGTAACATGGTTGGACCCATTTATCCTGTCAAAAAGAAGCACAAAACCAAACATGTATCTACTCCTCCTCAAATTTCTTTGGATAGGAGTAGTTTACTGGGACTGGCTCAGGGTTTAATTCAAACTACTGATCCCTCTTGTAGAGCAATTTCAGGTAAAAGAAAGAAGGATGCCTTTTTTCCTGAAGAGATTTAACGTTCTGAGTCTGAACAGTAAGATGCAGGGGTGGACTCAGAGTTTTGTCCTCAGATTTCTGATTTGCACTCCGAGGAGATCTCAGTTTCTGAACCTTCCTGTCAGGATTTCTCTTTATCTGAAACTATAGACTGCCCTAGTGTTTTCAGTCGGAGAACACTGAGGATTCTCAGTCCCTTAATAAATATTATGAGGTGTTACAGAATGATTTTCCAGAACCAACACCCATTCCTCCTGTCCTGTCTGCTTTGGTGGATGTGTGTCTTACTGCCTGCAATTTTCCTGATAGTCAGTGAGCTGTCCCTGAAAAGGCATACTGGATGTATAAAGCTCCTCCGTCTTTTAAATGTTTGTAGACTATTCCCAAATCTAACCCAGCAGCTATAGCAACAGTTGACTTCACTGTTGCTAAGCACTTAGTTAATTCCAATCCTACTCTTTCTAATAAAGATGTGAACATTTATTGATAGCTATGGAGAAAAACTGTATACTTTTGAAACTATGATTTTCAGAATTTTAAATTGTCAGGGTAATATTTTAAGGATTTTTCTAACATATTGTGAAAGTATGAGGAATTTTTTATCTACTGTTTCTTCTTCTGAAAAAATGCTTTAAATAACATAATGTCTTCTATTGCACAGGTCACTCATTACTCCTTGTTTGCAGAGTGTGTGTGTGTGTGTGTGTGTGTGTGTGTGTGTGTGTGTGTGTGTGTGTGTGTGTGTGTGTGTGTCCCTGTTGATATTTTTCCAGGGCCATGGTTACTGTTTTCAAGAGGTTTGCTTGGCTGCATTCTTAGAACCTTCCACATGATTAAAAAAATAAAATTTTAAATTCTCCCTTAGATAGACATTTTGTGTTTGGCCCCTCTGCTGCAGACATGATCAAAGGGGCAAGGAGATGAAGGGAATCTTCAAGGTTTTTCAGCCCTCTTTTTCCAAATTGTCCAAGGGATTTTCTTTCTCCTCATCCAATTTTGGAAAAAAAACAGAATAAACAGCCTCAACAGAGTTCAGGTAAAGAGACGTTTATGAAATAGCAAGGGGGTCGCAAAAAGAAGTCTCAAACCTTTCAAAGCCAAGGACACTCCAATAAGTCTGAATGACTGTTCAGGAGACCTTGTGACCCCCTTTCACCCTGGCCCATATTCTCTTCCAGAAAGTCTGACTCTCCATTTTTCTCTTTGGCAACAGATTGTTTCAGACAAATGGGCTATGAAAATCATTCAGCAGGGTTACAGATGGCAGTAGGAGGAAATTCTTCCTTTCCAGGGGGTCATTCCTCATCCTGCAGATCATCCTCTTGCTTTCTCCTGTTCTGCACCACATGCTGTCCCAAGCAATGATAGAACCAGTTCCTCCTTCCCAGGTGGGGAAAGAGTTTTATTCAAGGATATTCTTAGAGCCAAAAAAGAAAATGCTTGGAGAAAATGTCTGGATATTTCTTCCTAAACCTGTTTGTGATAGTGCCCAAATTCAGAATGATGCAAATTGACAAGATGTTACCTCTTCTTCTTTGAAGATTCATGGTAATACTAGATTTGAAAGATGTTTATCATAGCATCCCTATTCATCCAGATTTTAGCCATTTCTTAAGGTTTTCTGTGTCAGGTTCACATTATCAGTTCTCTGCCTTACCCTTTGGACTATCCACTGCACCAAGAGTGTTCACAAAGTGCCTTGCTCGTATTATAGCCTCACTGCAAGCTACAGGGTATCCACATTTTCCACATTTAGGTGGCTTGTTTATCTCTGCAGAGTCTTTTCAAAACATAGGGAGTCTCTCTATCTAGGGTGATATATATCTTGCACAAGCTTGGATTCCATGAGGGCATTCAAAAGTCTTTCTTGATTCCTTCACATAGGATTGTGTTTTTGGGATGTCAGCTGTACTTCAGTTCAAAGAGCTTTTATTCCACAGGAAAACAGATCTTTATCTAGGTCTATTTCCAAGATTTTCAACTCAGACTTTGGTCACTGCAAGGGAATACCTCAGAATTTTGGTGGCATCTACGATTTTCATGACAACCCTGGCAGGACTCCATGTGAAAAAGATTCAGTAGTATCTGAAATATTTTTGTAACAGCATCAACACATTTTATCTTTTCATATCACTGTAATCGTGTTTGTCTGAACAGAAATGTTTGGTGAAAACAACAGATATATGCTTAAATCCAGGTCTCCCTTTCTCCATCCCTGTTCTAAAGCAGTCAGTCACCACAGATGCTTCAGACATTACTTGTGGAGCTGTTTCAGGAGGGATAAAAGTGCAGTGGATGCGAGACATCAAGGATAGATGTAAGCAAATAAATATCAAGGAGATGCTTGCCCTGATCAAGGCACTCAACTCTCTGAACCATCTTTGGTCCCTGGGAACTATTCAAGTGGTTACAGACAATGCCACAGTCATGTAGTATGCCAACAAGCATGGGGTAACTAGGTCGTACACCCACTGCAGACTAGCCATGTTAGCTTGAATATAGCTTCATAGCACAATATCACCTACAAGAATCCTACATTCCATCAGAGCAAATCTGTGTGGCAGAGAAGCTGAGTAGGACAAGAGCAGACCCTCATGAATGGAAACTAGATCAGGGGATCTTTCAAGATTTGCTCCATCTGTGGGGAGTTCCTCAAGTAAATTTATTTGCCTTCAATTTGAGCAATCAGCTGGCAATATTCTATTCCAGGAATCTATGCAAGAAGGCTTGGAAGACATATGCATTTTATTTTCTATGTACAGTAATCTTTCTGTATGTCTTTCCACCCTCTCCACTAATATTCAAAAGGAATCCCCCAAAGCCATTGTGGTAACTCCCTTCTGGTCCAGGCAGCCATTGTTCTCCCTTCTGTTGGACATGACCAGGGACAATTACTACAGGCTTCCTCTAAGAAAGGATCTACTCACACAAAAGCAGGGGTGTTTGATAGACCTAGACATCAATAATCTTCAATTGACTGCCTGGATGATATGATCTTAATTCCTTCCAATTACCTATTTTCTGATGATGTACAACAGGTACTAATGGAGGCATGAAAGCCTGCTACTAGAAAATCATATATTAGCAGATGGAAATGTTTTCTAGTTGGTGCCAACAACATAACCAGCACCCATTCAGGCCCCATTCAGGCCCAGCTGTTCTCATGTTTTACAATATTTGTGGGAGTAACTATTATTTGGTCTTTTTTATTCCTATAACAAGGTTCACTTATCAGCCAACTCAACAATATCTGCCCATGGATCCTTTTCTTTCAAGGCAGTCTCATGACAAAATGTTTTTGAAATGGGTTTTGCAAAAGAGACCTCCAAGTAAAATGGTGCCCCCTCCTTGGGATCGTAATTTTGTGTTAGAAAAGCTAGCACTTGCTCAATTTGACCCAACTAATCTCTTTGACTTGAGGTTCTTAACATGAAAAACAGTTTTGCTACTTTCTCTGACCTCTGCAAGAAGGGTATCTGAGTTGCAAGGTCATATGGTGAGTCAACCTTACCTCATTTTCCATAAGGATAGGGTTTTCTTGAGATCGAATCCTTCTTTTATGTCTAAAGTGATATTTGCGTTTTCTTTAAGCCAAGCTGCCCATCTCCCCATTTTCTTTTCTGGACATAAAAATGATGCAGAAAGGATATTCTATACCTTGGATGTCTACAGACAACTCAGGCACTCTCTTGACAGAATTAAATCTTTAAGATCTTCAGGTGAATTGTTCATTTCTTATGAAGGTAAGACAAAGGGACAGCCTGTGTCAACACAGACAGTTTCCAAATGTTTGTCACCATGACAGATCTATTAAAGGGCAGGGACAAAGCCCACTCTACCAGACCCTTGGCTGCATCTATGGCTTTTTGGAAAAGTGTTGTGTTCTAGAAGTATTCTAGAAGTTGCTACTTGGTCCTCTGTACATACATTTCAAAGCACTATAAGCTTGTCTCCTTCTATAGATCTAGATCAAGTTTTGCTATGACCATTCTCCACATGCTCCTGAACACTTTTCCTTCTTCCTCCCAAATATAGATAGCTATGTTAGTCTATGCATATAGCTAAGGCTACTGCAGCAGTGGCCTATATGAAGAGCATAGTGCAGTTGTGCAAGTTGAGCTTACCATAACAGTAAATATTCAAATGAGCACTACTGCAATAGCTGCCCCCTCCTTACATCTTCCTTGTTTTTTGGTGTTTTTTTTATGCAGGGGTGTGTGGACATTTATTTTTTATTATTCCTAGAATTATCCTTTCAGGGCTCAGCCTCCCTCTCTGTACTGGAATGAAATTTCTGAAGGGTTTCACACCCAAACTTGTCTTTTATCAGCTCATCTCGAGCTGCTTAACAGTTTGGGCATGTGGAAGATGCCCTGAAGCTTTGGAAGCTGTCTATCTCTTATATCCTTGGCAGGATATAACCCATATAGCTAAGACAATTGCAACAGTGATCATTCAACCATCTACTGTTAAGGTAAGTTCAACTTACACAACTGTACTTTACTGGTAGTTCTAGAATTTACCCTAACTTCTTTAATTTGAATACTGGGGGACGAGTGGGAAAATATACAACTTTTATAAGATGTTAGGTTTTTACATTTTATCTGCTAGGATCTGCAAAGAGTCATGAATTCTTGATCTTTGAAGCTCAATTGAAAATTAAATTTGGCACCTATGTGCAATATAATAACCCATAAGACAGAGATGTCTTTTTTAAATGTTTCTATAATACAAGATTTATTGTCAGCCACATTATTATAGTGGGAGAACAGCAAATTACAAATTATATCAGAAAAAAATGAGGCATTCTTCTGTGACTTGTATGACACCTTGTTTAATTAGACTTAGTAGTAGAAAGATTGAAGGAATAAGTAAACAAGAATTGTGAGACTCAGAAAGAGAAATCCCACAAGTTTAAGTTAACTGCTGTTGGATGAAAAATACAGCTGATTTCAAACTGGGCTGTAGCAGCATTTAAACATTTGTACAAAAACATGTTTCACTTTCCTATGTCCCAAAATATGAATTGATGTGCTCCCATGGCCCTCTAACTTATATATACTAACTCAGAAATAAGTGCACATTTGATAAGGTAGACCTCTCTGAGATGTCACAACCTTGGACTAAGTAGATATGTTTTATATTTGCTTATATAGTCTAACAGTTAAAGGATCAATGCTCCGCTCCTTCGAGTTTTAACAGGCGCACATATTTACAGTTTACTTCTAATGCATGGAACTCTGGTGAAATCGTATACTGAAAGAGCCAATCTTGGTTGCTCTTGCTATCAGGAATGGTACTAATGTTGAATGCTATGTGATTCAGCATTTCTAATTAAAACAAATGATGATTACAAGCCGTATATTCTTTACCTTATTTTTTTAAGATTTTTATTCTAATTTAACACATTGAGATAGTAACATTGAAAAGACGAACAAGCAAAACATAAAATAAAACTATTTACAGTAGTGTGTACATCAGTGAATACATCACAGAGTATATTTTAGCTTACTTTGTACAGTTTGCATTTTTTTGTGTTCTTTAACCATATGTAGATTTCCTTGATACATAGCTGTGCGGCCATCCTTGTAGTTTATTTTATTCCTAGAAGACATTAATGCATATTATTAAGGTTAACAGCCTTCACATTTTTAACTTAATACTCCCACATATTCTCTCTATTAAGTGATAAAATTGTGATGTTATGAATTAGCAGGAATGTCATTGAAAAGTAGAATTCATGGCAACCCCAGCTTAATCAGAAGAAATGTAATTCAAAAAGAAAGCCTTATGTGCTGAGCTATATTTGTTGCTTGGATAATTTTTTACTTTCGTTAATAGTTGCTGTTTATTTATTTTTTAAAGAGAAGGTAAGAATCCAAAGTAACTCTATACCTTAAGACACAAAACTTTAGAATTGCTGTTTTACAGAATTGTATTTTTTTATATATATTATAAAGTTCCCCCAAACACCAGTTTTCTTTAACACAATGACTCACCAAAGTGATTGATCTGATAAAAAGCTTAAGGAATATGTGAAGTCTTTGCATTCAGAAAAAAAAATGCTTGCAGGGGTCATTTTTAAAGTTTTCTTTGTAGAGCTTTGAAGTCTTGCTTTTTAATCATCTGTAGGTATGTGTCACATAGAAACACTTGTAAATTGTGCTAATTCATCACTTTTAAAAGACATGATTGAAGTTCAAGGGTAGAAGTAACAACATCTTTTAAACAAAGTATCTTAAATATGATATCCAATATAGCATGAATGCAGTTGATATGACAGGATACCAATACTGGCCTAGATAAAGTGTGTATCAGAAAATAACAGATATATATAAGCATTTAAATGACATGGTGACAGAAACTGGATATAGAATGTTAAAGATATTATAACAGGCATAGTTTCCTAGCAAACACCAGTATCCATAAACTTGAGAGTCTTGGGAGACACTGTGAGAGTATTTAGTTGCACCTGTTATCAGCTTACCTATATTTACTAATGAGTTAACTATTGAAAAAGACTATTTTCATTCTATAAATCCTTATCTGTACTTTGCAGCATAAGACTGATATCTTTATTACATTTATCATTTCACACTAATGCACAGTAATTTTATTTTTAACTTCATGGTATTATTTTATAACAGTCTAGAATGCTCTCACTTTGATTTAGCCACCGGAGGTTCCCTGATGTTATAGCATGTTGCTTAAGAATTACTGACAATCTGTAACATCCCTTGGTTTGCTCTGATATAGCATTCTAAGTAAACTAGTTTTAACATATTTAATTACTTTTTATCTTATATGTCAAAATTTCTATCTCTGCTAAAATTGGTGTGACTGATGGAATTCTGATATTGTGTTTATAAAAAAGCAACTGTATCACAAATAATACAAAATGCAGGGAGGAAATTTATCTTGAAAATACTAGTAACCAAACAGTCTGATAATGTTATGGAAATATACAGATACTTTCTATAAGAGATAAAGTAATATGGCCAGTCTAACTCTGCTCCATCTGTTGATTCATTTCTTAAGGGATGAAGAAAACTGAGTTAAGTATTATGACAGGACTAATTTCTGTATATCAAATACCCTAAACAACTCATAGTTTCCTTCTATGTTCTGACTGAAAGTTCTGGGATGTTTGTTCAGATGCACTAAATGTGATTGTAAACACATAGAACTTGCAATATAGAGTATAGTAATATATGTGAGCTGCAAATGCTGTTCAACCTCCCTACTCCTATATCTTGGACTAAATTCCATTTATCTTGAAGTTGGTTAAGATGGATACCCAGTCTTTTATCTAACAGACCTCTTGGTACATTGCAAATTCCATGAACTGATGGACACCCTGGAACTTGAATATAATTGTAAGCTTCTTCACCCCCTCAGCTTTCATGTTTAGCTACTCTCTTGTATTAATTCATTCATTCTTTGTCAACTGCACTAGTCTAACTAGGGTTTGATATACTTTTCATGGGAGACATGAGGTGGTATTTATACTACTACTAGGGGAAAGTTGACCAGGGCATCAGGGAATTTCTTCTACTCATTAATGTATAGGGACTCTACTGATGGTGGTCCATTCAACTTCCTGTTTCCATTCCAGGCATGTAGGTGGCTCAGAGAAACAGGAGGAAGTATGGTGAGTGCAAGTGACCAAAATCTAAGTATGGAGAAGGAGAAAATGAGCATGGAGATGGCCAAGCCTTTACATGAAAGGCAGATAAATGAAACAGAAGCAATGGAGAATTTGTTGATACCGGAGGAGAATGCAGCATTAAATAAAATCAGTGGAGCAGTTCCTAAATCAGAAGTCTTATTCAGGAAAAGCTTTTTGAGGGAGAACAAGATAGTCAGCAGGAATGTATTTTTACATTTCCTTCAATCTGGAGGGTTCTGGGATGTTTATTTAAAAGAAACAATCAACCAAAGTGAACCAGAGAGCAAACTGGTGGCAACATGGGGCAAAATAATGGAGAAAATGTAAAAAGAAGAGGTTGTAGAACATACAACAAAAAGGAAATCATATGCACAGACAGTAAAAGTGGGAGAAAGAAGACATGAAGACATGAAGAGATGAAGGAAATGAAGAAGAAATATGTATTAAGAATAAGCAGTAAGAAAGTAATAGGACTTGGCAGTAATTGCACCACTAAGTATATTACCCAAGGATGTAAGCGCTTGTATTATTATCAACAAAGAAACATGCTGCAATATATTTTTTGCATCAGGACAGTATATGGAGAAACAAAAATGATGATATAATTTAGAATGGAAGATGAAAAAGATGAACTGAAAGCACATTTAAAAACAATATGCAAAAATGTGATGAGCACAGCAAAAATATATGATAAAAGAGGTTTATGGAATGGGGGTTGGGAATGTGGGATTATTTTGAAAATGCAATGTAATAATGTTGTGCATATTCCTAGTGTGATTAATGTGAATGGTGATAGAGGATTTGTTAAATACAGAGGGTAACCTAAAACATGCTTTTTTTGTGGAAAAGATAATCACTTGATTAGTGAATATGATAAATAAAAATGTTTTATTTGTTGTAAAGGAGAGCATGAATCAAAAAAATGTGATATGAAATATAAAAAATGTAGAGACACTGGACATAAATGGGTAGACTGTGAAGAAAATGTAGAAAATGCAGAAAAAGAAGGTATACAGGATTCAGTACATATTAAATATAGAAAAGGAATAAGAAAAACAGGTACAAAACAAATAATTATAATACAGGCAAAACATAAGAAAAGAGAAGGAGAAGAAGAGATGCTTCGTGTGAGTGAGGAAGAATACATAAATTGGCAAGCAGTGAGAGGAAAGAACAATTCCACAGGGAAAAGGGTAAAACAGAGGAAAAGAACATTTAAAAATCTAACTGTGAAAGAGAGTAAAAAAGGTAAAGGATGAAACATGAACAACATCAGTATAATTTAAAAGCTGAATATTTTAGCTTTAAATGTGAATAGTATGAAGATTATCAGAAGAAGAATATGTATTTTAGAATGGTGTGATTTAATGGACATGCATATTATCATATTAGAGGATACAAGGATTATAACTGAAGAAGGACTATTACAAACTGAAGTTCTATGGGATGGAATGATTATTTGGAATATGGAAAAAGACACATGTTCAGTTATAGGTACATTATGTAAACAAAATTTCAAAATCTTAGACTTTACAATAGTTGAATTAGGAAGAATAACAATATTAGACTTAAAATGGGAAACAGACTTTTATAGAATTATTGTATTATATGCATATGTTACAAAGAAAGAAAGTGGAATAATGCTTTAAAAATCTAAATTATGTAGGTGTTAATATGGACATAATATTGTTGGGAGATTTTAATTGCAATTTAAGAATAAGAAAGAAAAAGAACAATGTTATTAAAATGATACATGAAATAATAAAAAGTGGAAAATTATACATATAGGATAACAAACATTGGACTTATAAAAGAGGAGAATCTATTAATGGAAATTGACTATTTCTTAGTATTAGATAGCTGAAAAATATTGCAAAAAGAGATAGAATTGTTTTTCAGATAATATAGCTATATGGAAAGAGGCATATGAGAAAGATGGATGCATACAAATAGGCAAATGTGTTAAAAGGCTTAATGAAAAATAGTTTAAAAAGAAATAGATAAATTATGGGAAGATCATACAAGTATGAGAATATTTTATGAAAATTGGACAAGTTGATGGATAAAAGAAAAAATTGCCAAAAGAAGACAACCCACCATTGCGTCTCTGTAGAAAAATATAGGTAATCCAAGAAAAAAAGAGACGGAGACAGCTTTGGAATCCAGAACAGGCCTTTACTTGGTGCAAACACAAGCGCTTTCACAATTAAGCTTCTTCAGGTGTATACAAGCACTAAAAATACCACACCTTTATACTCATGTTACATCACCCAATTGATAGTCATGTGACTGGTCCCATCTATCATAATATATTTTATTTCATTCATAATAACTGAAACATAAATAAAAAATATATAAGTATATAAAATATATATATATAAATAAAAAACATCAAAAAATATATATATATTGTGTTATTAAAATATTATAAAACAAGTATACTGTGCTGTGGACAGCAGGAGATTAATATATTACCTACGAAGTGGTCTCATCTTTAATTTAGGTTTCAGGGGGATACACTCATTCAGGCCATGCCCTTCTGTGGCTCTAAGCTTTGTGATCCATATTGCTTCCAGATTCTCTGTCTTATTACATATATCCCCTCGTCTCATACTCTCATGTAACAAAGCTATAACTCTAAATTTGAAAATGTGAGTGCTATCAAGTTCCATTACATGTTTGGCTAATGCATTGTTCTTATTCCCTTTCCTAATGTTATAGGTATGTTCCCTAATCCGATCTTTAAGATGTCTATCTGTCTTCCCCACATAAAATTTTCTGCAGATCCTACAGTCTGCCAAGTAAACCACATGTTGACTGGTGCAGTTGGCTCCTGTATTAAAATAAAAGTCCTGTTTCAAATCTGGATGATAGAAACAAGGACTTTCATCTATATACGTGCACCAACTACAGCTACCACAGGGTCTGGTGCTCCCATTACTAATATCTGTGTGTCTATCTTTGGGGTAGCATAACCTCCTCTTTAGGGATCTATCATTCCTGTAACTAAATTTAGGGACATTGTCAACCAAACTGGCTATATCTTTGTCTGTTAGTAAAATCTGCCAGTTCTTCTTCACTATATCAGTGTACCTATTTATATCAGTGGAATATTTCAAAGATAGTCTGGTTTTACTATTGTCGAGGGCTGTCTGTCTCTTACCTATAGATCTAGTTTTACGTGAAAAATATGGTTTGGCTTGATCATCTCTCATGGCCATAACCCGAGGTATATGTGCCTGTATGCTATTGTCACTATACCCCCTGTCACCTAAAAATGTCTTAACCCTATCCAGTTCCACATTAAAGTCATCATCCCTCACATTCAATCGTGAGGCTCTCATGGCCTGGTTGGTAATCACATTTTTAAATATATGGGGTGGATGTGCACTACTCCTGTGTAATAGATGATTAACATGACAATCTTTCCTGTGCTGTCTTGTAAATATTACATCATTGTTGCCTTTTACAATCTCTACATCTAAAAAATCCATATTAAATCTTGACATCCTGTGTGTAAAATTTAAATAATGTGTACTATTGTTGATGAAACTGACAAAACTAGCTAACTGCAACTCATCTCCTGCCCATAAAATAAAAACATCGTCCACAAATCTCCGATAAAAGGTGATCAAGTGGGCAAATGGGCCATTAAACACAAACTCATCTTCCCATACTGCCATGACCGCATTGGCGTAGCTATTGACACAAGAAGTGCCCATAGCTACGCCATTGCACTGTCTGTAGAATTGATCAATAAATAGAAACAAATTATGTTCCAAGACCAATTCAAGTAATCGTAAGACCAGACTCACTAAATCAGGGCTATATCTAGCTGATGTTTCCATAAAACACTTAGTAGCTATGATACCCAACATATTGGGGATCACAGTAAATAAAGAAACTACATCCAGTGTAACAAAAGTTACATTGGAATCATGAAGTTCTAAAAACTCATACAAATCACTCAAAAAATGCTCTGTGTCTCTAAGAACATGTTCATTTATGTCTAAAATAGGTCTGAGGTGCTTCTCAATGAAAATAGAGATTGGTTCTGTACACCAACCTCTACCTGAGACAACAGGTCTCATAGGAGGGTCAATAACAGATTTGTGTACTTTATGGAGGCCTTGCAAAATAGGTACAACTGGATGACTGACCATAAAGTAATTAAAAAGTTTCACATCAATTAAGTCACCATCAAGTAAACCATGTAAAACATTCCATACATCATTAATATGACAGGAAATTTGTTCAGTGTCTAGCTTCTCATAAAACAAGTCATTCATCAAACTTATTGCATACTGGACACATATCTCTCTCTGTCCAGGATGACAATCAAGCCTCCCTTGTCAGCTGGTCTGATTATAATTTCTGTATTTCTCTCTAGTTCAGTCAAAGCATTTCTCTCAGAGATGGTCATGTTATGTTTCGTATTTCTATAAACATGTGTTGCATTCATTTCATAGATGTCACGTATACATATTTTTTCAAAAGCAGTAATCAAAGTATTTGCATTAGGTATAAATGTACTTGGTTTAGAAAACACATTGCATGTACCTTCAACAACTGCATTATCTTTGTACAACATTTTTAAATTCAAAGCTCTAGCAAACATTTTAATATCAAAAATGACCTCAGTATGATTAGAACAACTCGTAGGTATGAAGGAAAGCCCCTTACCTAGAACAGACAGATGAAAATCATTCAAAACAAACGTTGACAAATTCAAAACTAGTCCCTCTTGCTGTTCATGAAGGCTTTCTTGATGCTCATTTGGTTCCCTGGGATGTGCTCCCATTTCCTTTTTCCCCTCGTCACACTTCTCCCTCTCGAATGCTCTCGAGTCGTGTAATGGTCTGGTCTGACTGGAAGTGGGAAGTCTATATTGTGTCGATGAAAAAAATCCTCGTTTATGGAGCCCGACTGCGCCCCTTGCCCATCTCGATGTATTTGCGCTGTGGTCACAAAAGTCTTCTTTCTAGCACCGTGCTCCATGGATTGAACAGCACAAGCATTCAAATTCACTTTCTGTATGTTGTTAGTATTATCTGCATTATTCGTGGCTTCCGCATGAACTTGACGCAAAGATGGTGGTGTAGCTACATCCGCTGATCCTGTGGTGTTCACAGGAACTTCTTCCCCTGGTGTATGCTCATCTCTGGGCCAGGTGAAGATTTGACCTTTGCGAAAATCGTTCCAATCTCTGACGATTTTCGCTATTTTCCCTTTCTGTAACTTCATTTCATACAAAGAAAGAGAATTTAATATGTCCTCTAAGTGTTCATCAACAACTGTGATCGTGAATTCTTTACAAATCCTCTTATACATGTCCTCTATCTTCTCAATAGATGCAGTCATTTCACGTTAACTGCTGCAACTAATAAGCGCAAATAGCTGAAACTGGACTGCAGATTAATCTTCTGCCATTCTTTCAATAACACAGTGTCACCATTGTGAAATGAAGGCATTTTAAGCACTCGCAGTCCACGAGGTATGATTTGTTCATTAAGACATACCTCTAGGTGGTATTTCTGGAACTGACTGCGCTTGAGTTTAAATAATTCTTTCTCTACAGCAAACAGCTGTGTTTTTAACGAAATAACATCATAAGATATGCTGCTCATACTATCTGCTGTTGTATCAGTACAATTGACTAGTGGATTTTCAGTTCTGGTAACACTAGTTAAATAACTGTTCAGTTTCTTGTTGTTAACTTCATTCTGAGATGTGAGGACAGGAATAGCAGTATCAAGAGAAACAATTTCTTCAGCCATCTCAGTGGGTTCTTTGGCAAAAAACCACAGTAATCTCAGTGGGTTCTTCGGCAAAAAACCACAGTAAAATAATAAAAGAAAAAATTGCCAAAAGAAGACAACCCACCACTGCGTCTCTGTAGAAAAATAAACACAAAAACACAAGCGCTTTCACAATTAAGCTTCTTCAGGTGTATACCTATATTTTTCTACAGAGACGCAGTGGTGGGTTGTCTTCTTTTGACGAAGAACCCACTGAGATGGCTGAAGAAATTGTGCCAATAGCTACACCAATGCGGTCATGGCAGTATGAGAAGATGAGTTTGTGTTTAAGGGCCCATTTGCCCACTTGATCACCTTTTATCGGAGATTTGTGGACGATGTTTTTATTTTATGGGCAGGAGATGAGTTGCAGTTAGCTAGTTTTGTCAGTTTCATCAACAATAGTACACATTATTTAAATTTTACACACAGGATGTCAAGATTTAATATGGATTTTTTAGATGTAGAGATTGTAAAAGGCAACAATGATGTAATATTTACAAGACAGCACAGGAAAGATTGTCATGTTAATCATCTATTACACAGGAGTAGTGCACATCCACCCCATATATTTAAAAATGTGATTACCAACCAGGCCATGAGAGCCTCACGATTGAATGTGAGGGATGATGACTTTAATGTGGAACTGGATAAGGTTAAGACATTTTTAGGTGACAGGGGGTATAGTGACAATAGCATACAGGCACATATACCTCGGGTTATGGCCATGAGAGATGATCAAGCCAAACCATATTTTTCACGTAGAACTATATCTGTAGGTAAGAGACTGACAGCCCTCGACAATAGTAAAACCAGACTATCTTTGAAATATTCCACTGATATAAATAGGTACACTGATATAGTGAAGAAGAACTGGCAGATTTTACTAACAGACAAAGATATAGCCAGTTCGGTTGACAATGTCCCTAAATTTAGTTACAGGAATGATAGATCCCTAAAGAGGAGGTTATGCTACCCCAAAGATAGACACACAGATATTAGTAATGGGAGCACCAGACCCTGTGGTAGCTGTAGTTGGTGCATGTATATAGATGAAAGTCCTTGTTTCTATCATCCAGATTTGAAACAGGACTTTTATTTTAATACAGGAGCCAACTGCATAAGTCAACATGTGGTTTACTTGGCAGACTGAAGGATCTGCAGAAAATTTTATGTGGGGAAGACAGATAGACATCTTAAAGATCGGATTAGGGAACATACCTATAACATTAGGAAAGGGAATAAGAACAATGCATTAGCCAAACATGTGATGGAATTTGATAGCACTCACATTTTCAAATTTAGAGTTATAGCTTTGTTACATGAGAGTATGAGACGAGGGGATATACGTAATAAGACAGAGAATCTGGAAGCAATATGGATCACAAAGCTTAGAGCCACAGAAGGGCATGGCCTGAATGAGTGTATCCCCTTGAAACCTAAATTAAAGATGAGACCACTTCGTAGGTAATATATTTATCTCCTGCTGTCCACAACACAGTATACTTGTTTTATAATATTTTAATAACACAATATATATATATTTTTGATGTTTTTTATTTATATATATATTTTTTATATACTTATATATTTTTATATATGTTTCAGTTATTATGAATGAAATAAAATATATTATGATAGATGGGACCAGTCACATGACTATCAATTGGGTGATGTAACATGAGTATAAAGGTATGGTATTTTTAGTGCTTGTATACACCTGAAGAAGCTTAATTGTGAAAGTGCTTGTGTTTGCAACAAGTAAAGGCCTGTTCTGGATTCCAAAGCTGTCTCCGTCTCTTTTTTTCTTGGATTACCTAAGTTGATGGATAAGTTTTAAAGAAAAATACAAAAAGTGCTTTTTGCAATGACAAGATGAAAAGAGAATAGAGAAATTATGATATAAACAATTAAGTCAAGAAGTGTTTAAGGAAATAATAAGATATAACATGATCTCCTTTGAGAAAGAAAAAAATATCTATCTATTTATATATATATATATATATATATATATATATATATATATATATATATATATATATATATATGTATATATAATAGATATTTTATAGATATACAAACCAAGAAAACCTTAAAAGACTATTATATAAATAAAGATATTGAATACAAGGAATTAACAAAGAAGTAGCACCTTACTTGAATAAATTAGTAAAAGATAAAATAATAATAAGAATTAAAGAATAATGAAGAACAAAATAGAATAATACAGGACAGAATATTTTAGGTGACTAAAAAGCATATAGAACAGAATTTTCTAAAAAATGAAATGAAAATAAAACAGAAATGGATAATCAAAATCTATGTGAAGTAGATAATGAGAATCTAGAAAAAATATAAATGTGAAAGGTCGAAATGAAACATTAAAAGTTATTAATATGGATACAACTATTGGACTGTATGGTATTGAACATCATATGTAAAATGATATGGAAAATTGGCATACATCCCTTTTGTGGAAATACTAAATGAATGCTTAAGGAAATGAATAGTAAATAGAAATCATGAGATGTATATGGCAAATTGGAGATAAAGATGGACTGGAGAACAATAGTATTGAATAATCCAGTTTACAAGATATTTGTGAGAATAATAACTAAAAGTCTAACAAATAAAGTTGATAAGTTGGCTGAGCAAACATTCTTTGGTAGAAAAGAGAAAGGAAGTCAAGAATTACTATGGATGACAAAATAAGTAATAGACAATATTGTAAATAAAAGGTAGAAGCAAAAATTATGGTAGGACAGCTAAGTAAGGGGTTTGATAAAATACAGTATGAAACATTATGGGATATACTAGGGGCTACAATATAAGTGATATAATAGTTAAAGTAATTAAGTCTGTATATGAAAAAAGTAAAATAAGAATAATTTTAAATGGATTGCTAAGTGATGAAATCAAAATAGGATGTGGAATAAAACAAGGATGCCCAGCAAGCAGTATCATATTTGCTTTAGTTATGAATGTAATTGTTAATAAAATCAATAGAACAATAAATACAGCAGAATATATGATAATGAATGAAATACAATTAACAATAATACTTAGATATCTAGATGATATAGTATTAATCACTAAAAATAATGATGGGATTGACAAAACAATTAAAACATTAATGAAAGAGTTAAAGACAATTGGCTTGTGTATACCTAAGGATAAAAGGAAAGGTTTTGGATTCATGGGAAATATAGAAGATATACAGTTTAATACAGAATCTATAGATATAGTAGGAATATTATTTGGGAAAACTGAATATATTAAAAAGCAATGGGAGAAAATTATTCAGGAAAAAAGACACATATGCATATTTTGAAAGTCATATAAGCTAGCATACAAGAAAATGTATATTTTATAAATTGTATATTACTAGACAAGTTAACATATGTAGCAATCCATATATGATACAGAATAATTATGAAAAAGAAATGTCTGCAATATTTTCATTCATATGGGGATCTAGACTGAATCCAGTGAAAAGGGGAAGTTTGTATGTAAAAGGAAGCAGAAGGAGGAGGATTGGAGTTAATAAACCCAGTTTTTCATACAGCTTTAATAAACCTATACAAAGGATGAATGCATTGTAAAAAAAGAATACACATTTGACAGAATACATTTTGTATGTTATATATAAATGTTTTGGAGAAAAAATGGAAGTAAGGAAAATAATGAAAAATTGTATGAAAGAAGATATAAAGGAATATCAAAATAAAATATTCTTGTGGATGTTAAAAGTGAATATAGTTGAAAAAATAGGAAAGAATGGTATTTAAGCATTATGCAAAACATTACTTTCTCTTTCCTTTGAAACATTTAAAGATGAAAAAGAAGAAAGCTATTACAATGAGATTCATGTAGTACAAACATATATGAATGTAAAGATTTCCTGTGGAGATAATCAACAGGTAAAGGGTAATGTGCCCTGTAAAAGAAAACAAGAAAGAATATGCATTTATTGTGGAGAACCTGAAACAGAAGAGCATGTTTTTTTTTCTTAATGTGCTAGAGTAAAGAAGTTATGGGAAGAAACATGTAAAAATAAAATGAAGTAGAACTTATAAGCATGGATATGTTGGAATATGGGCATTATGATAAGATAAGACAAAAAAGTGAAGAAAATTGATAAAATAATATTTTATATTTACAGGCATTAAAGATGGAGAGATTTAATGAAGTTAAATTTAATGGAAATGGATATTAGCAGAAAGTCTAAAGAAAATACATCATTGGCTTTGGAAAAAAAGAGTGGGGGGAGTGCTTAATAACCTAAAATTGTCTTATATTATATAAAGGTGTAAATAATGGTAAATAATGTGTATAAGTAATGTTTTTCAGTAAATAACCCCTACTGTTATTGTTGTGAGTGGAACCCATTTTGCAGGAGCACTTCTTGCTTCCATTCCAGATGCAGAGAAGAACCAGTGAACCAGGGATTAAGATGGAGAGAGATGGAGATGATGTAGTGGTAAGAGAAATGAAGGAGAAAGCAAATATTGAGAGCAGAGAATATGTGCAGGATTCTGAGGAGAATTTTTAAAAAAACAAACTGTTTGATGGAGATGAGTGAGCAAATGATGGATGTATAATTACAACCCTCCATTTTGGAATATTGTGGGATGATATACTTAAAGAAATGGTGATGCAGAGTGAAAGAGAAAATGGAGGAGATATTTTCTGGGGGGACAATACAGAGAAAATAAAAAAGGAGGCTGCAGAGATAATGCTAAAGAATAGTGGTTAGAAGGAAAGGAAAACACATGCGGAGAAAGTAAAAGAAGGTAAAAGAGAAGTAGAAGGAAAGAAGGCAAAATAAAATGAAAAATGGAAGTAATTGGTAAGGATTCAAAGTAAAGAAGACAAAGAAATTGGCAGGTATGGAGTGTGGTACAATTTAATAGCTACTTTGGGTATAAAAGCATATGAGGGAAGAATATTTATTCTTATTGACAAAAAGGTATTTTGTGACATTATATTTGAGACTGTTTTTTCAATGGCAATTTTTCTTAGGGAATATGAAACAAGAAAGCCTGTAACCCATGGGATCTTTGTGTGATAAATGCACTAAACAGGGAAACAAAAAGAAAATGTATGCAGCATTTCTAACAGAAGTGGAAAGAAAGATGTTAAAAGGACATTTGAAAACTTTATGTAAAGTACTGGACATTATAAACGTTTATGATAAAAGAGGTTTATGGACTGGTGGATGGGATTGTAATATTGTGTTAAAAATAAAAAGAGAAAACAAATGCACATATACTATGCATGATAAATGTAGAGGTAATAGGGGGTGTTGTAAAATACTGGTGAAAACCTGAAACATTTTTTTTTCTTGTGGAAAAGAAGGACATTTGAAAATTAACTGCAATAAAGGAAAATGGTATATTTGTGGGGAATAGGACAAGATACAAAAGTGTCAAGTTAAATGTTATATACGTACCAGATTTAGACAATTATGGATGGATTGCAAAAATGAAAATAAGAGTAAAGAAGAAGAAAGAGAAGAAAATGAACAAACAGAAAACATTTTAGAAATAGTATAAATAGAAGAAAATAGACAAGAAAAAATTAAAGAGGACAGAGAAGACGGTTCTGAAATAAGTGATAAAAAAAACATAAATTGGGAGATAGCAAAAGAAAAATAATGATTGGTAAAAGTGGAAAAGATAAAAAAAGAAAATTTAAAGGGATAAGTGCAAAAGAAAAAAGAAAAGAAATGGATGAAAAGAATATGCATAGCTAATGGTTTTGGGTTGGTATGATAGATAAAGTGTTTCACTTACAGACACAAGTTACAGTGTTTGATTCTAACCATTAGGAAAGAAGTTGGCTAGGCTTCAAATGGCATGTTAAGAAAGCTAACCTAATAATTAGCTATGCAACCATCAATATCAGAGAAATGAAAATGTTAGAGTGCTTTCTGTAAATGCAAATTTTATTATAAATATAACAAGAATAGGGATTTTGGTAATGTAATACATGTGATGTAGATGTAATTATATTAGCAGACACAAGAATATTAACAAATGAAGAAAGATTACAAACAGACAAACTAAGAGGAGGAAGAATGTCTGGAATTCGGGAAATGAGATATATTCTGGAATAGCCAGATTCTGGAAAATACAGTAAATATATTATATACAACTTTAGAAAAATGGGAAGATTAGCCATTTTAGATTTAAAATAGAACAAGTGTGTAGAATTATAACATTATATATTTATACGAATTATAAAGAAAGGGAAATCTTATTTCATCCACTTTTAGACTATGCAGTGATAAATATGAATACTATAATAACACAGAACATTAATTTTGATGCAAGAGGCAAGCACATAAAGAAATGAAATTATATAACAGAAATGTTAGACAGTATAAGATGTGGTAACTTAAAACTTTGGGTCAAAAATGTATGGAGTTACAAAAGGGGTATATGTAGAACTGAAGTAGATTATTTTATAGTTTCAGAAGGTTAAGCTATAGGAGAAGGGGAAGTAGTTGAAACAGGATTTTATGATCATCTTCCAATATGACTAGAGATAAAGGAAAACAAGGAATACATAAAAATAGGCAAAGGAATAAAATGGGTAAATGAGAAGGAAATGGGATGAAGAAGTAAAGAGATTAGTAATACAGGTATGGAAAGGTCATATTACTGTGAAAACATTTTATAAAAAATGGTCTGAATGGTGGATGATATGCAAGGAAATATATATATATATATATATATATATATATATATATATATATATATATATGTGTGTGTGTGTGTGTGTGTGTGTGTGTGTACACACATATACTGTACATAGATGCATACATACACATTTCTTGGTGTTGAGGATAAATCCATGATGGCTACGCTGCATTTATTTTGTCCAGTCCTTGCTGGAAAAATGTGAGTATCAGAATGGGATTTGATAACCATCCTAGGTTAGAAAGCTTCAGCTAACATGGTTAGCCATAGTAAACTGTTGATATTCACTTTTTATGTCACTTAAATATATAATATAAAGGAAATGACCCATGGTAGAGCCATATGGGAAATCACTGGTAAAAATGTCCATTCTAAAGCAAATGCCTACATTACCAATCAAGCAAACTATGCATGGGTTAATGTTGAGTTGTGAGAGTTCATGAATAATCCAAGCATAGGGAGATAGTGTCAAAGGCCTTTGCAAGATCCAGATAAGTACAGCAGACTATATGCTCCATATTCATGGCCTCAGTAACAATTTCCAAGAATTCCATCAAGCTGAGCAGTTATGGTCTTTTTACAAAACCAAAGTGGCATGCATCCAGGATTATAAGGCCACATATATAATTATTTATTAATTCAACTGTAATACATTCCATATTTTTGCAGATAGTACAAGTGATAACAGTAGGACTGTAATTCCCAGGGTCAGTAGAGGGACCAACTTTATGCAAGAGAACTAAAACTGACATTGCCCACTGTTTGTTGACATAACCAGAGGAAAGACTCAGGTTGAAGAGTTGATGGAATGGTTTCGCTAAGTGAGACTTTACATCTTTTAGTATGCATCCACTAATAATGTAATGATCCCTGAAAGTAGTAAATGTAATTTTTAAATACATCAAAAGATCTTTATGCTAATTGATCTTGATAGGAGGGTATGAGGAAGGGAATGAGAAAAGGGAGCATGGGTAAAGTGCAGCTGGAAGAGAATGTATCCACAATAAATTTATCAATCTCCTTGGGTTCAAGGAAAAATGTACCACTGGATATAAGTTCAGCTCAGAATTAAGTCTCCTAGTATAGCTGCAGAATGCCTTATCAGTGTCTTTGAATTAATTGAAATCCTAAGATCATATCTAGCCTTACATTTCCAAATGGTAAGTTGAAGACACGTACCAGTTTTAAATTGCTTTTATAATGATGAAGTAGATATCCTTTAGGAGTATTCAGGAGGTTTTTCATTGTATTATGCAATATGTTGATGTGGTAGCATCACCACAGGTTTAGCTCTGAACTTGTCATAATGCTTATGTCAGACTGGTATGGATGCCTCAATGCATCTATCCAAGAGGGAGAAAAATTCAAAGAGTAGATGGCAGCCTCATGGTTTACTCGTGAGCTATACCATTTGTATTTGTCAGTATGGTTAGTAAAAAAACAAATATTGGTTTTAGAGGACTCCCTAAATGTATGGTAGTTATAAGGACCAACAAGTACATTTTTATAGAGAAGATTCACTATAATGTAATGAGATTTAAATATGATACAGCATCACAAGTAACATGATTACAAACTATTAAGAAATAGAATTATGTTCTAAAATGCAACTGTCTTATATTACTCTTTTCATTTTTAACTCTGTGTACTGAATGAAAGAGAATTATGAACTGTGTCTTTAGAATCTACTGTAGTTGTCAATAAAGTACAATGATTCAATATATACATGTTGGCAGAAGGTTTGCTATCAAAGTGTTATGGAAGAAGAATACATGTATCATGCCATTAACCTAGAATTTTGTGGTGTGTACTTATTATTTTTCAACATTGAATTGTGCTTAATTGTGAAAAGATAAGCTTTGGACTGAAGCCAGCACACATATCACCAAATTCAGTTTTAGCCACAACATCCTCCAACTCCATAATTTTTTATCAACTGCAATCACTTCACTGACTGGCTAAAATGCATTTCTATTCTTACTTCACAGTAAGTCAATCAGTCATTTTTTCTTGCATTTTGCCTTTCAACCTCAAGGTCCCTCAGAATATAAACAAGATCAGGCATACCAAAAGAATAAACAGAAAAGACAAACAGCAAGAATTAAAAATAGATTGCATTGTGTTAACAGTATTATCATCCAGAAACATATAGGCCTGCCCTTTGCAAAACCATAAGTTTTTAGCCAAATGGCTCTATAATACTGAAATTCTTGAAATGCCAGTTTGTGTCCTTCTCCTTGATAGAACATTTATTCAGCTTATAAACAATATGGACACCTGTCTGACTCATCCCATCTAAAAAAATCCCAAACAATTCACTTTTATCCCCCTTTAATTTGTATGCTTAATGAGGAAATATATTACTGCGAAACATTATTATTTCCTTCAAATGAAACTCAACTAGCAAAAGAGATCCTCTTTGTCGAGTCAATATTATTAACACTTCTCAATTGCAGGCATCAGCTGATCCTTCTTCCATCAATTTATCTTTTACTGACCTTAAGACTGAATGATTGCTATTGTAGCTGGTGCTTTTTACTGACTATGCTATACTGACTGCTATCTTCTGTACTTCTACAGTTATACCGATGACATGCTCTGTCTATTGTTATATGACAAACTCCTATTTTATATTGCCAGTGGTTGCTCCTAATTAAGTCCCTGAAGGTGCCAGCCTCAAAACTTCTCTTCCATATCCATTATGTCTGAGAGTGCAGTTTGCAGTGGGCACCTACGTGTTCAATGATGGAGGATGCTGTCAAGCATTTACAGAACATAACATCCATTTCCCTTCTTGAGAACATGGACCAGGTAAATATGTCATATAGGCAAGCATAGGTTCATAGATAGGTACTAGGCTATCAGCCCGACGGCCTACGTAAGCCTAGTCAACAAGGTTCCCTGGCTTATGGCACCCAAGAAAGTTATTTTCCTGTGCCACTGTCGAGCAGAGACATATTTCCCATCCACTCATCAAGATTTTTCTTGAAGAGTGCTAATGAAGAACTTTGCTTGACATAGATGGGTAGCCTGTTCCAGAGTATGGGAAGTCTCTGAGACAGGAATCTATCCCTCCAGCATGTCCTGTTTTGCTCAACTACTGACTCAGCTGATGTTATCTCTAAATCCCAAGTGAACAAAACAGAAAGACAAATATTTGGGTTTAAATGCAGAAGCTATTTGATGTCATTGTCAGCAGGTTTGCAGTATTGTGCCCTCTTCATTGCTGATTGAATATTATCTTTCCACTCAACCCTTCCTTCTTATTGAAGCAGCCATGAATATTGTGAACACTTTAATGTCTGACTGGGTGATTAGGCAGGAGGGTTTTAATAGTGGTGGACATCTGTTTGCACCCAGCAATGCAACTGAAAAAGATCACTCATGTTTTCTATTATTTATATCAGACTGGGTTTGATGACATTTTTATATAAGATTGGGTTAGACAACATTTAGTTTTACTGGGGGATTTTAATTGCCATACAGGAGACATGGACTCTTCAGCTCCACAACATCCAATGCTAACTTTAGTTGCTATGTTTCTAAAGTTCTGGAAAGGAGACTTGGAACTTGCTGATTTGAGATTATACACTCATCCTGTGAAGCCCCACTTTACCCATTACTCCTTGAGGCATAACACTTTTAGTCATATTGCTAGGATTTACACTGAGGATGAACTTTTAGATTTGAGGCCAAAGTATGACATTTTTTCCTATCCCTATTCTGCTCATTATGCAGTCTTATTTCAGTTCACTATTACTGCACCTCCAATTCTTAAAGCTTGGTGACTTTATCCTTACTACACCTAACCACATAATTAAATGGAATCATCCAGGAATTCTTTCAAGCTCACTCAATTTGGGTATATCAGCCTTATTTTTTGTGGGACACATATAAAGGTTTTCTATTTGCAAAACTGTGGGTCTGAGCAAGTAATCTCTGGCAATCATGAAATAAAACCCTGGACCTATTACAAAGTAGATATAAAGAGCTAATCTCATCCACTCCCAGGCATTCTGTCCAAATGTTGAATATCCATCTCTCACAGTTAAAGTAAGAGTTTCAAGCAACTCTGGATAGGAAGATTAAGACACACAACAAGCTCTGGTTGCAATAACACAATTTCTTCACAGCTGTTCTCTAAGCTGGCCTGTAAGCACAAAACCAGGTAAAAACAACCACTCCAAACTCTTTCCTTTGATGCCTCCAATATGGACCTACATATGACCAGTGCAGATACTTTAGAAGTGCTTCATCAATTTTGTCAATGTATTTTATAGAAGACCTAGAAGATTGTAAAGATTTACCCCTCATTTCCTCTCTTGCACAGCTAACTGAAGACCAGCAGAAGACCATTTTGTTGCCAGTATCCAAAATGGAACTTATTTCAGCTGATAAGTGCAGGATATCAAATAACAAGCCAGGTCCAGATGGCTTGCTTGCAGAAATATATAAAGTCCTACAACCTCGAGCTCTGAACCTGTTTTGAAATGTGATCCTTTCTGCTTCATGCAGTGCATTAGTTCTCCCTCATGGATGTATTTCATGACAATGCCTGACTGAAACCCAGGAAATATCCATCATTGCCAGCGAGATACAGACCAATATTCCACGTAAATGTTGATAGCAAGATGTTTAAAGGCATTTTCAATGAGAGGCTAGCATCTATTTTAACACGTTTAATATATATAGATCAAGCTGGGCTTGTGAAGGGTAAGTTTGCCTGACAAGGCAAAACCGGTCAGGGATGGGATGAAATCATGGGCAGCTGTCCAACTATCAGGGTTTGCTTTGAAGGAAGTAAGGGCGGTGCCACTTTGTTTTATATTTAACACAGTGTCATTCCAGACACAGGAATAGTGCTGAGTAATAAATCTGTCTCTGTAGTATGTTTTATTCATTTGTTGGTGGAGATTCAAGTTTAGTTAGTTTGAATCTGTAGCTTGAGTGTTAGTTTCTAAGTGTCTTGCAACATTTTAAGAGTGTATAATTAGTGTTTAATTTAGCACCATAAGTTAATTATCCATCCAGTAAGTCATAAGTTTCTTAGTACAGATAAAATTGACAGTCGTACACATAAGATGCACATTCTTAAAATATCCAGCAGCTAAAGAAAGAGAGGTACTGTAAGTGAAAAAAACAATTACAGTGTAAGAATGATACAAGTCACGTGGTAGTGTCCTGAGATAAAATGAGTAAAATTTCCCTGGTAGTGTTCTTAATGTCATTTGAAAGCTTGTTCAGATATTACCAGCATCATTACACAATAATGTGTAACAAATGCATTATGAATAGATCATTTTATTAAGTTTCCTCCAGAGGATCTATGATTTCTTTTAGATGTGTACCATTCTGGTTTTTCTATAGTAATGAATGTCATTGGTGGAGAAACTGAAAAATGAAAATAACTTGAACGGAGTTCATACTTGAATGATAGCCTGCTGAGATTCATTAATAAGTTATGGTGATGGGTCTTGGTAGTTGAGTGTCAATAAATGTAAAAGTTCTGTGATAATTATTTTGCTAGCACATACACTGATGAATGCATGATGTACAAGTCAAACTTGTTAAGCAACACACCCACAGAAATTCCAGGAGTCTTCCACCCTTCTGCACCACACTAGTAATGGGTGCCAACCGTACCTCTCAACCTCAGAGCCAAAAATAATGGGGGAATAAAGGCCCAAAAATAAGTACAGATTTTACATATTGCTCTTATAAACTTAGAAAGTTGGTAGACTAACTTGTTTTGCATTAAAAAACATTTTTGGAAGGACAACGTTTGCCATTATTTAGTGACTTCAGTCCTCAGTGATATGACAGAAAACCACAAATTTTATGAGGAATGGATGCAAAATATGAGCTAAAATATTATGTTAAAATCTAAATAGTTGAGAGGCATATTGCCAACCCTAATGCTTCCCCTTCCCCCAACCGAATTCTACACCTTAATGTCATTGAAACCTTCCTGTGACACTGCCACTATTCAAAAAAAATTGAGGCTAGTGTTACAGGGGGGTTTAGTTTTAAAATTGGGAGAGGAAATAGTTTTCCTCTCTTGATATTATTGTTTTCATTTTTTTCCCGCTATTGTGTATGATCGGATTTATTTTGTTGGTGTTTTGCATTTGACATTAGGGCATTAGGGTGGTTCAGTCAGACACAATTGATCCATGCATATATGCAATTTCAAATATATTTATTAATTCCATGGTTGCAGAACTTAAGGAAAAAGAGAAAAACCCTAAAAAGCATGAAACAATGGCCTACTATATAATGTAAAACAATTCCAGGAACTGCATTTTCATGGAGTTGAGATCAGGAAAATGTGATTTATGGAATTACATGTCATTGAAAGGTAATATTCACATTGTCTGCTTTTTCCATTGTATTTAAGTTCTTCATAGTTAGGCCAGTTTATATAAATATTTCATCATCTATCAGAAAAACACGTATGTCGTAATCCAGTACAAATCACCAGATTTGATACATTTTTTTAGCAATGGATGCAACTTGTTTCTCCAGTTTATCTATGTGCTGGTATGCAGATAATGGCAGTGTGCCAGGTTCCAAGCCTGGGACTGTAGACAGGGTGACAGTGTTGAAGCCAGCTGTATTACTTTTACTATTATTGATAAAAATATACATACATACATAATGACGTCATGCATGATGACTTCACTGCCATCTTCAGGATGTTGTCAAATTCTCAGATTATTATACGTTTCCATTCATGTGTGAATAATAGCATCCAATAATTACCTGGTATAACAGTGCATTGGTTTTGCAGCAACACCATACTGGAAGACCAGTTTGTTCTCCCTCACCTGTCCACTGAGTATTATTAGACCCCTGATCTGCCAGAACATGAGCGATTAGCTGTGATGGAGTTGATGGGGTGTTTGGTTAACATCAATGGTGAGTCATTGGTGATGTGCTCATAAGTCAGAACCAGAGGTACATGTTAAAGAAAAGCACTATGTAAATGTAGAAATATTCTTATCATAAAAGTGCTTTTTTCCCATTTAAAATCGCTGCCAGAGCATGATGTATAAAGAAAGTATGATTTAATTATGTATCTCTCTCATTCATGTCTGTCCTTATTTCTGCAGTCTCTTTAGAAACCTTGTGTTATTTTCTTTTGGGCCTCATTGCAGCAGCTAATACATCTTATAGCCCACTGCAACATGGTCAGTTATTTTAGCCCCTGCTTACATTTATGAAGGGTACCAAAACTTCTCAGAGATTTGGGATGCATGGCTAGGCTTATAAAGGCCCCAATGGTCATTAGCCTAGTAAACATCTATAAACCTATCTATAAACATAATATAATAAGAGTAGTCCATTGAACAGAATGTGGGAAACTATATAGCACTCCTGTAGGCCTCCTATTGGTCAAAGCTGAGACAGAATTCACTGCAGTTAATTGGATAGATCTCTACCAAGTTTTGGAAGCATTTGCCTTTCTTGGACCTTTTGCCAATATTATTAAAGCAATCTAGACTGGGTCCATGGCAGCAGTAAAATTAGGTCCTTCTTTATCAGTTCCTTTCCCTCTGAACAGGAGTATGCCAGGATTGTCTGCTGGCCTTTTTACTATTCGTATTAGTGATACAGCTACTGTCATAGAGTTGAGACAGTTTTTAGGAGTGGTGGATTGTGATACAACTCTACAATGTCCCATCAATGGGGTTGTTCTAATCTCATATGACTTGATAGTAATGTTTAAGGATTCTTCGCATATTTTCTCCAAAGTTTGGGCATTGCTTCTTGAATGGTATCACACTTTAAGATAAGGACTCAATCCCTCCAAATCCATTTTGAACAGATACAATGTGCTTTGCTCTTCTTCCCTTTTCAGTGCCTATCATCTTACACTCAATGCAAGAACGTTCTCTTATCTAGGATTTTCCTAGGCTCATACCTCTTCGCAAACAATGTGATGTGAATGTAAAGCAACTGCAATCTATAACTGATGTCACGTTGACTGAGTGGAAGGGTTGTCCTCTCTCTCTTTTGATATTAAGTTGCATCTCATATTACCTGGGAATGTTCCAAGATCCACCTATTGTGGGAGGCATGGAGATGCCTGTTTTATATCCTCTTCAATATAATCAGAAAGTAGATTTGGTTATTTTGGGGTTTATACCAGGCATGAGGCTACTGTGTATTTTATATTCTCTTCTAGATAATCAAAAAAAGGATTTGGCAATTTTAGGGTTCATACCAGGGATTTAAGTCACTAGCCTTGCTCTTCATTTTGCTCCTAGCAACCAAGAAAGCCATCAAAAACCTGTGGAAAAATGGCACTTCCCCAGCATATGTGAGTATTGACATACTGTATGTGGGATTTACTAGTCAGATCTTAGATTAGCTAGGCAATGTCATAATAAAAAAGGACACAAGATAGATGGGCCCTCCTGCATGGAAATAATGCTTTATGTAAATATTGCCCAAACTCTTCCTACTTCTCATCTTGATCATGGTTTTCAATGTGGATGGAATTTTTAAATGTTTCTTGATTTTGCAATTGGGTGAAGTGTTTAGGCAACATAACTGCTATTCTGAAGCATTCATCATGACTAGTTCCGGAGTCTTCCTTCTCCTTCTCCTTTCTGTAAGAAGCATCTGGTGAACCATATGAGTAGCTCATTTCCTTGGACATTCTTCCTGATTCCTGGATTACATGGCTTACGGAGTGGACTATACAGATGTTGAAATTCTTGACCTAATTGTCCTTCTCTGTCCTCTTCCATTATCCCATCTAACCTGACCAGTATGTTTACATCATTGATTTTATTTTTACTGGCTAAGAAGATACTCATACTTTACAAATCATTACTATATTACCTAAAAAAATGTTACTGAGTTTCCTGTAATATATAGATTGCAATGGTTCACTCATAGTTAACTTCTACTATATTAGCAGTTTTTACTTCCAGGTGTCACCGATCCACTGTATTATGACAGTAATTTGTTTCAACTATACTACAGTTGACTATAAAAATTTCTGAAGATAAAAATATTAAAAAAGAAACAATGGGATGATGGAGAAATATGAATGGTTTCTCAACATTATAGCAGACTGAGATAGTACATTAACAAATAAATTACTCAGAAGACTTCTTATAGCTATATCAGTGACTAGACTCCTCACATACCTGGATCTTGTGGATAAGGATTAGATCCTAAACAATAGCCTTCTCTTTTCAATATGTGCTATGGTGAGGATATGAAATTTTCACGATTAGAAAGCTTTTATTGATATGAATTCCTTCAAGATCAAATCAAAAGTAAATAGCTTTTATCAGCCCTGTTGACTGAGCCTACTTTGCTGATTTTTGAGCTGTCTCTGAGGGCAAACGCACTCCTTTTCCTATGCAGATTAAATTAGGCTATCCAAAAATACTTAATTTCTGAAAAGTTTATTCTAGACATGGGATGAGGGATTAAAAAACTTAATACTGTAGTGAATCATTCACCAGCTGTATTATGGGAAATGTTAAAAGGGTATACCCCCTTAACAATTGAAAACATGAACAGAAAAAATATTTTAGAAGATGGAAATGTAACTTGGAAATGATTTAAAACAGTTTAAAAACATTAGAGGCAGAAAGTGGAACCAGCATGAGAAACATCATCATCAGACCCCTTTTTTCTACTTTTTCTACATGGGGTTGGGTATTGTGTTAACTGTCATCAACTCTTTTGACTCAGTGCCACACTCCTGCCTTCTTCAGCACTCATGACTGACTGTCGGATATCTTCTTTTACACAATCCATCCACCTCTTTGCTGGATGTGCTCACTTCCTCTTACCTTCCCCTTGTCTGTCCCAAATGTTCCTCACCAGATTGTCTTCTGCTTTTATGCACATGTCCAAACTACTGTAATCTGTTCTCTTTGATCTTTTTTGCAATTGGAGCTACTTTGGCTTCTGCTCTTATGTCCTCATTTCTTCATGTGTCTCACAGTGAACATCCTACCACCCTTCTCAGGCATTTAATTTCCACCACCTCTAGCTTCTTCAGCTGTCCTGCCTTTACTGCCCATATTTCTGTACCATACAGTAGTATTGGTCACACCACTGTCTTGTGAAGCTTACTTTTCAACTTATTTGGCATTCTTTTTGTCATAGACTACACCTGACATATGCCAATTGGCTGAAGCCCCTCTGATTCTAGCTTTGACCTCTTCATTCAGACTTCCCTTCTCCTCAACTTCTCCTCCCAGATACTTGAAGCTGTTTACTTGTTCCACTACCTTCCCTTCTATCTGTAGTCTCAGCTTCTTCTGATCTCCCCAATTTGCTGCCATTACCACTGTCTTATCTGTGCTTAGTTTCATCCCATGTGCCTTCAGTTTTGCATTCCATTCTCCTATCCTTTGCTGAAGTTCTAGCTCAGAGTCTGCTTGTAATGCCACATCGTCTGCATACAGCAACTTTGTTGATCTGTCCCCTCTGACCTGTTTCCTAATCATCATCATCATTGTCATCAGCCCCCTTTTTCCATAGACTACACCTGAAGGTTCAGATCTGAACCCTGGTGTACACCCACTCCCACCGGGAACCCATCTGTGAGGCTGGACACTGTTCTTAATTGACGCATTGGGTCCTTGTACATAGCCTGCATTAATTCTACCAATATTTCTGGGACTTCAACCACTGCAGTACTGCCCAGATCAGCTTTCTTGGGACCTTGTCATATGCTTTCTCCAAGTCTAAGAATGCCCAGTTCGTCTCTCTCTCCTCATCTCTAGCTTCTTCTCAAGTATCTGTCTCACTGCAAAAATTGGGTCCATTGTGCTACATCCTGGTCTGAATCTGAACTGTTCATCTCCCATCTTACATTCTACTGTATCCATTTATCATTTACCCTCTCCAGAACTTTCATGCAATGTGACAGGAGTTTGATGCCTCTGTACTGCCCACAGTTGTGGATTTCCCCTTTGTTCTTGTACACTGGCATCAGTATGCTTATTCTCCAGTCATCTAGGATCCACCTTTCTCTCCACACTGCTATTAATACCCTCAGAAGCTATTTCTCCCCTATCTTACCCAGCATCTTTTTCATGTCTGCTGTAACCTCATCTGAGCCTGCTGCTTTCCCTGACTTCATCTTCCTTAGTGCTGTTCTTACTTCTTCTAGGGTGGGCTCCTCTTCTTCTCTCATCATAGACATGAGAATAAGAATGATATAATCTGAGGAAAGAAGGTGAGCACATGTCTAACTAGGACACTCTAGATGGTATTATCCAAACTTGCTCAATAATCAGCTTTAAAATTCAGACTGAGCAGTTAATACTGGATGATAAATGTATTTTCAAAAGCAAGAGTTTTAGTTTAACAAATTATATAAAATTAATCTGTAATGATATACTGAGCATTTTCTAGATGAATTAGTGTTACTGATTATGAAATGACATGTGATTATGACAGGAAATGTGTGAATACATAAATCCCATAATAGCAGAAGAGCTACAAACTCACATTAAAATGCAGAAAAATAGTGTCTTAGGACAGGTGGTGTAAATAATGGTGTGCATAAATATATAGGTTGTATACACACTTTTTAAATTATCTGCAATAGTATAAAGGTGGGCACATCTCATCCTTTTGCAAGCCGGCAGCTGTGGCATTGTTATTAAAACTAAATTAATCTATTAAAGAACCATGGTCATATGATGAAGTTATGTTTCTAAATGTTGACTAAAATATGGATATTAAAATATGGGCTAATCATCTACAGAAGCTAATAGAAAAAGTAATTACTGGTATGTTTTTATTAAGGGATGAGACACTGTTTTACAGTAGTACTGAAGGATAAACATTCATCTTGTACAGGGGTGGGTGGGGGGAGTCCCTGCTTTGTTCCTCACTCCTGATGCAAAAAAAAAGCTCTTGATACATTGCTTCTGAAATAATTGCTAATGGGGTATAGAAAAAAATGAAAAAAAAAATCATTTTATAGAGAACATTTAAGCAGGCTGTATGGGGTGACTACACAGTAGTTAAACCGTGTTCTCATATTTCTGGTTCAGTGCATCTGTTCCAGAGAACAAGGCAGGGACATCTTGCATTGCTTTTACATTTCACAGTAGGAATGGAAGTAGAATTTGTGACAGGATTAAAGGAATGGAGGGAGCAGTGTACAAAACAAGTCTATTTGCATATGATTTGTTGGTATCTCTAAATACACCTGACTCATCCATCTCATGCCTCCTGATACTATTGGAGGAGTTTAGACAGGTGACTGGCTCATTTATTCAACTGCAGTCCAGTTCTTCAATCATGGAAATGCTTCCACTGGATTCATGAGAGCACTGTATAAAGTACTTAAGGACAGAAATTGGTAAAAGTTGAACAACGGTACAAAAGGTAACCTAGTGGTACGTGTAAGGTTTCTAATGCTGTTTTTGAAATAGAAACACAATGCACTTCTTTTAATGCAACAGAATCCGGCACTATTTCTGAAATGGTTGTATGAATGCAAAAATTTTGATGTATACCTCCAGAGGTGATATCAAAGTGATGGGAGAAATTTGTACCCTGGTTTATTAGGTGGCCTGCTAAGTTTTGTTCAAAAACTGCTTATCATTGAGGCCCTATTTAATGTGGAGTATGACTATTATTTGATATCTAAAAGAATGGTCTGGCATTGTAGCTGGTGGTCCGGTTGTAGTGTCAAGAAGAAGAATGCAGAATGCCATTGGAAATGATGGGATTTAAAAAAAATCACCCATGTTAGTGTCAAATCTCTCGACCGTACATATTTTGGAGGTACATACCTCTTTTTAGGCTTGATTTACCCCTTAACATGATGTACCTATTTTTGGACTTACATTCCTATTGTAAGGCTTGATTTATACTTTAAGTCAATAAAACTCATGGCACTGTGGAATATCACATCTGTAGATGTTTACACACATGTTTATAATCCAGAGATTTGAAAAGTAAAATTTAAAATCAGAAGGTAAACAAATGTAAATATTTTGATTATAAAAGCTGACAAAATGGTACAAGCAGTAATGTTACCAATAAAATGTCTTCCTTATGGTGATAATAGTCAATGCATTTCCAGTCTTTAGGTCAGTTCTATAATATATCATGATGCCAACAATGCCAAAATGATATTTTTCTGTCATGTACACAAATAAATGATCATCTTGAAATATATGACCCTTGTCATATATTACCAAAAAAGTATTACACCAGTCAAACCCAACAGTTGCCAGTCAATAAATGTGATATAACTGGTGAAAAATGAGTGTCCAGTTCAAAGGAAAGAGACAGAAAATACCAAAACTGTCGTTTATTGGGACATCAGGTTATGCGCTTTCATCTATCCTCCATAGACTTCTTCAGAACACCATTTTTCAAACTAACAGCCTTTAAATATTACTAATTAATTCAAATTATCCAATCCTGTGATACACCAATTTGATCTCATGAATATTAATTTCATGGATACTGAATGAGTCATCCTGACATGGATTCTCATAACACAACAACCATTTAAAATCATGAAAATACATAGTAAAATAACTAAACAGTTATATTACTGTTTACACATGATGTAAAATTCATAATAGATTAAATAATAAAATTACATTGTAAAATAAAAATAAAAACTTAAAAATGTTAAAAATACAACTTTTAGTTGTGTCTCACAATAAACAAAAAACTGTGGGAAACTTGTAGCTCAATGAGATTAATCAACTTGGAACAACACCTACCCTCCTGTGAATATTATTTTTTTCTTACCCATTCTAGGCCCTTAACAGGGGCTTGGTGGGAATACAATCATTTAATCCGGGGTAAGTGGCTGCATTTAATAATATTTGCCACTTCACTTCTCTTTCCCCCAATATGCATTTGATGTCACCTCCTCTAGGATTAATCTTTACACACTCTACTTGCAAACTTGAAAGTGTTACAAGTCTCACTATCCCTAATATGCCTATATAGGGCGTTGTTAGTATCTTGCTTTCTTATACAATAAAGATAGTCATATATTCGGTTTCTTAACCTCCTCTCTGTTTTTCCTACATAGAAACACGGACATTTTGTACAGATGGCTAGATAAATCACAAACTGGGTCTGACAGATGCCCTTTTTGAACCTTACAGTTGTTTTATTGATATTATCTATAGTGCGGGTGTGCTCCTCATATATGGCACAACACTGATTGCAGTGTCCACATTTGCTTGTACCTACAGAATTTGTATCATTATTTCTATCACTATTTTGGATTTTTCTTTTTAAATTCTTTCCAGTTTTGTATACAAAAAGGGGTTCAGTTCCCAGTTTATTATGTACCCCCTCATCACACCGCAAAATATTCCAATTTTTATGTATAATACTTTTTTCCTCCTTTACATAAGGGTTAAACCCCAATATACAGGCCCTGTTATATTTCTTATTATTTTGATTACTATTAGTAGTCTCTTCGTTCATCTCCATAGCCACACCCAATAAGGGTTTGTACTTTTTCCCCCATTCTCTTTTAACATACCCTGTAAAATCACTAATAACTTCATTGGGGTACCCCCTTTCTCTAAACATGTTTCCTATATGGTCAATTTCTTTAACCATCTCCAAATAGTCCGATGTCATCCAGGCTGCTCTTATACATTGCCCCTTAATTATACTTTTCTTTTGCTTCAGTGGATGATTACTGGAAAATTCCATGTATGTGTTACTAAAGGTATCTTTTCTATATATGTTTGACCTAAAACCTTTACTCATAGTATAGATATATGTATCAAGATATGATATACCTCTTTTGTCACATTTGTGGGTAAATTTTAAGTATGGGCTGGAAGTGTTAAGATATTCTAAAAATAATACTTTTTCATCCATGGTACCAGTCCACAATATAAATATATCGTCCAAAAATCCGATGTAACAACTAATCAAATGGTACCATTGAGTGGTGAACATAGATTCATCTTCCCAATCCTCACAATCTAACAATCAAACTTCTCCAAAGCCAACTTCACACTTCTTAAGACAGAAGTGGCAAACTTCATGATACCCATGCAGACGGACAATAGAGGTATGACTGCCAAATCCTACACAAATGCACTTTATAAGCACTTACACAAGTGCATGGATCATGCTATCCCTAATAAAACCAAGATGTTATCCTCCAAAAAAAAGGAAGCCAATCTGGTGGTCATCTGCCATAAACAAACTCTACAACAGAAGAAAGAAACTGTTGCAAAAAAGAGTAAAATCCCATGACTGGAGGAACTCCCTGGTCAACCTCAGTAAGAAGCTGAGATCCCTCATAAAATCCTCCAAAGCTAGTTATGAAAACAAAATTGCCACTGACTCTAAAGACAACCACAAAGCATTCTATAGCTATGTCAAGAATCTAAATGGGAACACTCAGATCTGCTCTGAGTTACAGCACAATGGCACTAAATATACAGAACCAACTGATATTGCCAACATCCTAACAGATAGGTTCAGTGCTAACTTTACCCCCCTCTCACCCCCTAGAGGGCCCATCTCTATACCGGATGAATGCAAAGTTCCTATAACCATGGCTGCACAGGTAAAAAACATACTCTCCAAAGCCAAGAACACAGCATCCATGGGTCCTGACAATATACCAGGCTGTGTTCTACACGAACTACAGAATGAACTGGCACCCTACCTAAGTACCATGTTCAGTCATAGCCTCTCCTCAGGCTTTGTACCCACTGAATGGCAAACCACGATGGTTGTCCCACTCCACAAAGGGGGAGCAACGACAGACCCTGGGAACTACTGCCCCATTAGCCTGATGAGCCTGGTCTGCAAGGCCATGGAACATATCATCATGGAACACATAAACAAAGACATTGGTAATCTCCAAATTCTGGACCCTAACCAGTTTGGATTTGTAAAAGGCAGATCATGTCTCCTAAACCTGATTGACTTCTTTGAAGCAGTCACCAAAGCCATAGATGAGGGTAAAATGGTTCACACAGCTTATCTAGATCTCGCCAAGGCTTTCGACACCATCCCCCACTCTGGAATTATAGATAAGCTCACTAAACTAGGTATAAGTCCCTATGTCACAAGATGGGTTGCCAACTGGCTCATGGACAGAACCCACACTGTGAAAGTAGCGGATTCCAAATCCGACATCAGACCAGTGACAAGTGGAGTACCACAGGGTTCAGTCCTGGGTCCTCTACTGTTTGGTATCTACTTCTCTGAAGTGCAAGTCAACACAGAAGGTCTTTGGCTAACAAAGTTTGCAGATGACTGCAAACTAGGAGCCATAATTGAAACTCCTAATGATGTGAACAAACTACAAAAGGGCCTCACTGAGACAGATACCTGGTGTCAAAGCCATGGCCTGAAGCTCAATGCCAAAAAGTGTATTGTCATCCCCTTTGGTAAAAACTCTGTACCCATGAACTACCACATAGCTGGTAGTCTACTTAATACTGAAAATGTGATAAGAGACCTTGGGACACAGGTGGACAGTAGTCTCTCCTTTGATAATCACATCGCCACAGTGGTCAGGAAATCCTTCTACATGGCTCATCTCATCACAAAATGTTTCTCATCCAGAAAAAAAGATGTCATTGTTCCCCTCTACTCATCACTCATTAGACCCATTATAGAGTACAATGCCCCTTTTGGTATGTACCTCACAAGACATCTACAACAACTGGAAAGACCACAGAAATACCTCACAAACAGGATTACTGGCCTCAAACAGATGCCCTATGCAGACCGTCTCAAAAAACTACAGCTTTACTCCATTGCATATCACCTACTCAGGGGCGATCTCTGCCTAACATATAAAGCTATGTCAAACCCAGAGCTGTTGGACATGCTCCACTTAAAGAAATCCCAATCCCTCCGAGCTACACGCTCTAGGGACCTAAACCTTGTCACCACAATGAACAGAACATGCTGGAGGGATAGTTTCCTGTCCCAGAGACTTCCCATACTCTGGAACAGACTACCTATCTATGTCAAACAGAGCTCCTCATTAGCACTCTTCAAGAAAAATCTTGATGATTGGATGGGAAATGGGAAATTCACCCCGGGGTCATTTCTGTGGCTCTGCTCGACAGGGGCACAGGCAAATAATTTTCTTGGGTGGCGAAAGCCAGGGTACATTTTTTGGCTAGGCTTGTATGGGCCCTAGGGCCAATAGCCTAGTACTTACTTATGAACCTATGAACCTATGAACAGGACAAGGTTTGCAAAGATAGGGGCACACGAGGCCCCCATAGCAACACCTCAGGTCTGTCTGTAATGTTCACCATCATAATATATATAATTATTATCCAGCACAATACCCATAAATTCTTCCAATAAAACAACTTTCTCCCATTCCAATTGTGTATACCTCTGTATACTGTTAATAAACCTAGTTGTTTCATCTTCTCTAGGTATACAAGGAAATAGGTCGACCACATCAATTGTCAAAAATATGGCACTATCTTTCCACAAGTGAGGTTTTATCCTGCTCAAAAATTCCCAAGAATCTTTGACAATGTGTGAGACCTGACTATAAATGGTTTTTAGCCATCTGTCTATTACTTTTCCAGAAGGAAAGGTCTTACTTTTACTACCTGAAATAATAGGTCAAAATGGGGGATCCTCCATGTTTTTATGAATCTTGGGTATCCCCACTATTGTAGCCAATACTGGATGTTCTACTTTTAAAATTGATACATTTCTTTGTCTATTCTATTATCCATTAAGTATTCCTCGAGGTATAAGTCAATTCTCCTATGGGCAATATTTATTTGGTTTATAGAAGAGATTTCATAATTCCCAGAATTATTTAATATTTGATACATTTTCTGTGCGTACTCTTTTGCGTCATATATTGTAAGAAGACTTTTGTTAGCCTCACATAAGCTTTCATGTGACAACAACAAATTATTCTCTGAGTATTTTATTAAGATATTTCAAAAAATACAAAAAAATACACTTCATTCTATAATTAGCAATATAAATAATACTGAATATCACAGTGCAATGTATCAGTGACAGTTTTATTTAACATCACCTAAGGTTTCACCTGATCCCCTGCAATCGATTTGAAGTCACTTGCTTTGGAAATATGAATTCACATATTGAAATATTGCATATACTCATTGCTACTAGCAAACGAATAGCAATATTTTAGTATAGTGTACTGTAAGTGGATACTGATATTGTATTTTCTCTCCCACCATTTTCACACCATGCCCCTCAGTAACAAGTGCATTTCTTATTTTTGGCTGTAAATGTAACAATATGAACAATAAGAGTCAGTGACTAATTTCTCCACTGCAGGATATTTTAGATTTGCAGTCTTACTGTCATTTTATTACTTACGCGTTGCTTCTTCTAAAACTACTTGTTATTAACTAGTAGGTTACTAAGTTAAAGAAGCCAAAATAAAACATGACTAGAAGTATACAACTAATAGGCTTGACTGTGTTAACATTATATACTTTGAGTCCCCAAACTTCTGCATCACACAGAATTTTGAAACTGTTTAGAAAGCAGGAAATCAAACTACACGACCAACATACAAAAGTCAGAATCAATTTAAGACGAAGCTATCAAACTTTACATCACCCTTTTGCAGAATAAAAATGTAATTACTTTTTGACAATGATTTTTGAAATTCACTGAACTCTACAGATTTTAGACTGTGGTTGTTATCCAGATTTTATAATAATTACGTACACAGATTTCTGGATGCTCCAACCCTCTCTATGGGTCTATATCAGTTCACCAAACGGATGAAGTTCGAACACCATATGTTCAAACTTCTAACCACGAAGTACAAAAACATCAAAGTCCTAGAATAGCAATTTTTTTCCCAGGGAAAAAAATTGCTGTTCCAAGAAACACACACACAACACAAGCACTCCAAAAAAACAGCAATCCACACACAAACACTTAAAATCCTACATCTAAACCTACACTAAACTGTACATACACTATTATCTATCCACTTAGCTTAACCCAAACCCTAACCCTAAGATCTGTCACTATCGCACACCCAACTCACTCACGCCCTAACCCTAACTCACCTAACCCGTGCCCTAACCCTAATGTCCACACAATCGCACACTTACCTGAACCCAACCCATAACTTCCCACCACAGTCCTGATAATCCTGAAGCCACAGAAATGGCCCACTGAATTCTTTCCCTGTGAAAGAATTCTGTGTTCCACGGCTTTGTGATAATCAGTGTTTGAACTTAACAGTTCGAACATCTGGTGATCTATCATCAGCCATTTCAACGGACTGATATAGACTCCTCTCTATAGTCTTTGCAACTCTTTTTAACATCTGCAGCTTGAGTTGCATGATTAGTGTAGAAACATCTTGAAGGAAATAATGAAATATTAAGTGATGTAGAATGGGACAAATTCCTCTGCAAATATACCAAAGCTATTTAAAAAACAGTACAGAACATAGGCATAGGCAAATGGATGGAAATTCTCTTTTTCTGACCTTTGTATTGTCAAACAAATGTATATAACAAAACCTTCCAGATCTAGGGGATATCTACAGAAATTCATCTGGCAGAGTGCTTCAAAAAGTGTTTTGGCTTTTGGGACAGCCAGGACTAGAATCCTTTCAGTGCATAGTACATGATTTTGTCAACAATCCTCCCACTTTAATTCTTGCCTGTGATCCTTTGTATATCCTCCTAATTAAAGTTATTATTTGTACCAGGGAATGCAAATGTTCCATTTCCCTGCTCAATTCCCTGCTTACTCTATTGAAAATCCCAGCTTACTCTGTATCAAGACCCAAAAAATCAGTAGTATGCTTTTACATTTTGCTGTCTCCTAGATCATCACTGTTCTATTTATGTTGTCAAATGTTTGCCTCCCTTTCAGAAAACCACATTGGCCCATATCTATCAATTTTGGTAACATATTTGCAAGTATTTTAGCTTGTATAGACCTAAACATTTTATAATCATGGTTCAAACATTGAAATGATCTGATGAGACTTTACGCTCTTTGGGTAATTCAGCCACCACAACTTTCTTCCAATATGCTGATACTGCCTTTCCTTTTAAATATCACTAATCAAAATCTTCTAGATCTTTATCACTTTCTTCTCTTGTAACTTTCAAGTTCCATGGATTACTATCTTTTCCTAGATATGTACCTGCAGATTGATTATACATCGCCATTTGTATCTCATCTCCTGTTATCATAACTATTACTGGTTGAGCTTCAAACTCCTGTCATCTTTGCAGAATTTAGACTTCAATAACTGTTTTTCCACTTGTGCTATTTTTGCTTTCCACAGTTCTATACAAATTTCATAGAACTTCCAAAATATCTCTAACACCTCAGTAAAATTTCGGTTTTCTGTTTCCTTGTCATAGCCATTGTCATTGTTAAGATTTGGAGCATGGTAACACATTTTCTGGACCTGTAATAATTTAAATGCTTTATGATCAAGTATTGAAAAAGCATTGCAAAGCTATTGGAGACCTGATGTAAGTTTGACTGAAGATATACTGCTGTGCAGAATTACTATTGCTAAATCGTTTTTTCTCTCCAGTACTAAATAAAGACAATGATATTTCTATTGCTTGTAGTACAAAAGTAAACTGCTGCAGATGAAAGTCTATTTGTTATGATTCAAAAATGTAAAAAAAATTGAGATTTGGCAATAAATGGACTTCTTGCCCTGGAAAAACTAATAGATAATATGGGGGAAAAAACAAGACTGAAAAGGATTACATTTTTTGATATTTCTATTGTACTACAGCTGAATGAATATTTCAGTGTAATGTAGATACATCATCCAGTGAAATTTCATGTTGTATAACTGGCTTTTATATTTTAGCTTGCCTCCTATTACTGTTGCATTAGTGCTTCTAGTATTTATTGAAATAAATAGCACTTGCATGGGAGGGAAGGGTTCTACCTATTGCTTTGAACATTTCAAGCAACACCAACATGCAACAAATAAATGATGGGTTGGATTCCTTAAAGTTCACTAAATTTGGCTCAGTTTGTCAATTCTGGCACAATAATTGTAGCTAAAGAAGTAATATGCAAATATGCCTCAGTGTAAGGAGAATAACTCAGCACAAAGTGGATTTAACTGGCAATGTCTGCACAATCACAAGCAGTCAAGTCAAATCTGTATGTCAAGAAATGTTCATAAACTGATCTCTCTCTCTCTCTCTCTCTCTCTCTATATATATATATATATATATATATGGTTCTGCACCCCTCATGTGGGAGTTGTACCCCCACCCCCACAGTTAAGTATACACCAACTGTGAGATCACACAACAGTGGAGAAGGGGCAAGTTCCATCTTTCAGTATTTTGAAATGTTCAGTCTTTTACGATTCCATCTTTTGTTTTTCAGTCTTCTTAAGTAGACCCATGCACACACACACACACACACACACACACACACACACACACACACACACACACACACACACACATATTACCATATGTATATACATGCATTAACAATGTGCATCTATGGAATTTATACACAATCAATATAATTTACTGAAAATAATCAAAGGAATGGAAATGTGCAGCAATCTCTCTAGCATGTGATAAATAGCGATGTATTTAATTTCTAATGTCATTAAATGTGATTAATTTCTAATAAGAAAATTAATTAATGAGAAGGGTAATAATGTCTACTTCACCATAGCTAAAAGTAGCTAACAATAGGTGTGGGGCATGTAGGGAAAACAAGTAATGCACACATCCAAACAAATAGGGTGACAGATAAACAGATGTGGGGTGAGGGTGAAGAAGAGGGACAGAAAATAGATATAATTAAATATTAAGGTCAGATGGAGAGTCAGTGGGGCATGGATATATATATATTTTTGTAGAAATATAGAAATATGCTCCATTTTATTTTTTTTTTTTTAAGAACAGAAGGAATGGATTACCCAGGGAAAGCTGAGTAGGGGGCAAAGCAGCAGGTGTAAACATATACCAAATACATGATAGACAAATGTTGGAAATAAACTTAAAGGAGAGGTAAGGTATACAAGCAGCACACATTCAGACTCTACAACATGGGTGAAGGAAAATGGACAAATGGCATAGGAATGCATTACAGCCATGTAGCAATGCAGCACTGCATATCTATCCATGCACAGCTCAGTGCTGGGATGTTGCAAACTATGTAACAGTCATACCAGCATATGTATGACTAATAGTAGGTGTGTGTTGTAGAACAATACAACGGGATGGCAGGATACAGTGGATATTGAATTCAGTCATCAGATAGTCTGGCAGCAGTGTAAGTGTAAGCCAAGCAACAGCACAGATGAGAAAATCCAGCCAAGGAAATACCAGAGAAGACAAGTGTAGGCTAGACTATAACCTCCAAACCTGTATACAAAATGCAAACAACCAAGCACAATGCCAAACAACAGTACTCTTGACTATAAAAATGTCTCTAATTTACAAATAAGTGTACACAACTCAAACATAGGTGAAATGTGATCCATATATCAGTCATATGCCATGTCAGAGGCAACAAAGATGGGTTGTGAGCTATACAATGTATATGTTTGACATTGCAATGGATTAACATAATCCTATCAGAAAGAAATGTCAGCACACTTAAGTACACCAATGACATGGAATATTATGTAAATGGTGAGGCATGTATGAGTAATAATAGATAAGGAATGCCAGCTTCTTCATAGGAAGCAAGAAAAACAATTCCAGGGTAATGCTCAACACAAAAGTATAACACAAACAATGATGGTTCCAGTCACTGCCAGCATCTTGTGTACATATCACTTGCATCTGTATGATGTCCATCACGTTCTCACAAGGTACTACTGAAACAGTACAACCACATGACAATCATGATAAAGTAGAGGGAGGTAAATGTATGCCATGTACATGTGCAACATATAGGCCAAAGCTAAAAGGGGAATAGAGATGGACAACACAGGCCCACATCAGTTAGGAAATACCAGCAGTAGAAAGTAGGTACAAAATAAAGCAGGACAACCTTATCTAAGAGGACACATTGCACATACATGTGTTCACCACATAGTCTAGTGTGGAAGTCCTCCAAAGCTACACTGAAGCAGCTGGCAAAAGTATGTCACATGGGCAAACTGGATTGCTAATGGCTGTAAACTCCTGTGTACAAATTAGAAGAACACAGTAATGTACAACTATTAAGCAGCAAGATGCATAGGTACATGCACCAAAAATAATTTTATTATCATATACACATATATAATGCCATGTAAACATAATACCATAGGAGCCACAAACACAGCTATTGATATATATATATACCACCATCCATGTGTAGTATTCAGTTCTGTGCATAATGGTACACCACAGGAAAATGGAGTAACTGTATGTACACAGTCACATATTACAAGGACATTTGTGTGTTGATCATAATACATGCATACACATGTACATCTATATAAATCATGTACTAAAAAACATACATATAGGCATGTATGCAAACCTGTTTATGCATGTCCTAAGATAAGGTATTCTCAAAAAGACAGTCTGTTAACATAATCAAGATAAGGGAAATCAAGGCATTCATGAATGATGCTAAACTGAGCATCACCCATGTGTATATTCATTAATGGACCAGTTATGTCTATATAGTATGTGAAGGATACCTGTTCATTTATTCTAGTCATAGTAGTTTGATATAACATGTTACAATATTTTTCAATACATATCACACACAAAACCATTGTGCTAGTGCAACAACATGGCACAACAATGGCACAGGAATCACACAAGCAAGGGCCTGTTGTGTTGTCAAACAGATAAAAGACAGCAACAACCAATAGAGAAATGGGTACATTACATGCAAGCAAATAACATGTGCAAATAAACACAATGGACCCACCTCAATATGTTATGTTTGATGTGTAGGAACAATGTAGTTTGAGAATTGTTGTCATCCCACTTAAATGGAACAACACAAGCAGAGTAATTGTGTCTCACTTTGATCTTGGTAAGTGCAACAGTCAGATATGTCATATACATGGCCAGAGGGCATTGGACATAATATTATGTTGCACTGCATGGATAGCAAAATATGCACACACACACAGACACACACACACACACACACACACACACACACACACACACACACACACACACACACACACAGATATAAGGAGTAACATCCCTGCCTGTATGGAGCAATGTATGCAGTAATTATGGTATATCACGTACATCTGATTACTGCATGTGTAGTGTGGTAATGACTGTCATACTGCAGCAGCAACATAATGCTACATATTACATTTTAAGTGCACTGTAAAGTATGACAGTTATCGGGAACGCATGACAGAAATATGCAATGCCTGCACAACTGTGCCTACAAAGTGTACTGTTGGATATACAAAAACACTGATAGCAGCATTACATAAGTGGATCACACAGACAATACTTATGGACCTGAGGGTCACCATGATAGGGTTGAACATCAGGAATGATCACTGTAGCAATCTCCCAGATAGATTCAAGCATGGCTCGTGCAATGTCCTGGAAGAAATTGCCCATTGGGTCACTAATCTGGGTCTGGAAGACATCTATAATGACCTCCATGATCTGCTCCCAAAAATGATCTCCCTGCTGTGGCAGTGGATGCCTTCTATGGTTTGTAGCAGGAATGATGCTGCATGCAGGTCCATGTCTGTCATCATCATCATCATCATCATCATCATTTATCCTGTCATGTTCATCATCCTGGTCGTCCACATCTGAGTTGCATGGCAATGGTCTGGCATACTCTCATCTTCTGTACGTGATAAGAGAGCTGCCATGGGTCCCAAGAGATGTCATGGTTCAACACAGCAAAAAACATCATACATACATAATACATACTCCATAAAAACTATAAGTGCATAATGGCAAATAAAACTGTGTAAAATTGGCTGCATGTGATTGATAGTACGGTACCATTTGACCATATGCAACTGTAACACCATATGTGATGAAAGGCATGAATTCAATCCATAATGGTGTACAAAATTGTGAGTAACATATATCACACTCATGAGCAAACAGGTCCGTCATAAAACAAAATCAGACGTGCAACTAAATAATATTAAGGAATAGGATGGTATGTGGTATTCCATTAACATAATTAAAACATATGAGACATGAAATGTGACATGCTTGCTCAAGGTATATCACAAAACAGTTGTCATTAAAACTTTATTGTCTGACAATATGTATGGCCCATAAGGTGTATTTAGACTTTGTATAACAACAAAATTGTGAGGATAGCAGGTGTACACTCATGAACATGCAACATTCCCAGTGTACTATTATCTATATGTATTGATGATATGAATAGAAAGCCATGTGTGGGACATTGTGTCCATCTTATAGTGTCAATATGTTACTCCAGCACATTATGTGGTATGCAATACGCAGTTTATATTCTTCAATCAAAACATATCAGCTATCAATATGCCTGCAAAGCACACATGTACAGCAAACAGTCAGATATCTCAAGACAAGAATGCCATGACACTGTAGCACACAACAGTGCCATGTTTTTTCTACTCCAAAAGGCTTGTAACACTGTAAGCTCATAATAACACTAACAGTATAATATTTGGAATGAGGTCCCTGAAAGAACCCAGTTGATCTATACATGTTATAAAAATGTCAAAGATAACGATCTTGCTTCCATGACCCTCTATTCATATTTGTGCCTCACACATGTAATATACCAATTATTTTACACTAGTCATGTTGACATCCCCATATTTATTCTGAATAACTACTGTTCAAACAGTCAGAACAACACAAACAATTTACATGTGATCCATTCTATGTAACAGCACTATGACAGTTATACACAGATGGCTGTAATTTAAGTTGTAACAACAAAAAAGCATAAACTGCAGTTATTAAACATACCCTGCTTATAACTCCGAGGACAACACTTAAATTAAATTCATACTGTTATTCACAATAAATCAACAAGTATTGCACTTACCTTGTAGCTGTATTATGGATAATCTGGCATTAATATTAGCATGCCTGAAGGTGCTATCAATGCAGATGGAAGACTAACTATGTTATGAGTCATTATGGGGAAATACATGTTAAACATCTATAACACATACCTCTCTTCCTCTGCTGTTCCTCCAGCCTGTGCATAAGCTCTATGCACAGAGTACCATTATTGATCCAGCTTTCATCACCTGCAAATGGGAAAAAAAGGATGCATTACTGCCATAGAAAGAATGTGTCAGGTCAACATATGATGATTGATATGTACAAAGGAATAGGGAAAGTGGAGATTCAAACATGCAACTCTTATCTAAATTTGAACTACACCCCTGACTCCTATCTGCTTAGCTAATCCATCATGGATATGATTGTGTGGATTGATGGAAGTTAAACAACTCATTTGCATGAATATACAGGGAAGAATTAAACACATTAATTTGGGCTTCTATATTACAGGATGAGTAAAAATATACAACTGTCACCATATCTATGCATTTGAACCACAAAAGCATGCAATCTTCAGTGCATGTCAGCACATTGCTCACAGCAATAACAAGCAGCTATAATACTTCAGAGTGGCATACTTTATGATAAAGCATGTAACTGCAATTGGAAAACATAACTAGACATTATGGGAAATACCAGTTATAGGAAATACAATTCAATAGAAGTATTTAATATATCAACATGTTACTTAGGTAGGAGGGCAGTCAATGTTAAACAAGATTGGGTTATAAGATGATATTGTGACATTCAAAATGTACAGGTAACACACACACACACACACACATATCTATATACATATATATATATATATATATATATATATATATATATATATATACATATGTGTGTGTATGTATGTACTAACCAGCATTTACACATACAGCCAGATTGACATAGGTAGGATGTTTCCAGAAACGTTGCTAATAACAGAGATATTTGCAGTCATCCAAGACCTAAGCGCTATAGGTACTATTGCACCATGTAAACCCTAAATGTGTAAAAAGCTGTATTGCATGATTTAGCAAACAAGTATCTCCATATTAGTTTTTAACAATCCTATCCTGTGCTATCCTCACAATTTTATTGTTATACAAAGTCTAAATACACCTTATGGGCCATATTGTCAGACAATAAAGTTTTAATGAGAGCTGTTTTGTGATATACCTTGAGCAATGTAAATCCAATGTAACTACTGTCTATTTTAACTGTGGAGCTTTTCTCCCCAGGCCTACGCTGAAAATGGACCTATGTCCAGTCAGGCACTCCCGGTCAACAAATGTTGTTGTTGTTATGCCTTTTGGCTTTTCCTGGTTAGGGGTCACCACAGCAGAACTCCGGTCTGCTAATGATTGGCAGTTGAGTTTTACATGCTGAGTTGCCAGCCCTGATGCACAGCCTTCAACAAAGGTACGCCCATTCACACATGTCTCCACACAGAAGACACTCTAGCTGAGAATCGAACGGGACAACGTCTTGCTGTGAGGCGACAACGCTACCACAGCACCACCACCATGGACCCAGTCAACAAATGTAAATAAATAAATAAATAAATAAATAAATTAAATAAACAAGAAAAATGGAACTAACCAAATGTCACCTAAAAGACTATGCACAGTGATTTGAACCCACAAATATCCATGAGACATTAACATCAGTTTATTGCTTAATGTTTTGTGGTAATGGACAGCACATTTCCTTTAATGTTGTAAAACTGAATGGAATGATGATGGAATATGCATATATGTGCCTTATAACTTAAGTATGTGTCAGTATACTGAGTTAAGCTGCCATCATTTTCAAAAATAAGCATCGGAAGGTACTTTTCAAAATGGGCAAGCCAGTAATGACATTAGTGAACAACCTTGTTATTAAATAACACAATTCTACACATAAGTGCTAAACCTACAGCCATAAAACAGAATAAGGTTTACTGACTCATACATCTTGCAATTGCATTTTAGTTCTCAAACAAGAACATAGTTCAGCCATGCTGACCTGCATGGCAGCTACATTCACGAAAGCGATACCAACAAACCTGGATATGATATTGTTACATCATCTATAATGTACAGCTTACTAAAGTATATATAAATTACTCAATATTTGCATAATACAGAAGTACTGTGGAATGTTTTCTATAAACTTTGTGGATAATGGAGAAAAGCGTAGGCATCCAAAACATAAGTGCTCTAGGCATTAATGTACCACATACACACAAGATAAGCAAAATGCTGTATTACATAACTTACCAAGCAAATATAGATCTAACAAATCCATTATGAAATAGGAAGCAGGGAACTGGCAATATAACATCCCAAATAGTGTACACTGAGATTCAAACCAACACATATACATGAAACATTCACACTGACCCATTGCTTAACGTTTTTAGCATATGGACACACACTTACTTTAATGTTGTAAAAATGTATAGAATAGCAATGAGGTATGATTTTATCTGCCTTATAACATTAGCATGTGTCAGCATACTGTGTTTAACTCTCGTATATTTTCAGTTTTTTTATAAACTCCAAAATATTTCAGCCATGTTGGCCTGCAGTGGTCTTACATTCTTGAAAATGATTAAAACAAGCATGGATATTACAATAATGTAATTTCTATAATTATGAGCTTAATATTCTGTGTATTATCAAGCATTCACACATACAGAAGTATACTGTATGATGCTTCTAGAATCCTTATGGGTAATAGAAAAATATGTTGTTATACATGGCTTAAGAGCTATACGCATCAGTGACCCAAGGCCAGGCTACATGTATAAAAAGCTGTAATGTATAAGTTGCCAAACATGCATAGTGTAGGTCTTCCATATGTTAGTTCAATATTATCTACGTAACTGCCACTTAAAAAAAATAACCTACAATGAGATTTGGACCAACACATAGTAGATCAGCAGTTACTTCCTGTAATTGTTTAACTATTTGAGCTAAATGACATAACACTTTATTATAGATTCAAAAAGGAGAAGATAAGTAAGAGTTATTTGTGTGAAGTCCAGATGAATGTACAGTCAAAATCAAAGTTCATTCAGAATGTGCACACTGGCCCAGTATGGTAGCAGAATACCTCAGAAAGTATGGGACTGTTAAATGCATTTGCCTTACAATTGTCAGTACAGATACCCATACAATAAAACTGAAACAAGCTCAAAAACAAATATGCATACCAGATACATTTATTATTATATAGGTGTTAGAGTGTGAATTATGCAACTTACTGTATGCATATGCTGGCTGGCTTTGGACTTCTCTGATGCAAGTCATCACAGTGTTGTTGGACCTATATGCCAGTCTGGTAGATCCCAGTCTGTCTCCAGTGCTCCCACACAGTCCAGACAGTAAGCATCTGGGTGGTCTGTTCCGTGGTCCAGTTCAGTGCCGGGACACTCTGATGTCTCCTCTCAGTTACCCTTCTCATTGACAGTGGTACAAAAAATATGCATTGACAAAAATTTTAACTCAGAACCCACTTAGTTCACAGGTAGCAATGGTATGAGCAGTAAATGTATCTAGATCACATTTTAATGTTAGCACTTATAGGATGGTAGCAGAATACTGAAGGGCATCAGACATGTGTGACAGATATTCCTGTTTACTGATACCTATTGGATAGGTGGACTGAGCAGTAGCATAGCTAAGGTGGGGTGAGAGGGGCAACAACCCTGGGTGCAAAGTGTTGGAGGGAGGCATGGTGGGTTAGTCCCTATCTCTCACTAATGCAATACCACCTTTTAAAAGCAGTATTGCATTTGCAATCAAACCTGAGCACTCTAGCACTCTGTGTGTGGTCTAAACTGTAACATCTGCTAGTTACACTGTCTCAAGCAGCTTGTTACATTTTTTTGTTAACTGTTTGCTACATTTGTAGAAAGCAGTTTGTTCCACTTTAAAACGTTTTTTATTTTAAACTAAAACATAAGCTCTGTAGAACTCCATGCTGGCATCGTATAAGCTGTAGCAAGCATTTTGCTGCAGTTTAACTCAAATATGAGTGCCATAGAACTCTGTGCAGACAGGGTATAAACTGCTGCAATTGTTTGACTGCTGTGCTTACCTATGCCAAATTAATCTGTATTTGGTTGTTCAAATGTCTGATGCCACAGGATTTTTGATCATTTATCTGACATATGTGACTAGCTTTGGTTTGTGATATGTATTACCTCTTTGTCATTGGCATATGTGAGTACAGATATTGATGACAATAATGCAATACATGACATCATTCTTTCTTGTCTGCATCGGTTGCTAGTGGATGGACAGGACTGATGTTTGCATTATCCTTTTCCTTGGTGTTTTCCATTCCTGTATGTACTTCTATTCCTTTGTGCACATACCTGTGTTACTTATGGTATTTTTATATGGTACTGCACATTTCACCCTTAGCACTCATTGCATTTCTGTGTACCTGTTTCCTTTTTCAATCACCACAAAGACTTGTATTTCCCAAGTCTGATTGAATATGCACAAATATATATAACTTTGTTGCTGTATCCCCATCATTGAAGCATGTTCCATGTGTGTTTTGTAATTAATGTTATTGCTGCTCTGCATGTTTGCACATATATTACCTGAAATGTACTCATGCTGCAGCAATAAACTGGGCATGCTAGCATTGCCTTCTGAGTGACAACAATCCATATCAGCCATGAAATGTAATGCTTGTTTGTGTTTAAATTCTTGGACCAGTCATTAGGAAGTATGTCATTACCCCTGCTACAGTAGGATATTTATTGTGTAGCAACATACAGTTGCACATCTCACAATACTATCTGTGATGCATCACTGTTTCCGTACAGCACCTGTTTTGGGGTCTGCATTTACTGATGCATTCCCATACACATCATGGACTTAGATGTCTTGTGATAGTGGTTCTTTGTTGGATAACATTCCATGCAATTGATCAGTATGATGATATTGTACCAGTCCAATGAGAACTTCCTTTGTGTACATTTATTGCATCCCACACATTTGCCTGTGTGGTCCTCTTTGGTGATGTACTTTGCAAACGGTCTTCCAGCATTGATATTTCCTATGAGAGTTTTGCATATAGGTTCATCAGTGTTTACTAGGCTAACAACCATAAGGGCCTTTTTATGGTTAGCCATGCATCCCACATCTCTGACAAGTTCTTGTACCCTTGACAAGTGTACTGACTGCCACCAAAGATAAAGATAAAATCACCTTTAATAAAACTTCTTTAAAAACTTCTTCAAAAACTCAGAGATAAATTCTATAATAAAACGATTCTGGCTATAATACTGATAAGCGCTTTTGGTTAGAAACCTTTTTCAAATCCTTAAATGTCAGCTCACTTTACTTTTACTATGTACTACAGTCAATCTTCATTCCACACTGTGACCTAATGCTCATTAGCCAGCCATAGCCTGGAATACAAACACACCCTCTTATTACATCATCATTTCTTCCTTAGGGCTTTCCCCTTTTAGGATCAGTTTTAAAGGGACAATGCCATTCAATCCTGGTGCTGAATCAGCTCGCAGATTCATTATCCATTTGGTTAGGGAGGAACTTTGCTTCAATTGGACGGGGTTCCTGTTACAGAGATGGGGCAGACTCTGGGATACATACCTGTCTCTCCAGCAGGTCCTATTTATATCTGATGAAGTCCCTGCTTGATGTGGGATGAAAGCTCTTAATACTTTGTTTGCAATAACATTTTTTAACCATTGAGACCCTCCTTTAGTGTGTATTGTCTTTTGGATTACTGCTATTTATATCACAGTCAAGGTTTAAGTATTTAGAACAGGTAATTCTGGTGTTGTTTGTTTTGTGGATATGCAGGAGGTCCATCAGAGTGGGATCTGACAATGCCCTGTATTCCAGGCGTCAATCTCACCTCAACAGCCTGTAGGAGACAGAATACAGGGATAGGGTCTTGAGGCCGACTGCATATGACATTTTACTTATGCCCTGAATTATTCTAGTAATATACCTCTGAGGATGTTCCATTTGTTGAATATGCCTGGTTAGGTACATACCAAAGGGGGCATTCTACTCAATGATAGGTCCGATGAATGACAAATACAGTGGAACAATTACTTCCTTGGACCTAGATGCCATACCTTTGTTTATAGTTGAGCAACATAGAATGATTTCCTCACTACTGTGGACACATGATGGTCAAAGGCTAGATTATTGTCTATGTGTGTCCTTAAGTCCTTGATTACTGAGTCATCTCTAAGGGGTATGTTGCCAATATGATACTATTACGCATTTCTTGGCATTTAGCTTTAGTCCATGGCTCTGATACCAGTTGTATATCTGTGTAGACCCATCCTGGAGTACATTTTTATTGGTGTTGAACTCAATGGCAGCTCCTAATTTGCAATCATCTGCAAATTTAGTCAGTCAGAGGCCATTGACAGTGGCCTTAACTTCAGAGAAGTAAATGCCAGAAAGAAGCAGTCCAAGGATGAATCTATGAGGGACTCCATTTGTGACTGGCCTCTTTGTAGAGGTGAATTCCCCAATTCTAATTTCCTGGGTCCTGTCAGTGAGCCAGTTGTCTATCCAGTGGGTGACAAAAGGGTTTTACCTAACCTCCTGAGTTTGTGAACAATGCCTGAGTTGGGAATTGTAGCAAATGCCTTTGCCAGGTCAAAGGACACAGTGTGAAACAGTTTGTCCTCCTCCATTGCTTTTGTGACCTTCTCAAAGAAGTCAACTAGAGTGAGTAGGCATGACTTGCCCTTGAACTAAACTGGGTTGGGTCCAGTGTCTGGAGGTTTAATATGTCATTATTGATCATTCCCATGATAATTATTTCCATAGCTTTGCATATAAGACTAGTGAGACTTACGAGTCTGTAGTTTCCAGGGTCTGTAGATGGCCCACCTTTATGCAGAGGGATAATGGCTGTTGTTCTCCATTTATATGGCAGGAAGCTTGTTTGGAGACTACAGTTAAGTAGCAGTTCCAGAGGTTGTAATAGGTCACATTTCATACTATTTAGAAGGTATTCTTGGATATTTCCTGGGCCCATTGATGCTGTGTTCTTGGTTGTAGACAAAGCATTAAGGACCTTTTCCCTAGTGATAGCAGGGAGGTTATATTTGATGGTATTTCCTGATGGAAGGTTGAGAGGTAAAGCTGGAGCTGAAATTGTCATAACTGTGTATTGCTTTTGAGGTTGTGGACATAGCTAAAGAATACCTTGTGGTTGTCTTCTGCCTGGGAGGCCAAATTTACCTCAAATTTGGCTTTGGTGGACTTTGTCTTCAGAGTTGTTTGTTTAGTTTGATGAAAGTGCTTTTATCCTGGTGGGTCCTATCTCTTCTAATTTTTGCCGTGATTTTCTTCCTTCTGTTATGCAGCCTATTGATTTTATGATTTTATGATTTTACCAGGGTGGTTTGATTTTTTTGAGTTAGTTCTCTACTTCTTTGCGGTGGGTGCAGCTGCCTCTATGAGGGTATTAACATGTTTGTATAGGATTTCTGTGAACAGATCTGCATAAGCAGCAGCTGTTCTCAGGGTTTATGGGTGCTTGAAATTTTGCCAGGTGATCACTTAGTAGCAGAAAGTCAGCCTTAGAGTCGCTCCTGAATATTTCAGGTTTTACTGGGTTTTCAGGTTTTATTTTTACTCCAAAGGAGAACATTTTGTGGTCCGACCTTACCAGTGAAGACATTACACTAGGGGGTTTGAGGGGATGTGCAGCACTCTGCCATATTAGTGAGGACCAGATCCAGTATGGTTCCACCCCTGGTTGGTGTACTGACTATCTGGTCCAGGGAGTTTGTGTTTACAAAATCCAGGAATTTCTGTGCCTGCATGTTTGGTGTTGTACAGGATTCCCATTTAATAGTGGGGTAATTAAATTCACCCATGAATATGGTATTGGGTTGGATGGTGAGTGTTTCCAATAAGTTTATATACATGGTATGAGTTTCCTGGGTCACACAGGGTGACCTATAGCTTGTAAGGACGTGGCATTGGATTTTGCCCATGGTGATTTGAACATGGAGTAGCTCAAGTGCATTATCCTGTTTGAACAGCCTGGAGATTATTTATTTTTGATGTAAATCTAGACACCTCCAGCTTTAGTCCCTGTCTGTGTAGTAGCTGGTTTAAATGTGTGGAAGGTATTATAACCTTGCACTGTCAGTATGCTGTCTACATCTTTAAACCAGATCTCAATGACTTCACAGACATCTGCATTCTCTAGGGTGCCATAAGCAAGCTATACAATAAAAGGAGGAGACTTATACAAAAAAGGTCAAATCTCAAGTAGAAAAATCATCCCTGATCAGCATTAGTAAGAAATTGAGGGCCCTCATCAAGTCAACTAAAGCCAATTTCGAAAATAAATTTGCCAAGGATGCCAAGGATAACCATAAGGCCTTCTATGGTTACATCAAAAACCTAAATGGCAACGCTCAGGTCTGTTCTGAGCTAGTACAAAATGGAACAAAATACACTGACCCCACTGACATTGCCAACATCTTGGCTGACAGGTTCAGTGCAAATCCCCCCCTCCACCACCACCACCACCTACAGGGCCTATTACTATTTCAGGAGATTGTGTAACTTTAATTATTACTGATATGTTGGTTAATAATGCTCTATCTAAAGCTAAAATCACTGCCTCCATGGGACCAGATGGTGTCCCGGGCTGTGTCATACGCGAGCTCCAAAATGAGTTAACCCCGCATCTGATTACCCTGTTCAGTCTCAGCCTCTCGACAGGATATGTGCCCATAGAATGGCGCACAGCAACGTTGGTTCTGCTGCACAAGGGTGGGCCCACAACCGACCCTGGGAATTACTGACCAATAAGCCTGACCAGTCTGATCTGTAAGGCAATGGAGCAAATTATTATGGAACTCATAAATGGAGAGATTGGGAACCTCCAAACACTTGACCCCACACAGTTCAGCTTCGTCAAGGGCAGATCATGCCTCCTGAACCTAGTGGACTTCTTTGAGACAGTTATTCAGGCTATAGATAAGGGAAAGGAGGTACACACGGCTTACCTTGACCTTGCTAAAGCATTTGACACCATTCCCCATTCGGGTATTATTGATAAACTCACCAACCTTTACATAAACCCTTACTTCACAAGATGGATTGCAAACTAGCTCTCAGACAGATCCCACAAAGTAAGAGTAGTGGGATCTATGTCCAAATCCAGACCAGTAATGAGCGGTGTGCCTCAGAGCTCTGTCCTGGGGCCCCTCCTGTTTGGCATATACTTCTCAAAAGTACAAGCAAGCACTGAAGGGCTGTGGCTGACCAAGTTTGCGGACGACTGCAAACTGGGTGCTATAATAGAGTCTCCAGCTGACATGGATATCCTCCAGAAGGGCCTTAATGAGACTGATGCATGGTGTCAAAGCCATGGTCTCAAGCTAAATGCTAAAAAATTCATAGTAATCCCCTTTGGAAAAAACAGAGTACCCGCGAATTACCACATAGGAGGTAACCCCCTGAAATCTGATGAAGTAATAAGGGATCTAGAGACCCAAGTAGATAGTCAGCATTTCTTTGATAACCATGTTGCCAAGGTGGTTAGAATATCCTTCTATGTGCCCCATCTGATCATGAAAGGGTTCGCATCAAGATCTAAGGATGTAGTGGTGCCCCTCTACTCTTTCCTCATCAGACCCCTTATTGAGTACAATGCACCAATTGGAATGTACCTGGCTAGGCATCTCCAGCAGCTGGAGAGACCACAGAGGTACTTCACTAAGAGGATCACTGGCCTCAAACAGTTGCCCTATGCAGCACGACTGAAAAAACTAAGGCTTTTCTCTGTTGCATACTGCCTTTTCAGAGGTGATCTCTGTCTAACATACAGAGCCATGTCCAACCCAGAACTGTTGAACATGCTCCATCTTAGCAAAACCAAATCTACTTGAGCTACATGCTCTAGGGATATAAACCTCAGAACAACAATGAATAGAACATGCTGGAGGGATAGATTCCCTTCACAAAGACTTCCCTTGCTATGGAACAAAGTCCTGATCTACATAAGACAGAGCTTCTCACTATCACTCTTCAAGAGGAACCTTGACAAGTGGATGGGTAACAGAAAGTTTACACCAGGGATCATACCAACAGCTCTACTAGATAGGGGCCAAGGGTACTAGCTGCTAGATCAAGGGCCTAGGGAACTAACCAAAGGGGCGGTGAATACCGCACAATGTGGCTGGGCTAATATATGCCTTCAGGCAGATAGCCCAGTACCTACCTATGAACCTATGAACCTAAGAGAGATTCTAGGGAGTGGAGTTTTTGTTTACTTGCTGGTATGATCTTACTGGTATACCTTAACCTTATGTTATATATGATGTATAATGTTCAATGTGGACAAGTAATGGTTACTTTCCATTAGCTGTGATCTGTGCCGCTATTGTGGGGCAACACATGCACATCATTGTTTATTCTGTACATGTAGCTTGTAATGACTCAAAGGTATGTATCAGATGCTGCCGTGTTGCCTGAGCTAGATCATGTGGCCACATCCTCCATCACCCTAATTCTTCTCCACCTTTGTCCTCCTGATCCCACTATGGCAGCTGTGATATGTCATCTTCAGATACCTGGGGTTGTTGGGATAGATCACCCACTCAAGCAGCTGGCAAGCCAACATGATTTTTTTTTTTTTGTTAACATGTTGTATAGCATGGGATATCCAGTAGTCATCTGTGCTGCCTTTTCAGATGTGCATTGTAGATTCAGACATCTGAATCTTCATTTAAACATGTCAAACACACAGTTGATGACACTTCATGTCTTCGTGTATGCTCTGTTGTATGTATCCTCAACAGGGTTTGACAGGGCTCTGTATGGTATCATTAGCCAAGCCTCCACTGGATAACCGCAGTCACCTGTTTGTGGGAAGAAGATAACACATATGTTGTCCTCATGCTTACTGTAAACAGGTGTAGATTCTGATAATCTCACAGTTGTTGTCCCATACTTACCAAGCAGTAGTTTTTCAGGTATGTCACAATGCTGGAAAGTAGTCCTCAGACTACTTTCCCTTCATATTGATGCATCACTGACACTACCAGGGTGTGTCACCATGATATTTATAATGTGGAAATCTGCTGAGCACACTACTTGACAACTGAGTGATGGATACCCCTTTATCTTTATGTACAGTACTGCATCGGGCACAGCAGCAGTTTTAATTGGAACATGAGTACAGTCTATTGCTCCAAGGACATGAGGGAAGTTGGCTGTGGCATAGAACTTTTGCATGGCAGTTCTACAATTCATGATTATTGCTGGGAAGTTGATGTAATCATCCACCTTGTTGTACATTGCTGCCAGGAAATGTGAGAGGATAAGACTGGCAGCTGTCTGGGACACTGCTACTGAATTTTCCATTTGCTGCTGAAATGTTCCAGAGGCCAGTGTACCCAGACTCAGGCAAATTCTTGTTTCTGGATGTATTGGGTTATTTCACAGAGTATATAGTTCACGGAATTCCATTTACATTTTTTTTTAAGTAATGCTATGGATTCTACAGGATTGCATAATAATCTGTCTAATATTACAGGGTATAAATACAGCACATATGGCCTCCACTGAGTGCTTTCCTAAATTTGTTGGTGAGGCATTTTGTTGCATTTGAGTTGCTTTGGGCATGCTTACTGTGTTTTGGGATCCATCAGGTATGTGTGCTGTGTTTTGGAATCCGTTAGGCATGTGCAGAGTCTGTAATTATCATATGCTAAATAGATAATTGCTTAGTCTTGTAGTGTAATTTCTGAAACGGAGTCCACCTCTGGTGCACTAAAGTCTTCCTTTGGTGTCCTGCACTGTCTAAAACTTTCTTTTGGAATCTGGCCTGATGTAATTATAAATATATATATGTCCAACCATTGGTTATCAGAGACACAGTATGCCTAAGTAATTGCATAGCAATTCTGAAGACAAAAAAAAAAAAAAAAAAAATATATATATATATATATATATATATATATATATATATATATATATATAAATAATTTCAAGCCTTTATTACTGCCTGAATATCTTGTTTGTTTTCTTAACAATCTCCTACTAGTATATAAGGAACTGGGGCAGATAAGTACCTTTCAGAGAGTCAGTATGGATACTCCTGACTCAGATGAACACCTTGTTGCTCATCCATTTTAGAATTCTTTCGTTCATTCATACAAAGCTTGATTGGACAGTCATCAAAAAGATTAGCCTTATTACCCATTTGGTTAAAAGGATAGAATAAATTATTCTGGACAAAAAAACAATCATTTGCATTCATACCATTTATGAATTTGTCATTACCCATCCAGTTGATGTTGGTTTTAAAGGTAAGCAGGAAGGTATTTTGATATGAAAAGACATCTATTTCAACATACTTAATATGCTGTCAGTCCAACAATGGAGGTCTAGGTGCATTGATAGGAGATGTGTTTATATATTTGTTCTGTGATGGTAGTGAAAGTCAATCTGAGTTTGAAATGAGGGCTGATTTTATATGATATAAATCTGTCAGTTAGCTTAAGTAGCTTAAACTCTAGCTCTTTTTAGTTAAGAATCTGTGACTTTTCAGATTGTATAAGGTACTTAGACAAGAGCATACCATACAGAAGTACTGAATTCAATGAATGGATTAATCAGTGATACATGTAGAGGGATTAGAACATTCTTTGGCTTAGATATGATATGTAGACAGATAAGTTTTGCAAATCAGATGGATTTCTTAACCATAACTCAGCCACAGAGTTGCGTACGTATATACCCGGGTCTTTTCTAATCAAATGTGTTTTGAAGGGGGGCAGCACTATTGTGCAAGAAGTGGTCAAGACATTTACAGATTTTAAATATGCTACACTTCTGTTTATTTATTGTGAGCTCATGGCTGACATAACAGGCATTGTTTTGATCTAGTCCCAGCTGGAGAATATAGATATCACATGGACGAGTTGAAAACTTCATTTAATTTGTGTTTTGCAAACGTAGTTATTCAGAGATACAATATGCCCAATTTTACTTCTGCAAACTAAAGGCAGTATAAGTGCTGACCCAAGAATGAGTTCTGTGGACCTCTGCTAGTAAAATCTCTTGGGCAAAAATACATACCTCATACCTTTACAATGTGAATGTTGTCTGTAAGTTAATTTTCTATCCAACAGACAATGCAAGGATTAAGGTTCAGACCCATGGGCATGATATTAAAAACCCTGACAATATCATGATAGACACTAGATTGTATGGACAGTTTGATCCTTGTCTAACACTTCTGTAAATTTATAAATGACCAAACACCCCACGATATATCACAGTTACAAAGAATAGAAAAATGATGAAAGATCCAGGCAGCAGTCAAAAGTATACCAATATTTCTTGTTTATTAACCAAATATATTAAGCACTTTCGGCTCACCACTGTAGCCTTCATCAAAATCTTCTGTAAACTTGTCAAAGAAATGAAGAAGGCTGAGTAGATATAACCTACCTCAAAAAAGTCCACCTTGATTAAAATTGTGAGTTTGGAACGTCACAGATGTCACTGCCATTCCCTTCAAAAGTAATGTGCTTGGAGTCTTTACAGATGTTATTAAAAATGGCAAGCTGAGAGTAAGTGTAGTATGTCAAAATTGTTCCCATGTTTCAGGTACATAACTTGTGCATAGTCAAAGTTTAAAGAGATTTAGAAGGGGTTAAAATATCTGGTGCTTTATACTTCCAAGTAGGTAGCTGAAAACTTTGTCAGGAACCAACAAACTACTATGATTGGTTTTGCAGAGTGCTGATGTGACTTGATCTATGTTGATTTAAGGTACCACAGTAATAGGAAAAATTAGGGCAATTGGATATGTAAGGTTTGTGAAGCTGGAGCTAAGCTTGTCTGCAAGGATACAGTTTCTGGGTCAGATTGGAATATGATATTGGGGATAATTTCAGAGCAAAACTAGGTGTTTGTATTACTTCTGAGCATCAAAATATAGCTGTAGAAAGCCTTGTGGCTATTTTTAGTATTAATGACATACCACACCTCTCATTTTTCCCATTTTTATAAGAAAATACTGCCTTGTGTACAGAAATTAGAGTGGTAAGGATTTCCAAGTGTCACCTCTGTATTACAAATGTCCTTTGCAGTCTGAGCCTGCCATCTCACTGTAAACCTTTGAATCATTATCTTGCTGACACAAGTTCTACAATATCTGTAGAATTGTAACTACAAGAAGCAAAAAGTGACCATGCTCTGAGGAGGTAAAAAGAGTATGGAGGATTTTAAACAATGGGCAAAACAGGCAATTTGGAGGTTGTGAATGCCAGCACAAGTTGTAAGGGGTAATCGTGTTTGTAACCATGTTATTAATCAAATATTAGCTTTGCTTTTCCAGAATTCAGCAAAGTGCTGGTAGATGCCACTAGGGAAATGATAATGCCACCAAAGTACTGCATTCCTGCACAAACCATAATGAATTAAGTATGCATTAAACAAACATTTCTTAAAAGGCACACATCGACTTGAATAAGTTACAAAAAATAAATAAATAAAATAACAGCAGTCTGTGATAATGGTTATTTTTCCTACTTATAACCTAAGGCTAATTTGAACTGTTAAAGTGGGATAATCACAAGCCATCGACATTAATTACTGTTGTGTCAGTGGATCTTAGTGTAGTTCTGAAAATATTTGTAAAGCACTGGGATGTTACCTTGTGTAGGGTTCATATAGATAACAGCTGTCATGACATTTGTTGCTATTTGACTAGACTATGCTTTATTTGGCTATTTTTTAATTGATTTATTTTATTTATTTCATTTTACATTTGTTAACTGGGAAAAATCCAACTGGACCAACTCCATTTTCAGTGGAAGCCCGGGGAGAAAAGCTCCACGTTTGACAAGAAGAAAACAAAACAAGAACAATACAATATGAAATAAGTATAAAAAAATACAAATGTTTATAGATAGACATATACAAGAATCTATCACAATAATTCATATAAGCTTACATGAATATAATAATATCTTACAATATATGTAGACAAAATATTACAAAAGAATGGTAGTGACTACATTTGCTATTTTAACTGACTGTTTACATTTCCTAGTGAGTGTACACTGAAGGAGGTAGCAAGCCAGTGTGGCTTAATTGGAAGTGAATATATGTAAGTGTGCAAGCACAGGTATATATGATGTTAAGAGTGTTGTAATTAATTTGCCATTGCAGATTGGAGGATATACTTTTTTATTCACTGAAGGTGGTTAGGACATGTTTTGACACATTTATCTGATAAACGGTTTTATTTAGAGAAGGTAGTTGTTAGACTCATTTACTAGGTGGTGCAGGTTTGTCACAGTTATGCATATGTGGATAGGTTTTCTACTGTATAGTGATTGTATAGTCTATACAATGGGGCATGTTGGCTTATTAAGTTAACAAACAAAGGAAAAAGTGAGAGAGAACAAAATAAACTTTGAGGTGTCATTCTTGCATATATGTTTATAAGACGAGATTACTGAAAAGGAAAATAGATTGATGTTCAGGGTACTTTAAGATTACTCTCACCTATGTTGCTAAGAGATTTCTTTACTAAATTGTCTTGCTTATTTAATGCAAAAATAAAGCATGTGTTATAATAAATAGTGTAAAGATTCCTTAGCACCCATTGTGTGAATGTCAAGGACAAGAGAGTCCTGAATTATTGATATTCACAGTATCTGCCTAACTATGCAGGTGCCAGTAAAATTCTCTTGTTTTCTTCACCTTCATTCCTGTATCTCTCCAGACTCATCTTCCTGGTCCCCTGCTATTTGACTGGACAATAAAAGCTGCAGACACATACTGATTAGGGGAGGTATATGCATTTTTGGAGAGCAATGGAAAGGACTTGCCAAGATCAAAGGCCAGTGATACAAATTGCGCTTTTCACTGTGTTGAAAAGCTTGATCTTTAGAGCGTAAAAGCAAGATTCCTAGGGGAAAAAAGGATTAGTTTTATGTATTATGGAAAATTATAATACATATGACAATAACTCAGTTAAATACCAAGACAAGTGACATTTTGAAGTCTGTACATGGAGCAGAACTGAATAAAGGCATAATCAGCATTAACAGATTTTTTTGTTTGTTCTCTTGCACTTCGTACTGCCTTGCATTTTCTAGACAGATTCAGTAGGTCACTTTTTTGCTGCTTCATCACTCACCACCATAATGAATTTCAGAATTGCCCCTGAAGGCCATTGGCATCTTTCAGAACTGTGAGTCCTTGGAAATGAAGTGATGCACTTGAGTAGGTGTTGTATTTTTATACCAGCTCTCTTTAACTGTTATTAATCAGTCATATTTAAAGATTAATCTGAAAAAAACATCATTCTTATATTTTGCGCCATTTTGTTATACTCTTTGTTTTTTGACTGGGTACAACCCAAGCTCCTACTGTAAGTGGGAGGAGTTATCCTGTTAGCATGAATTTATTATGCTAATTATTTGTACAGATTTTTAGCCAACTGTATCTACTTTTCAAGATGCTTTGTTGAAATTTTCTGTCTGCAAGCTGAGCAGTATGATAACTGCTCTAAATTCATTACTGACCTTACAGTCCCTGACGGTTGACTCACCCTTAATTCTTTTAAGTATTGACAATGATGAAATAAAAGTATCCCAAAGCTTTGCTTTACAAATATGGGAGAAATATTGTATATAGAACTGTTATAGTGAATTTGTAGCAAGTAAGGCAGTGTTACTTTATGTAGGAATGTTTCAGCACCATAGTGATTAGGAGTGTCTTCAATGTGAGAACCTTAATTATATTAGCCACAGCAGCTTACTTAATAAAACAGCAATGGTGGAGGCCTGGTGAAGCCCCTGAACAGTGTTTTTGCCTTATTTAATGAGGTTTGATGTCTAGAACAGAAGCTCTGGAAGACAGCAGATGCAAAAAAAAAAGAAAAGACCTGAAAAAGTGCACTGTGAGGAAGCTGGAGATAATTCCTGTTATATGAATCCAGCAGACAGAGAAAGAGAGAGAGAGAGAGAGAGAGTGAGGCAAGACAGAGAGAGCTAATATGATGTTCAAACAGAGAGAGGCACACAAAAAGTAACTATAACACAGCAATAAAGGACTATATGACTACATTGCAGCTACTGGCTGTGGAACTTTGATGAGTCAGAAGGTTTTTTATTTTTGGAAGGATATGCATTGCTTGGATTTGTACAACAAACCAATCTGTTTAAAAAAATAATAAACCAATCTCTTTCCTAATACTTGTGTCTCTGCAGTTGGATTTAAAAAAAAAAAAAATATATATATATATATATATATATATATATATATATATATATATATATATATATATATATATATATATATATATATATATATATATATATATATATATATATATATATATATATTTATATATATATATATATATATATATATATATATATATATATATATATATGTATATAGAGTTCCACTTTCGAATCTCAAATTGCTGAAAACTCGAACTTCAGATGACCGAACCCAGAACATGGAATTTTCAGAAACTCGAAATTCTAAAGCGTATGGAAAAGACATTGCAAAAAGGTCTTTACAATGTTTTTGCAGGAGGGAAAGTGCTTTTTGCAGAAAAAGCACTTTCGGTAAAGTCCCCAAGAAACACTAAAAAAAATAAATAAATACCAAACACATACAAACACAATACTCATGTTTACGCAGGGGGCAAGCCCCCCTGCACCCCTCATGTGGGGGCTGTGCCCCCCAACCCCCCTACTTTTATATTCTCATTCTGAGATCGCACTACAGTGGGGAAAAGGGAATATTCCCTTATCCTTACTGTACTACCATCTCAGCAACAGCCATTCCCCACGATTTCCCTTCCCTTTTCGCATACTTGCATGAAAGTGCTTTTTCGGAGAACCAGCCTTTCACAAATTGTTCGGGATGCATATATATATATATATATATATATATATATATATATATATATATATATATATACATATATATATAGGTTTACTTTTCTTCAACAAATTTACACTTCAGCAAATTTCAAAATCCCACTACAAATGTGTGAAAATGTACTTTAACAAAAACGCACTACTCTGAATCACGTGTTGTCAAAGAACAATCGGCACTTCCTGCATCATGTAGGAGAACAGGTATGGTGTTTTTTCTGTATTGCTTAAAATAGTAATGGGAGTGGGAAGTATACAGCAGTTGGACCTGTTTGATATGAATTGCTATGCAGTGAGTATAAGAAAATATACCCATTTCCCCACTGTAGTGTGATCTTGGAGTTGGTATATACAGGTTGCAGGGGGTGTGGGGTTGCGGGAGATTGCCCCCTTGCAAAATGTGTTTGACATGTAAATTCTACTAATATTTACTTTTGCAGAAGTGTAGATCAGAGTAGTGCATTTTCATTAAAGTGCAGTATCGCTCATTTTGCATTTTCATTAAAGTGCAGTATTGCTCATTTTGCGTTTTCGTTTAAGTGCAGTATCGCTCATTTGTAGCCGGGTTTTTGAAATTCTGTGAAGTGTAGATTTCTTGAAGACTATATATATATATATATATATATATATGCGCGCGTGTGTGTGTGTGTGTGTGTGTGTGTGCATTTGTGACTACATCATCAAAAACAGTGGGTGTCCTAAAATGGGCCAGTAGGCATGTACATGAACTATGCTGCTACCTCCACAGCTAGCTTGGTGGATAATGGCATCCTGAGGTAATGTAGCAATTATGTTTGCTGACAACCGATGGATATGTTTAACATTGTAAAGTACTTCTGTTTTTTTGTACTGAGGATTAAATGCCTGTGACGAATAAAGGCTTGTTGCATTGGAACACTACCTGGCTTCCATAAGTTTTGGAAACTATTGTGACTGAACTCTTCAACAAAGTTTTAAGTCTACTAGTTTTTCTAAATGGAAGACCATGCCAACACTCCACAGGGTAAATGCTGCATTGTCAAAAAACACACGTATAACAGCAATATAGAAAACCACAGCAGCAGCAACCATGCAATTCTTTTCAACAAAAATGAAATAACAGAACGACTCTTATAATGACCACGTATAAAACTGGTTTAATAAGTGCACTCAGTCGGTAAGCGCTTTCACTTAATAGCTTCATCAGACCTTATAACAAACTGAGTACAAAACATTTAAAAAGATAGAGCATCCAATCAAATTGCTCTAACTATAACATCACATCCTGACTGATCCTACTACATTATTACAGAGCCTCTAGTGGATAAACACTATAAAGACCTTATATCTTGCAAACATAATAGAGGCGCGTACCATATTAATACTATATAACTTCTAATTAAAATTTAATTAACTTCCAAACTTAAATATTATAAATGTTCAAACATTAATCCATAATTTTTGCACATTTAAAATACAGTGTAGAAAACAAGCATTAGAAGAAACATATCTACTTCTGAAGCTCGTACTATACACCAACTATGTCCTGCTCTATATGAGCAAAGTAAAAGCAGAACACTTCTAAACCAAATCCTCAACTCGTTGAAAACAATAAGCGATGCATTGCAGTCCCATAACTCCAACAAGCACTGTGCTCAACACACGGAGTATAGTACATCAGATTAAACATTCTAAAAATACACCAATCTTTCAGATATTCGTACATCCCTATATCTATAACTTAAAAATTGTAAACAAAAGACACATAAACACATCCTTAAATCATAAATTCCTGGGGCTGGTCTAAAAACAATACATCTAAGTTAAGCTATGCTTACTATTACCTCAGCCCACCTTATTCACATAAAATGAACATATAAAAAGAACAGTCACTTAAAAAATCATAAAAAACCTACATAAAAACCTAACAAGGCTTTGCCTTTAGGCTAAACCCTAAAGCCTTATTATGAACTGCACAGCGTGCACAAAATCTAATGCATTCTGTTAGACCCTTCAGAAAGCAATCAATCTTTCTTAAGATCCATATACACGTTTCTATCAAAATGGGTACAAACCACGATACAAAGCGCACATCTATTTGACAAACTCTCAAAATAGAAATGCTACTGAATAATGACACTACTAAGCATTATTGTAAGTCGAAGAACCCAAGTGTAAGTGAACAACAAATGGTGTATCTAACGAACAAACCACCTACCAAACAAGTGATAACTATCATCTGCTCATCTAACACACCACATAGTACCCACGTGCACTCAGGGTCCCATCCTGGCTCATCCTTCCCACCTAACATACCTACCTAACGTGAAATTAGGTAGGTATGTTAGGTGGGAAGGATGAGCCAGGTTGGGACCCTGAGTGCACGTGGGTATTATGTGGTGTGTTAGATGAGCAGATGATAGTTATCACTTGTGGTGTGTTAGATGAGCAGATGATAGTTATCACTTGTTTGGTAGTTGGTTTGTTCGTTAGATACACCATTTGTTGTTTGCTTACACTTGGGGTCTTTGACTTACAATAATGCTTAGTAGTGTCATTATTCAGTAGCATTTCTATTTTGAGAGTTTGTCAAATAGATGTGCGCTTTGTATTGTGGTTTGTACCCATTTTGATAGAAACATGTGTATATGGATCTTAAGAAAGATTGATTGCTTTCTGAAGGGTCCAACAGAATGCATTAGATTTTGTGCACGCTGTGTAGTTCATAACGAGGCTTTAGGGTTTAGGCTAAAGGCAAAGCCTTCTTAGGTTTTTATGTAGGTTTTTTATGATTTTTTTTAAGTGAATGTTCTTTTTATATGTTCATTTTATGTGAATATGGTGGGCTGAGGTAATACTAAGCATAGCTTAACTTAGATGTATTATTTATAGACCAGCCCCAGGAATTTATGATTTAAGGATGTGTTTATGTCTCTTTTGTTTACAATTTTTAAGTTATAGATATAGGGATGTATGAATATATGAAAGATTGGTGTATTTTTAGAATGTTTAATCTGATGTACTATACTCCGTGTGTTGAGCACAGTGCTTGTTGGAGTTATGGGACTGCAATGCATCGCTTATTGTTTTCAACGAGTTGAGAATTTGGTTTAGAAGTGTTCTGCTTTTACTCTGCTCTTATATAGAGCAGGACATAGTTGGTGTATAGTCCGAGCTTCAGAAGTAAACATGTTTCTTCTAATGTTTGTTTTCTACGCTTGATTTTAAATGTGCAAAAATTATGGATTAATGTTTGAACATTTATAATATTTAAGTTTGGAAGTTAATTAAATTTTAAATTAGAAGTTATATAGTATTAATATGGTATGCGCCTCTATTATGTTTGCTAGATATAAGGTCTTTATAGTGTTTATCCACTAGAGGCTCTGCAATAATGTAGTAGGATCAGTCAGGATGTGATGTTATAGTTACAACAATTTGATTGGATGCTCTATCTTTTTAAATGTTTTGTACTCAGTTTGTTATAAGGTCTGATGAAGCTATTAAGTGAAAGCGCTTACCGACTGAGTGCACTTATTAAACCAGTTTTATACATGGACATTATAAGAGTTGTTCTGTTATTTCATTTTCATTGAAAATAATTGCATGGTTGCTGCTGCTGTGGTTTTCTATATTGCTGTTCTACTAGTTTTTCTGTTTTTTTCCCCCTCAACACTCATGTTGGTGAGGTTGAAACTAGACAGATTCCTGTGCTTGCTCATATTTTATTTTTCATTTTTTATGTTTAAGTACCTTTCCAGCCCACTGTTTTCCATAGATCTATAATACTGGAAATCCCCAGCAAACCAGTGTTTCCTTTGAGTTAATCTTCCTTACTACAAATTATCTCTGGCTCACTTTCCCAGAGTTTTTGCATGGCATTCTCTCCATACCCTGAGATGGTCCTGAATTAATTATGTTCTGTCGTTAGTAAAAAGATTTACTTTACTATTTTGCACTTCAGTGACCACGTGCTAAGTACAGAGAGTTCTGAATGAATCTTGTGCTATCCTTCGAAATGTAAGTAGCTTGCATTATTAAATTGCACTTTGTATCCTTTTTACGTCTGTGCATTATTTGTTATTTCTGTGCATTATATAAGTTTTCACCTCTTATTTTTCTATACTCCTGTCTTCTTAATAACAAAACTCATCCCACAAATCTCATCCCCAGCAGAAGGCGGTATACAACACCAAAAATTCAAAAAAAAACACTTAAATCCCTACTCTGTGTAGTGATTTAGCTGGTTACTCCTGCCTTCTTGTTGTGTCATCTTTTGGAAGTACTATTCACTTTGGTCATTTCATGCACTTAAGCTTGGCTCCACACAGTGGGTCTTGGCAATGCCCTGTATAGAGGTATGTAACTAGAACTGATATTTTACATATCAAATTACACTACAGACTTCCATTTACATGGTTGCACAAAGAGTGACTAGTTTGTCCAGGGGCAAGCGCTGCTCCACGTTCTTTGAAGTAAATACCCTCATTACCACCCTTTTCTAAAAAAAAAAAAAAAAAACAAACAAAAAAAAAACAGCAGGTATCCTAAAAAGGGCCAGTAAGCATTTACATTAACTATGCCATTTCCTCCACAGCTAGCTTGGTGGATATGGGCATCCTGATGTAATGTAGCAACTATGTTTGCTGAAAACCAACTGATTCTCAAATAAACTGATAAAGAATTTGAGAGACATATTTATACAATATCACTGGAGCCGATTCTCTTACATACAGTATGAATCAGACACATAGATACACATATGCTGAGCCACTTAAAAGTAAACTTCTTAAACCCCAATGTTCTCCCAGACATTGGACCTGCAACAAATAGTCTCTGCAGTCCCAAAAGCACTCTGCCAAAACAACACCCACCACAACACATACACATCAGAAGAGGCTTCATGTTCAAAGCCTATAGGACAAGCCACTACACAACCCAATATTTTAGTCATAGGAAACGCCTTTGTGAAAAAGCAGACGTTCTTCTCACCAGGATGATCAAGAAGAAAGTCACAGGCAGTTGTCTATCAGGGGCAAGGCTCCTCCAGATCATGCAAGCACTCAAGTCCCTGAACCACAGGTACCAGTATGACTCACTCATACTGCATGCAGGGTGTAAATGACCTGAGACATACCTCCCTGGACTGTATCAAAATTTACATTATGGTGCTCTCAGATTATGCATCTCAGGCTGGTACAATCATAGCATTCAGCAGCACTCTACCTTCACCAAGGACGATACCAAAGTATGAACAGAAAATGACTGACTTTCATAATTGGCTTAGCTTCTGGTATCATTCCAAAGGGGGTGATATTTGTGAGCACTGGAGAACGTGTCACCAGAGCTCATTGGTTTGGCAAGGATGGTTGGCACCTGCCTTCAATAGGCTTTCAAATATTGGCTAAAGCATTGTCTTCCTCCTTAGTATCTTTTTTAGGCAGTGCCAAACTGACAAACCTTACAAAATAGCAAAACCAACCAAAGTTAGTGTAAAAGTACCAATGCACAATGCCAAGTGTCTAAACAAGGAACTCCACACTCTCCATGCTCTCCTCACCTTGGAGAATGCAGACACTTGTACAGTTACTGACACATGGTTTAGAACATTAAAGTGGTCCCTTGCAGTGCAGGACTGCAATGCCTTCTACACATTTTGTCCAGCTACTAGGGACTGAATGTTGAGGAGCCTCAGTCTACAAAAATAACAAGTTCACCTCAGGGCTAGTTAAACAGGATGACATGCTTGAGCTTCTCCGTGTCCAACTCATTATAGGCAATTACCAATAACATCCCTGCAAGAGATAGGTCCCCCATGACCTAAGAAACCCATAAGTCATATTTAAATGCACAGGAGACAGTCAACATTCAACTCAATTTCATATTCATGGGAGGCTTTAACTACCCCACTATACACTGTAAATCATGCATGACCCCAAACATGCATGCCCAGAGATTTCTGTACTTTGTAAATGCAAACACCCTGGATCAGATAGTGTCATGATGCCTGCAAGAGATAGGTCCTGCATGACCTAAGAAACCCATAAGTCATATTTAAATGCACAAGAGACAGTCAACATTCAACTCAATTTCATATTCATGGGAGGCTTTAACTACCCCACTATCAACTGTGAATCATGCATGACCCCAAACATGCATGCCCAGAGATTCCTGTACTTTGTAAATGTAAACACCCTGGATCAGATAGTGTCATGCCTACCAGGAGTGCACACTACCTGAACAAACACACACGCGCACACACACACACACACACACACACACACACACACACACACACACACACACACACACACACACACACACACACACACACACACTCACTGTAACATCCTCTTGGGTAATGTTGGACCATAAAGTTATCTCCTTTGAAATAAAAAAAAAACCCTGACATCAGCTAACCCAGTAAGAGATAAGAACTATTTTAAGGAAGATGTCCTATTATAAAGTAACTACCTGGAAAAATATCAAACCCACCCCCACAAAAAAAAGACAAAATAGATGCCTGTGAAAAGTTGTTCAAAGAAATTCTGTACAATCATGTTAATAGATGCACAGAGACAGCAGTGTATACCAGAAATAATCTCAGAACAAAAAAAAAAAAAAAACAAGTAGAATCCTAACATCAAGTAGGTTATAAAATAAAAGGAAGAAACTCATGGCAAGATTAGGAAATGCAATGCCTAGCAGGGTGTAAATTCTCTCATGCATCTAAACAAACAACTCAGAGGGCAAATCTTATTTACCAAAGCCAATTTTTAAGTAAAAATAGCCTCCCAGGCCAAGGATAGTGATATGGCATTCTTTATCTATGTCAACAATCACAAAGACAGCTCACAACAATGTACTGAACTAATTGTAAAGGAAGCCACATACATAGAGCTGGAAGATATAGCAAATGTACTAACCCAAAAATCCATATCCAGTTTTATCCCCCCTCTCCTGTTTCAGCTACCCCTCAAGAAGATCCTAAATGTAAAAACCACAAAGGAGCACCAGTCCTTGGAACAAAGGAAACAGCAAACTGGAGGATGTGGCTGGAACTGAGATGAACTGCAAAATTTCTTGAGCATAAAACAGCTTTATTCAATGCTTTCATCCACAGACTTCATCAGAAATATTAAATACATAAACGACCAGGTAGAAATACTCAAAAAACCCCAAACAACTTATAAAACAATTAAATCATTAACTTTCTATTGGTTAAAAAAAAAATTTGATGCTGAATTAATCATTCTAACTTGGGAAAAAAATCTGCTCCTAACCTCAATTGCCACAAAGTTTCTTTTCTTTTTACTTTATTTTTAATGTTGCCACCCCTACCATCATCTAAAACCTGTTCTAAAAATAGCAAAAGAATATTTTTATGTTTTTCACAAGATGTTGTGTGTCTAAAAAGGGCATTATTCATATCTTTTCTTTTAATGGCATAAAGATGTTCTCTCATACTTATATTTAAACATCTAGTGGTCATCCCTATATAATATGCCGGGTATCCTGAACATAATGCCATATAAACTACATTATTTGTATTACAGTTAAATATACCAGGTATTCTTATGGTATAAGATATATTGTCCAGACATACATATAGGGCCCCTCGTGTATGTACCTACAAATATTACAATTAAAACATGTATAAGTCCCATTGGGTTTATTAGACACAACTCTAGATCTTGTCTCTTTTCCATTTTCTAATAATTTTTTTATATTCAAACTTTTGTTATGAACAAACTGAGGATTTATACCTAAAACTTCCCTCAATTCGCTCTTCCCTGCTATTATTTTCCAATTGTTTTTAACTGTGGAAATAATTTCACTACAGTCTACTGTCATTTCCACTGCCAACCTAGGGAGAGCTTCTGCACTCTTAGTCTGAATGGCAGTGTTATTAACTACAAGGCCATGAGACAAAATGGGAGGGAAATCCTTATCTGTCCTGGATATTATATCTGAACTAACTTTATTTAAAATTGGCCTTGTAGTTAATAGCACTGCCATTCAGACTAAGAGTGCAGAAGCGCTCTTTAAGTTAGCAGTGGAAATGACAGTAGATAGTAGTGAAATTATTTCCACAGTTAAAAATAATTGGAAAATAATAGCAGGGAATAGCGAATTGAGGGACGTTTTAGGTATAAATTCTCAGTTTGTTCATAAAAAAAGTTTGAATATAAAAAAATTATTAGAAAGTGGAAAAGAGACAAGATCTAGGGTTGTGTCTAATAAATCTAATGGGACTTATAAATGTTTTAATTGTAATTGTTGTAGGTGCATACACGTGGGGCCCTATATATGTCTTGACAATATATCTTATACCATAAGAATACCCGGTAGATTTAACTGCAATACAAATAATGTAGTTTATATGGCATTATGTTCAGGATGCCTGGCATATTATGTAGGGATGACCACTAGATGTTTAAATATAAGTATGAGAGAACATCTTTATGCCATTAAAAGAAAAGATATGAATAATGCCCCTTTTAGACACACAAGATCTTGTGAAACACATAAAAAATATTCTTTTGCTATTTTAGAGCATGTTTTAGATGATGGTAGGGGTGGCAACATTAAAAATAAAGTAGAAAGAAAAGAAACTTTGTGGCAATTCAGGTTAGGAGCAGATGTTTTCCCAAGCTTGAATGATTCAATCAACATCAAATGTTTTTTAACCAATGGAAAGTTAATGATTTAATTGTTTTATACATTGATTGGGATTTTTTAGAGTATTTATAGCTGGTTGTTCATGTATTTAATATTTTTGATGAAGTATGTGGATGAAAGCATTGAATAAAGCTTTTTTACGCTCAAGAAGTTGTGCAGTTCATCTCAGTTCCAGCCACATCCTCCAGTTTGCTGTTTCCTTTGTTTCTTGGACTCGTGCTCCTTTTATGTTTTTGTGGTCTTCTTGGTCTTGGCGATGGCTTGTTCTCCAGAAGACGTTCTGCTTAATCTGTCTCTACATTCAGTGCTGAACAGTCAAGATCTGGCTACGGGTGAGTTTCTCACTGTATTTAAGGATTTACAGAACTCTTTAGCTATGTTAACTACTAAACTTCAGCCGGGAGAAGGGGGTCCAGCGTTAAGGACTGGCATCAGAGGTAATCCTCTTGTTAAAAGAACGGAGCATTTGTTAATTCTGATAAATTCATTTTTTACAAAAATACTGCTGCAGTATTAAGTTTCAACAGTAACCCATTCATGGAAAGTAAGGGGGCAATGGAACAGTCTATGTCAGATGAAGTGCCTATAGACCAACTATTTGAACTAGAAAAGGGGTTGAAAAGGTACCGTGCCTTAACAATAGAGATCAGCTATTTTGAGCATTGTATCAGCAACAAAATAGTACCAAAGGGACTCTGTTTTTTTTTTAAATGCTGAATGAGGTCCAACAAGATGAGCTATTTTTCAAAGAGGTGGTGACTTTTTTCAACAATGCTGGAATCGAGATTTTAAAACTTTTAGTCCAGTGTAACAAGGCAAATATAGAGTCTTTGAAAAACAAGTTAGAGGCATTAGACAAAAGAAATCCAAGATCAGTTGGAAGTGGATAAAGAATTTGATGAGAGCTACTTCAAAATTCTTGAGGTAGTTGATCAACATGAAAGGGTGATTACTCAAAGAAAAATGGGAAAACTGGATCGTGATGTGAAAGAGTACAAAAGTGGTATAGCTAATGCTGTTTTTACTAATAAAAAGATTGGGAACACATCAAAACCCAATCCCATGTATTCCTATAGTGCAGCAGTAAAACGAATGACTGTACCTTTAAACCAGAAATCAAATCAGAATCGGAAAGGCAGTGTTACGTCACATGCTAGTGGCTCCAAGGCTCAGATCAATGTTAGCTTTATAACGGACAGTAGTGGTAGCATTTTTGTCAGGAAAGAAACAACTGCTGTCAACACAGGACCGAGTTCAAAAAATGGAGCCAAACCAGGTGAGAGGAACAGAAATGTTTCCAACCAGACAAGAGGGAGAAGTCATTTTCGGAAGAGGAATAAAATCCTGGAACAGGGCTGAGTGATAAAGAAACTTTATATAATTTGACAGACATTGTTTTAACATAAGAATACCCGGTAGATTTAACTGTAATATAAATAATGTAGTTTATATGGTATTATGTTCAGGATGCCTGGCATATTATATAGGGATGACCACTAGATGTTTAAATATAAGACTGAGGAACATCTTTATGCCATTAAAAGAAAAGATATGAATAATGCCCTTTTTAGACACACAAGATCTTGTGAAACACATAACAAATATTATTTTTCTATTTTAGAGCAGGTTTTAGATGATGGTAGGGGTGGCAACATTAAAAATAAAGTAGAAAGAAAATAAACTTTGTGGCAATTGAGGTTAGGAGCAGATTTTTTCCTGGGCTTGAATGATTCACTCAACATCAAATGTTTTTTAACCAATAGAAAGTTAACGATTTAATTGTTTTATAAGTTGATTGGGGTTGTTTAGAGTATTTATGCCTGGTTGTTCATGTATTTAATGTTCATGTATTTAATATTTCTGATGAAGTCTGTGGATGAATGCATTGAATAAAGCTTTTTTATGCTCAAGAAGTTGTGCAGTTTGTCTCAAGTTACAGCTATATCCTCAAGTTTGTAAGATCCTAAATGTACTTTTCAAGGCCAAAAACACTGCTTCAATGGGCCCTGCCAATATTTCAGGACACCTACAAAAAGACAGTAAATATAATGCATCAGGACCACTGGGGCAGCATTTAACTATAGCCTCCAGTCAGACTTTGCGCCACATGAATGGATAACTGCAATGGTCATCCCTCCACACAAGCCTGAGTCTTACCAGTCATATATGCAAAGCCATGGAAAGAGGTAGCATGAAAATTATAAATAATGACATAGGAACCCTGCAGACACTGGATCCAGTTTGTTTTCATCAAGGGCAGATCATGTCTACTCAACCTGATGGACTTCTTTGAGAATGTCTCCAAGCAATGGATGAGGGCAAATCATGCATGCTGTCTACCTTGATCTGACCAAAGCATTTCATACTATACTCCACTTGGGCATTGTAAACAAACTCACAAAAATAGGTATTAAGCCCTGTGTTACACATTAAGTAGCCATCTGTAAGATTCAGGAAGTTAGGATGGAGGAGTCCACCTCCACAGAGAGGACAGTCACTAGGGGAGTCCCTCAGAGCTCAATGCTGGATCTTCTTATTTTTGGCAACTACATCTCAGAAGTCAAGGCCAACATCAGAGGCCTCTGGCTGACCAAGTTTGTTGATGATAGCAAACTAGAGGCCATTACAGAATCCTCCCTCCCCCAAGACACTAATATCTTCCTGGAAGAGCTAACAACTGGTGCCAGAACAACAGTTTAAAGCTCAATGCCAAGAAATGCATAACAGCATCCTATGGGAAGTCGGCCACCCCAGGAAAGCACCTCATAGTTTACACACCCCTAAGAATAGACACAGTAGTCAGAGATTTGAGGACATACATAGACAGTAACCTGGTTTTCTATTAACATGCATCTAAGGTAGTAAATAAATCATTCAATGTTGCTCAACTTGCATGCAAGACTATGGTATCTTGGTCAAGTAAGTCATTAATCCTCTGTATTTGGCCCTTATCAGAACCATCACTGAGTAGAAATTCCCCCTTGGTATGTACCTGACCAGACACAAGGAACAGCTGGAATGTTGAAAGAGGTTCCTCATAAAAGAATACAGGACAGAAACAACATGCCTGATGCAGACTAACTCAACACCCTGTCCCCATACTCTGGCTCCTATAACTGTTGAGGGGTGATCTATGCTTGGCATTCAAGGCATCCTTAGATCTTGCTCTGATGGACTTTTTGCACATCCACAAAATAAAATGCATCCGAACTACCAAATCTGGACACTTAAAACCTTGCTTGTTTCATTTTTATGGCTTGTTGGAGGAACAGGTATATGCCAAAGATAATATATCCTCTTTTTGAAACAAGTTTCCCATCCAAGTGAAGCAGAGTTTATCCCTATCACTATGTAACCATAACTTGGACCAGTGGATTGGAAATCAGAAATTCATTCCTGGTCATCTTTAATGGACAGAGAAAGCCTGTAAATGCTTAACCACCCATGTCCTAGCCAACATATACCCTTAAGATAATCTTTAGGGATGCATTTGGAAAACATGACTAGGCTTGATAAGGTCCTTGTGGTCTTTTGCTAAGTAAACACCTATGAACCTGTGAACCTATAAAGTGAAATACTCTTACATTAATAAACCAAAAAAAATTGGGAAACATATTATTCTACAAGATAACTACTGTTAAGTGCTTTCATCTTAATTAGACATCTTCAGAACAATAAAACCATTATGTCATAATTAAGTCACATGCATGGAAATCCACCAATCAAAATGTTATGGCACAATGACACCTTTCTATTGCAAGAATTTTGCTTTAAAAATATTTTATAGATATGATATTAAAACCAGGAATCATTTCCACATTCAATAAAATTAGCTATTCTAACTCCTCTATTTTCTTTAAACACCACTGCAAAACATTCATGAAAATCTGTTTCCAAATTACACAGAACAAAATAAAACAATGAGTAAAAAGGTCACACAGAAAAAACAATCATTAAAACCCAAAAGAACAATCTAGCAAGGCTACTCCTTCTACTGTGTGATAGCTTAAACCTCTTGAATTAGACACAGCATGGGATATAGGCAAATTACGCTTTAAGGACAGCAGGTGTTTCAGCTATATGGCATTTCTGAATGTCGATTACTTTTCTTCCTTCTTTTCCTTTTTAAGTCGATTTATGGACAGATTCAGGCCAATAAGCTTAACCCCACTAGCTGTAGACATGCATGTATCAGACTTTTTATGGCATCATCAACACAGCATAAGTGGTATGTTTTAAATAGACTTAAAAAGGAAAGAAGTCATGGACATAAAGAATTGCCATATAGCTGAAACATCTGATGTCCTTAGAGTCATTTGCATGTATCCCATGTTGCCTCTAATACAAGACAGTGCACAGAACAAGAAATGTAAGCTGTTTATAAGGCTTACAATGCACACTATGAATATATATAATGCACTATCAGCAAGCTTTTTCTTTATGTTAAAACAATCTTCATAAATTTTGTGATCTAATGATCATAGGGATTTTCCTGTAAAGAAATTGTCATATTTTACACTATGCTAAATATGCAATGTCTCTAAATAAGCATGCTTAATATTTTCAGCTCCAAATCTATGACAAAGCTACTATCTTAAATAAATATACATTGTTGGCAAAATCAATATTTAAATGCTCCTGGGAGGGGGTCAGTTCCCTAGTGCTAATTTTCATATTCCTTTCTGTTAGGTTTTTCCTGGCGGTTAAGTCAATTGAGCAAAAGTATAAATACTCACCTTAATGTGTGTTAAACCTAGCCGTAACCCTGCTCCTCCCCCTAACCCTACATATTTCATTAATGAAAACCCTTTCTCTGAAACTATCGCTACCAAAATGACACAGTCTCAGTTTGGAAGTCATGTCTTACTGATACAGGGCTTTTTTAATGGGAACTCAGTATTCAGTGTTTTATGATTCACTCTTATGACCCTTTCAATGTTTTGTGATTCCTTCTTTTTTGTTCTGCCATTTGTGATTCTCTCTTTTGACTTTTCTCCCTTTTTTGATATGCTCATAAATTCAAATATGGGTATTACACAAAAGGTAATATACACATTTGGTAGAAAGGCTATCAGAAATTAATCAATTTTTCTACACAAATAACAATGGAGAAGTATCAGATACAATTTTTGGGACACCCTAAAAGTTGTACTATATGGAAAAGTTAGAATTTGGTATACACAAAAAAAAAGAATGGGATAAAGGATTACAAGATATCCAAATGGAATTAGACAACTTAAAATGCAATCTTATAACAAACGATAAGAAAGTCATGGATAATATAAATAAATTAAACAAAGAATATCAAAATGTTTTGCAGCACAAAATAGCTATAAATTTAGAGGAAATCAAATTATGTTCATAATCATTCCTAAAAGTCTACATAAAATTGCAGTACAATCAAAATACTTAAATAAAAGAAATCACACAAAAGAAATTATATGTGTTGAAAATAAGAGGAAAAAGAAAGCTACTAATTTAAATTGCATACTACAAGGTTTCAAGAAACATTATGAGGTTATGAATACTCTCAAACCAATAAATGAAAATGGAAATCTAGACACATTCCTAACTGATAATATTCCAAAGACCTTATCTCCTGGAAATATTGCCAACATTGATAGACCTTTCACATTTAAAGAACTAAACACTCAAATAAACAATTTAAAAACTAATAAAGCACCAGGGTAGATAGTCTGATTCCTGAAATATATAAATTTTTCACTGACAATATCTTAAAACTATTACTAAATACATTTCATGAAATTAAAAATGCATTTAATATCCCACCATCATGGAAATATTCACTCATCTCACCCATACTTAAAGCTGATAAAGATCCCACCTCTTGTTTCTCCTATAGACCCATCTCACTATTAAACATTGATTACAAGATTTTCATGAGCATAATATCAAACATAATTAATTCCATTATACCTAGCTTAATAGAAGAATATCAGACAGGCTTTATTAAACATAGGAAAGTGTAGAACAAAAACTTCTGACTCTCCACATTGCATAAACAGTTTATTCAGAAAGAAAGACAAACGGTGAGCGCTTTCGCGTATGCTGTGATACGCTTCTTCAGACAGTATATTATTAAAAACAAGCAGCATATTTATAGGGAGGCTTAGCCAGAAAGCATATATTTAATTGATTAATTATTCAATTTGCTGATAGTTTAATTAAAACTAATCATTCTCTATGAAAGGTTTTTTAAAGCCACAGAACAAAATGCAAACCAAAAGAGAAGTACTAAATACATTAAATACATTTAATCATACATATATTAAAGCATGTTTTAAAATCATTTAGATGTATATAAATTATTATTATAAATTTATTGCATGTATGACCTTATATAACGTTATGTAAGGTATATACTCGTCACTTTTTTTACCCTTTCAAAAAAATGATATTTGATGTATAATAAATAATACAATAAATAGTAATAATAAATATATATATATATATATAAATAGAAATAAATAAATAAATAAATGAATATGCTTAAAATAAGTATGTATAAAATAATGTAAGAATAAAATAGGATTAAAAAACAAGCCAATATATTTTGGTGTCAAGAAGATCTAAAATAACCTTTCTGTTCTAAACTTTAGTGCTAAAACATATACATCCTACCATGATATGTTGGTATGTAAACATATAGATGTTAAATATTTCATTTTTTATCTTTTTAAACATAGGAAAGTCCAAGACAATATAATAAGACTTCTGACCCTAATAGATTTAGAAAATAAAAATAAAAACAAATTAACAATAATGAGACTTGATATAAATAAAGCCTCTGATTCACTTAGTTGGTCTTATTTATTTAAAGTGCTACAACAATATAAATGTTCCCCAAACTTTATAAAATTATTTAGAATTCTTTATGAAGATTCTGTTTCTTTGTAAAGATAGGTTATTTCTTATCCCCTTCCTTTAAACTTACAAAAGGTACAAAACAAGGTTGTCCTCTTTCCCCTTTAATATTTGCTTTAGCTGCAGATGCACTAGCTAATTATATTAGGAGTAACAAAGCACAGACTTAAAACACTGTGCCAGAAAGGATAAATGTGTAACTGCCCACAGAATAAGCACAAGTCACGATAAATAAAAATATGACTGCAGTCCACAAACTCGGCAACAAATAAATAACCACTGTCGTAAAACGTAAAAGAAAACCACATTTATTCAGATAAGGTAAGCACTTTCACTAAATAGCTTCATCAGACCATAAAACAATTTAGTTGGTCATTAAATTTGGATCTACATATTATGTGACTTTACTACTTATGTGCAATATTAGTTTTTTACAGGGTTTATCAATATAGGCTTTTAAACAATGTAACTTGCTTAGTTAGACTGTGATGTGATAAGTTTGGAACAATTTGATTGGTTACTTTATACTTTTTAAATGTTTTGCAGCCAGTTTGTTTTATGGTCTGAAGAAGTTATTTATTGAAAGCACTTACCATATCTGAATAAACGTGGCTTTCTTTTATGTTTTATGACAGTGGTTATTTATTTTTTGCCGAGTTTGTGGACTGCACTCATATTTTTATTTATCGTATATTAGGAGTAATGTCCACATTAAAGGTTTTGATTTAAATAGTGACTTATTTCCAAAGATTCAGTTATTTGCTGATGACTTATTATTAACTAGTGGAGACATTGAAACATCTTTGGATCAACTGCTCAATTTGAAGACTTGCCAGGACTAAAATTTAATCATAATAAAACCCAGACTCCATTAATAAACAAAAAGGCAACTATAAAAATGAAGGTTTTTCAGATGCTTTAACTGGAACAATACACAAATTAAATGCTTGGGTGCTCAAATTATTTTGACTCTTAAGAATACAATCACTATAAACTATAATATTTTAACAAATTTAATTACCAATCTCACAGACAATTGGAATAAACTTTATTTTACCTTTGAAGACATACTAATGCTAATCAAAATGATAGTGCTACCTAAGATTATTTGTATAAGTCAATCTTTAATCACTCCTCCAACTAAGAAAGTGTCAAAAAAATTAATAATAATTTATTAAAATTTCTTTGGTATCCCAAAAAACCCAGAATATCCTTACAAAGACATGTGACAAACTGGGAAGAAGGAGGTATTAGCTTTCCTAATATTGAATTTTATACAAATGCTACCATCTTTAATATAATTCTTTTATGGCTAAATTCCTCATACAATTCATATTGGAAACTAGTACATGAAAAATTCTGTTAACCGATAATAGAATACTAATTGATCCTCTCATTGCACTACATAAAAATGTCTTTATTTGGTCTTTAAAAATATATACACAAGATAAGCAGAAGTTAAAATCTTGCTCGTTTATTAATCTAATAATGGCAAATTTCATGAAAATTACCCAATCTAACCAGTTAATTAAAAACTTATTAATATCCATGTTTCCTATTGTGTATACAAATGAGTGCTTAATCTCCTTTGATAAAAACAAAGTGCTTGAATTTAAGAATAATGACTTACTATACTGGAACCAATTCTTATCCACTAATAGAATTCACCCAGCTAATCATCTAATTACTAGATACAGTCTACATAATAATAACTGGATAGATATACAAACTTGCAGAGAATGTATACATAAAACTATATTTTCTTTATAAACCCATGGAAACAACATATCAAAAAAATTAGAATTATTAATTAATATAATTAATTGTTCTTTGAAAGGCACCTCATTCATATTCTTAATATATAAAGTTATTAGATCTGATTGTAGTTTTACAAATGTTTCTTTTTGGGAATACGCCACCAAAATAAATAATAGAGAATTTACTACTAACATGAAATCAGTACAAAACCAACAATTTCTCCTTACTTGAAAATATACACATGGAAATTCCTTCACAGGAGTTATCATACACCTCAAAACATTGCAGGTATGTACAAAAAATTATAAATGTCGGAGGTGTAAAGTATCAGAAGCTGATTGGTTTCATATGATTGTTGCATGTACTATGTCATCTCAGTTTTGGAAGGAATTTGAATGTTACTGTAAGGCCTTATGGAATGCTAATTGTGGTATTTCAAATTCTCTCATATTATTTAATGTACCAATACCAGAAGTCATACCCAGATCTCAAACACACCTTTTTTGGTCAATACTTGCAGTTACAAGAAAGGTTTTGACAAAAAATTGGAAAACTAACTCTCATATATCTTTTAGAAATAAATGTATTTATTTAACCACAGATCTATGTGAAAAAGAAATATCTAGTTTAAAAATTAAAACAAAGAATTTAACACACAAATTAATTGCTTAGGAAAAGTTACAATCGTTACTAAAAATGTTTTAGATGATTTCCTGAATGTATATGGAAGTAAATTCTTGTTATGGACTTTGTAAATAGTTTGTTTTGATTTTGATTGTAAACATGTTATTATTGTTATTACTTTTATTAAAAAAAAAAAAAAAACATTTTTGGAAAAAAAAGAGACTGCACAAATAAGTATTGCTCATTTGAGGGAATCAAATATGGCTGAATTTAGTTTTATATGGTGTAGGAAAGCAAGAGTGTGCAGAAAAATTAATGTTTGAATGAAAATGTGGTGGTTGTGAATATGTGCAAGACTGTTATAGCTGTTGGTTGTATATGCAAGTGTTTGTGGGTGACAGTTCGAGTAAGGGTTAGGTAAGGGAATAGATTCAGTGTTGTGCCTGTTTTGCATTGTCTGTGTTCTGTGCCCCTTTGTCTTATATAGCGATACTGCTAAGGAAATATTTTTATTAATGTAGTGTGCAGGGTTAGGATTTGGGTCAGGAAAAGGAGTAGGGTTACTGTTAGGGTTAGCGAACATGAGTAAGATGGTAGAAGAGGATGAAGGAATGTCTTCCTTCTGTCTTATTGCACCCTACCCACTAAATGAGCTTCAGTCCAGGCTTTTTTTTCTTTTTCTATGTGCTTTGTTACCTATACAGAAACCATCTCATCACTCATTGAGTGCAGTCACTATCCCTGCACCACTAACTGGGCAATTAGTCACTTACCTATCACATGTATCCCAAAGTAGACTGGTATTTGTTTACCCAAAATGCACCTCACTTAGACATGTATGTTTCCAGTTGTGCTTATTTTCATCTGCAGTACAGCACCCAGATTCACGTGTGCATGTCCATGATCTTTCATGTAACAGGGTCTATATAACATCGTCAAATACACAAATTATCGAATCACTACTGAGCAAACCTACTTTGTCAGATCCTCACTTTATCAAACTGAAGTTTAATTGAAGGTTTTCATAGGGAAAAACAATGGTTGGCCATCATTGCTGAGAACTGCCCTTTTCCCCACTGTAGTGCGACCACAAAGTTGGCATATTTAGTTGGGGGGGTGGGTTTTAAATTTTTAGAATTTTGTGATGAGCAGTACGTTGGTCAGCTATTGTTTTTCCCTGTGAAAAAACCTTAATTAAACGGCCATTCGATAAAGTGAGGTTTTGACAAAGTGAGTTCACTGATTAGTTATTTGGTGTTTTGTGTATTTGATGATGTGAGATAGACCCCAATGTAACATATTGTGACATTATTTTTCCAATAGATGTCAGCACTGGAGTAGACTTATTAGAAATTCCTCTGTTTGTATCATGGTATATATCCAGTATTTTCTCCAGTTTCCTAGGCAGACTGTAAGAAAGATAACTTTTCTCCACTTCTACCTTACTATGAATATTTCTTGTCCTCTCAAATCTCCTTTTCATCTTTATTCATACATCATAATTCTGTGTGTCTTCTACTTCATTTTGAAATACCTTAACAAGTATATAAATGCTTGTTCCTCACTTTAGTTCTTCTGCTACCTCTCTATCTTGCTGTAGTTTTTATAGTACTCTTTTTTTGTTTTCTTCTTTAATCCTTGTTCTGGATCTCTTCTATATCTTCTTCCTCCTTCCACCTTTAATGTGGTAACTGTCTCTTTGCCCCCCACTCTCTCTTCCTCTTTTCTGACCTAACAGCCTGCTTCAAATTCTTATGCATCTCTGCTTTTTTGCTGGGCTTCCCTTCTATTTTACCATCCTTATGAGAGACTACTTATTAAAAAGGCAGGCGTTTATTAAATCCAAATAATTGTTAGCGCTTTTCAAAATAATATTTAGCCTTCCTCAGACAAACAGCAGAATATGAAAACAATTTTCCTTACATACATTTGTGAAACCAATCGGAATGAAATGCATTCTTTAGTTACACGTAACCTTGACTACCTTAAAGCTAGATCATCTATTGCTTGTACAACACTGAAATAAACAGCATTAGTTTTAAATACAGATAAAATCTTTTTACGTGCTGTGCAGCAGAGTGTCTGACTTTGCTATTTCGCAAAAGTCTTTGTTTATAAACTCATTTACCTCAGTGTTCAATGACAAATACATGTAATGTTAACCAAGTTACTCTGTTTTACCTCTTATTATATGAATTAGTAAATGTTAAAAATGTTAAAAATCCTACCATAGAAAACTAATAAGAAATTGTTAATTTATAATTATTCAAAAAGAATATTAATCAGAAATATATACATGTATATGTTAATGATACTCCATACAATATTGAATAAATAACTTATACAAATTTCCCTATCAAAGATAATGTAGGAAAATAGAAAATAACATTATATTACTTCCATATATTCTATTAAAAATATAAACAAAACAAAATTTAAAACAATGGCTGATTTCTTAAAGAATGATAATTTTTTCAGCCAGGGGTTCAGTTTGCGTACTGAACCAAACAGCAATCAAACGGCTGATATTAATTCATTGGGGGATAATTTTTCCAGCCAGGGGTTCAGTTTGCGTACTGAACCAAACAGCAATCAAACGGCTGATATTAATTCATTGGGGGATAAAATTGAAGAATTTGACAACAAGTTGTACAAATATAAAAAGTTACAACTTGAAGTTGCATACCTCACTGAATGTGTCAAATATAAGGTGGTTCCAAAGGGTTTGAGACAATGGCGGTATCCATCAGGATTGGTGGAAAATTCAATTTTCCACCAGGAATTGTTGACTTTGTTTGATCGACAGGGCATTGAATTTATGCAGGCCCTTATTGCCTTTTATGCAAAGGATATTGCAAGTTTGGCAACAGACTTAGATTCTCTCGAGAAAAATATAACATCGGACAATGAATTTTTGCGTTATAAATACGACTATTGTCGTATTTTTTCCAGTATAGAAGCAAGTATGGAGAAATCACTGTTTAGTAAAAAGAAAAAACTAAACAGAGATTTAACTGACTATGCTAATAAAGTTGCTTATCCTAGGCCCCAAAGTAAAACGCAACCTACTCAAGGGGAAGCTATTAACCAGACGGGGCAAAACAACAATGGTAATACAGTGGAAAATACCACTGATGGTAACATCCAGGAAAGTTTCCCCGCACAAAGACAAGGTTGCAGAAGAAGTCCAAGGTTGAACAACAATAACACTAACGCAAATAACCCAAATCAACCTGGTATTCCAACATATGGCCCGAGGGACAACATCCAAACACTGGACCATTTTGGTGATAACTTTAATCAACAAGATGGCCAGGTTTTTCATCAGGCCAGCAATACCCATACAACGAATCGCATGAGAGCCCAAACAGGGAACAATTCGAGGAACAAGAGACGAGGGGGGAAGAGGAGGTGATTGAGGCCCCCTCTTTTGGTTTAGAACCACGTATTTTGAGAAGTTCCAACAATGACTTTATGGTGTATAATTATACACTTATTGACATTCATCAGGACATTGTTGATTTTTTTGCAAAGGATTTGTCTTTTGTTCCAGGGCAATATATGGACATAGGGAAAACACTTGTCGATTTGAAAGTTTTCGTTAGAAAGCTTAACTTAAACTCAATATTAGGTAACAACATAGAATTATTGAATCCTCTCAGGGTTTCAAGTACCTATAATCCACCTCTCCACCCTATATTATTAGTGTTTGAGAAAATGTGTGAAACAGATCTCTGGGCAATAAAAAATCAAATTATGTATAGTAATCAAAGAGATCTTAATAACATGACCACATTGGAGTGGGATTTTCTCCACCTCTTAAGGGATTGTAATATTCGGGTCATGAAACCCGATAAAGGTGGAGGGGTGGTATTTATGGACCACTTCATATATGTAGAATATATGAGGAGACATTTACAGACACCAGTCTACAGGGAAGTATCCCTTAACGAAATACATGGTGCTTATAGGAAGATCAATAATACACTATATGATCTACTTATAGAAGGATTCATTAACCCAGAAACATATAAATATCTGCAAATGCCAGCCCCAAGAATCTCAGCCTTTTTCGGTACACCGAAATTACACAAACAACTTAATTCACCGCCATTTAGACCGATTGTAGATGGAAGGGGTTCGGCCACCTATGCATGTGCTAGGTTGGTTGATAGTATTATCAAACCTTTGTTGGCACAAGAGGCACATATCTGCAAGGATTCTTGGTCTTTCTTGAAAAGCATAGGTGAAATTGAATATACCACGGATATAGTTTTCCTCACAATTGACATAAAAGACCTGTATACGGTTATTCCCCAAGATATAGGTCTCAATTGGGTGAGGGAATTCATGGTTGCTAAAAAAGTAGATGAGAAGACCATCTATTTAGTTGAAACACTTTTAGAATTAGTCTTGGTAAATAATTATTTTGTTTTTGAGAACATTTTTTATTTACAAACTTCCGGCGTGGCTATGGGTTCCCCATGTGGGGGCTCATTTGCTAATGCCGTATTGGCGTATTGGGAAAAAGAGTTCCTATTTAACGATGTTTTGTTTAAACAACATGTCTCCTGGTACACGAGGTACCAGGATGACATTTTTTGTCTATGGAAGGGAAATAACGAACTTATTCCCAATTTCATTGAACAAATGACCAATATGACAAGTTTTTTACAGTTTACTTATAATGTACAGGAAAGTGAAATCAACTACCTTGATATACTCCTCATCAAAGATACTAGTAACCAAAGACTAAAAAGTAACATATATAGAAAACCCACATATTCTAATAGCTTGCTGCATTTCTCTAGTAGTCATCCCTACTACCAGAAAAGATCGGTCGTAAAAGGCCAGTTAGTTAGGGCATCACGCATGGTCACCGTGGACCAAGATTTTGAACTGGAATGCAGCAAGCTAAAGAACATGTTCGTAACAAGGGGATATCCCCCTACTTTGATTGACAATATAACTATGGAGGTAACAAATAAACGGAAAGCAGGTCATTTCATTCCGCTTCTTAATAATAGAATTTCCATTGATGAAGATCTTGTACAAAATAGGGATGACACATCAAATGAGGATAGATCTAATGACATTAATTATAGTGTTTCTTTTTTACATACCTTTTCACTAGATTTTCAAAAAATTAGGGAAATTGTAAATAAGAATTGGGATGTCATTAACCATGACAGTACCCTCTCCACTTTACTAGGTGAAAAACCGAGAATAACATACAGAAGAGGCCAAAACCTCAAGGCTATTTTGGAAAGGGTCCCGAAAAAATCTACCTCACAACGTCCCAATGGTATGTACAAGTGTGGTGCTTGTGCACAATGCAAATTCTTGAAAGTATGCACCCATTTTACCATCTTGGACAAGACATATAAAATCAATAATCACTATAACTGTGAATCTAAATCCATGGTATATGCCGCGCTGTGTAACCAATGTAAAGCTTTTTACATCGGTAAGACAGAACGTAGAATAAAGACCAGAATATATGAGCGTATGTATGCTATTGGCAAAAAAGACGAAAACAACGCTTTATCCAAGCACATTATGGATAATAGTGGACATACCTTCAGTTTTGTCATTGTCCAACAAAGAATGCCAGATGCAAGAGGTGGCCCGTGGCAAATTAGGCTAGAGATAGACGAACTCATGTGGCAGATACGAACACGGGCACATTTACTACCAGGGATTAACGACAACCTATCAATTAAATGTGTTTTAAAATGGTTGTCGTATAATAGATAATACATCTCAGGCGTTCTTTTTAAATTTTAAATTTTGTTTTGTTTATATTTTTAATAGAATATATGGAAGTAATATAATGTTATTTTCTATTTTCCTACATTATCTTTGATAGGGAAATTTGTATAAGTTATTTATTCAATATTGTATGGAGTATCATTAACATATACATGTATATATTTCTGATTAATATTCTTTTTGAATAATTATAAATTAACAATTTCTTATTAGTTTTCTATGGTAGGATTTTTAACATTTTTAACATTTACTAATTCATATAATAAGAGGTAAAACAGAGTAATTTGGTTAACATTACATGTATTTGTCATTGAATACTGAGGCAAATGAGTTTATAAACAAAGACTTTTGCGAAATAGCAAAGTCAGACACTCTGCTGCACAGCACGTAAAAAGATTTTATCTGTATTTAAAACTAATGCTGTTTATTTCAGTGTTGTACAAGCAATAGATGATCTAGCTTTAAGGTAGTCAAGGTTACGTGCAACTAAAGAATGCATTTCATTCCGATTGGTTTCACAAATGTATGTAAGGAAAATTGTTTTCATATTCTGCTGTTTGTCTGAGGAAGGCTAAATATTGATTTAGAAAGCTAACAATTATTTGGATTTAATAAACGCCTGCCTTTTTAATAAGTAGTCTCTCATAGTGTTCCTGTTCGCTAGTTTGCTCAGTATCCAGTTTCAAGTGTTTTCGTTTGTGTATTTTACCATCCTTGCTTATTTTGTTAATACACCTACACGTTTCATGAAAGAGAGCAAATGGAATAACCTAATGTCAATTCATCACAAGCATCATATCACAAGACAAAGTAAAAGCAGATTAGACAAGAAGTAGATTAGTTTTGACCACATTCAGATTAATCTATTATTGAGCCTAAATTAAACTTTGAAGAAAAAAAATTGTGATCATATTAGCAAGAAACCAATATGGTCACACTTCAGTGATGACATTAGCGCAAATATAAACAATACTCAAAGGCAAATCAATTGGACACTGACTAATTTAGAAGTACTTGTGGTCTAGGATCTTACAAGACAGTTTATCTTTAGGGACACTGATTTTTGGTTTTCAAAAAAGATGAAATCCCATTCCTGTGATATAAAGTCTTGGAATTATATGCATGAATTTTAAAAGTAATTTCTGGTCATTATAGCAATTTCATTATATATATAATTTCATTATATATAGATAGATATAGATATATATAGATAGATATAGATATAGATATGTTTAGATAGTGAAAATTTAAAAAAATAATCTAAGTACAGGATATTCTACTGCAAGCTGACATCGTTATAAATAATTAAGAACAATACATATAAGTAGACATATATCGTTCCATCCACATCCCTTTTTTCCCATTTTTGCACATGGGGATGGGATGTCACTTTAACAGTGCCAATCATATAGAGCCAAGGTTTACACCACCAGGTGACATAAGCAGTCATATATATTATTGTGAATGAAACTCCAATTCTAGAATAGCCCAAATTCTTATTTTTCATGGAAAAATGGAAAATCAATGTTCCCATTTATCAGGAAAGGATGGGGCATAAGGAAGCCTTGTCATTCTTACAGATAGGAATTTCCTCTGTGTTTTTGTGTGTCTGCATGTGTGTGCGTGTGACTGTGTTTCTGTGTTTGTACTGTATGTGTCATGGGAGTATCTGAAAACATGTTTATATGAGTGCCTTATTTCCGGAGGACATATATTGAAGCATTTCTGTAAAATGAAATGAAACTCAGCAATACACAAGACTTAAGGTTAAATCATTTATGTTTCTTATCAAAACAAATGAAAACTGTTATGAATCGAGGCACAATATCTCAAAGAAATTCCTTGTTTTGAAATAAAGGCATGCAAAATTCAAAAGAACGCACTAAGAAATGTGAGGAAGATATCAATAAATTGACTCACAGTGTACTTTTTAAGCTAAATGGAAAGCATCTCTGAAAAGTCAGATGAATTGTGCACAGCATGCAGTATATTATGGGCTGTAAGCTACTCAGAAAAAGGGAATGTTTTGTAATAATGGCATTATCCAGTTAATAATACTTTCATTTTTGATCTATTTCCCTCTATTTTAGAAATGCTTTGAGTATTTCATTGTATTTGCTGCAGCGTCTCTTGAGTTCAAAGAGAAAAAGAAATACAACTTTTTATAAAGAGGCTCATAATATAACTCTTTCATCCAATGAAAACAAATATTGGCATTCCGGACAGTGCAGGCAAAAAATGTCATACATCCCCCCCCCCTTCTCTATATAGATAGATATATATACATCTGTGTGTATGTGTGTGTGTGTGTGTGTATGTGTGTGTGTGTGTGTGTGTGTGTGTGTGTGTGTGTGTGTGTGTGTGTGTGTGTGTGTGTGTGTGTGTGTGTGTGTGTGTGCGTGTGTGTGTATATGTGTGTGTATTTCTCTCTCTATGTATATAAAAAGAGAGGGATACATATCTGTATCTATATACATATATATATATATATATATATATATATATATATATATATATATATATAACTATATCTATATCTATGTCTGTTTATAACTATATATCTATGTCTATATCTGTATCTGTATATCTGTGTCTGCCTATCTAGCTATCTCTCTATCAATATAGTGCACTGTTATGATGTGCCTGAGAAACTAAATAGAGATGTTCAGCAATTCCTTTGCACATGGCACGATAATGCAATGCTGCTATTTTTAGCCCATTTGCCCTTATACAGTAAGTGAAGATTAAAAGCCCACTTAGTGCATTGTAGTAAGTCATTTATTATCAGAGTATAAAGTCCATTTACATAAAGGTTGGAACATCTTCCCGAAACTAAGGTCAAGACACCAAGAATACTGGCCTTTTGCCAGAAAGCCTTTTTCTGAAACACCAAAGGTTAACTTGATCTATTTTTAAGCAATTAAAGACAGTTTTCTACAGTAAGCAGTATTTTGGGCAACTTTTGTGAATACACACAGGATGAATACAGATTTCTTTCCTAATGTCCTTAATTGTTATATTATTATTGATGCTATTTTTATTATTATTAATAGCTATGCATCGTTTCTGCAATTGTTGCAGCTATGAAGCATATAACTATTATGGGAACATTTTATATAGAAAGGTAGAACTTATTTGTTGCTAAGCACTGCAGAATCAGAGCTGTAATTTTCTAAATGACAAAACTGGTTTCAAAGATGGTATAGTTCAAATGTTGGCAGCTACTATACTGGCTGCATTATTTTCATCCTGACAAAATCTCAGTTTAGTTTTAATGATTAAATTATGAACCTTGAAGTTATCCATCTCATAGCTTCTTTACTAAAGTTGCAGCCAAAGCAACAATATCGATTATTTGGGTGGTTTGTTTTTTTTTTTTTTGACTACTAACTTACCTCTCAACCTGGAAACATCAAAAATCTGGACAAGGCCCATGAAAAATAGATACAAATCTGTATGCTGATTAACATCTAATTTACATACATAATTATGTAACCCCACCCACACCAATGGAATTGTGGGATACCAACTTTCAAACGCAAACTGAAGAATAGACAACGAAAATATGGCACCAGAGTTCCCCTGCAGCCATTCCAATACTCCATTACCTGGCTATTTTATCCATTTACCATAAACACTAATGTGTGCATAGTTTGTGATGGTCCTGAGGTAGCATTATAGTGACTAAGAGCCATTTGGCTAGGGTATGGGAAATTTTCATAACTAATTTTTAGTAAATGATATGGAATCTTTTACATCCACATGAGTAACCACTATTTCAGACAGATGGGACTCGATTTAAAGTCTCATCCAGATGATGATACCTTAGGAGCACAGAATAACATATACCACACTACAGAAAGTGTAGGTTTTCAAAAATACAAGTGCTGAACTCTTAAGAAATGATTGAGTAAATAAAAGTCAACAGGAGACTGCTTATTCTGTAAAGTATGTGTATGAGAAAATAAATTTATACACACCAATAAGTATGGAGAATTACATAGAAACAGCCTAGCGAAACAAAAATGTCCCTAACATTGTACACTAACAAGAAAAAGGCAGTAAAGTGTGATTACAAGTATCTTAAACTCTACAGCACATTTAGAAGAACATAAGACTAGTGAGGAATGTTATTGAACAAGCAAAGGGCTCAGGCTACTAATGGTAAGGGAATTTAAGTACAGAACTACTGAATGGCTTTCATGGTTTTGTGATCAAATGAAATGTCAACTTCATTAATGTGCAGAAAACTAAATGATATTAATATAAATTGATGAAAATATCCTTGATTTATATTCTGACTACCTCAAGGAAAATAAAAATGAAATCAGTAACATTCACATATTAGACTCAGATAAATTTAGACAACTAAATGCATAGGTCAATTAAATGGAAAGTAGAAAGACTAAACTAGCAGCATCAACAAAACAGATTGAGACAGAATGCCTGTAAAAAGATTGCTAGACTTTTTTCATGTTTGAAAGGCATTGCCTGATTATTTCAAATCAATATAGCATATTGCTGTTGGCTTGGTTTCAGGTTTTGATCTAGCATATCTATATAAATGTGCATTTTTCTCTCCAATAATACAACACATATTCTTTTCTCTGTTCATGAACAAATCATTAGACCTGTGTGCCTAAGAGTGACAAGCTGTCAACCATTTGTTTTGAGTGAAGAGTGACATTCTACACTCCACTGAATATACTATGCTGTTTGTAGGGGATCCCTGCATTGTATTTTGAAGGGTCCTTGTCTTCTGCTGGACATATGCATTTAATGTTCCTTTAATACCACAAGTTAACATGTATGATAACTTAATTACTTCACAGAACAAATAAGTGAATTACTTAGACCAGAAAGTATCTGACAGAATGTTCTTTTCCTTATAAAAATCAATGATGTTAGTTGCATATGCATTTTGGGAGTCTTCAGACAGGTTGGAACAGTTTGATAGCTGCACTAAAGATGTTACCAGTAGCTATGGGATTCCCTTTTTCAGGTGCTTTACTCCAACGCAGCAAGAAGGTTAACTCACACAATGCAATCACGAGTAGTGGTGGCATCAGTTAAAAAATGTCATACAGCTTGTTAGTAACAACAACTGTGTTGGCAGTAACTACATTGTGCCCTTATTGGTATCAAATTGTCCCACTAAGAAGGTCCTCTTTCTTTTCACAATCTGGAATAGTGTAAAAACAGATAAAGAATAACTGCTAGGAGAAACCATTGTGTTGTTAGAGCCAACAGGTTGATGACTGTATAGATCAAACATATAGTCTCTATTTTTATAGTTCAACTCCATTTTCTTCATGTTTCTCATTGGCTGTTATTGCAGCCAAAACACACACACACACACACACACACACACACACACACACACACACACACACACACACACACACACACACATACTTGAGTGTCTTTCCGTTGACCTGAAATGCCGATACATTCCACAGCGCTGCTGCTGCATAATTCCATTTCAAAATGCAGCCTGCCTTCCCCCGAACTGCTGCTGATAAACACAATCCATTCCATTTGTTCCCCCTGAACTGCTGCCGATAACTTCAACAGTGCTGCTGCTGCATGAA